>NW_011494783.1:757777-757949 GCF_000754665.1 Bison bison bison | reverse complement strand
ACCATTTAAACAACAAAAAAAAAGTGACTGAAATCAGCAGTAAGGATTAATACATATTTTATAAGTATCTAACAGAAACAATGATAAATTCAGCTTGCCTCTTGACAAATGGCAGCATTAGTATGTTAGTGCTAAGATATCTAGTCTATGAATTTGTGGTTTGGTAAATTAA
>NW_011494783.1:756862-757677 GCF_000754665.1 Bison bison bison | reverse complement strand
ATGGCTTGGATGACCAGTACTCAATAACGCTAGTCAGTAAGCTCCCTGACTAGCCCTTCTGCTCTGATTTTGTGTTCACCAATTCACCATTTAACTTAAGACTTAACACTTAAGAGAATGCTCAGTTGTGTCCGACTCTTTATGACCCCATGGACCCCATGGAATTCAGTCCATGGAATTCTCCAGGCCAGAATACTGGAGTGGGAAGCCTTTCCCTTCTCCAGGGGATCTTCCCAAGCCAGGGATCAAACCCGGGTCTTCCACATTGCAGGTGGATTCTTTACCAGCTGACCAGGGAATAAGATAAAGGCATCAATCAGCAAAGTTGTTTGCTTATTATGCAATTGCATTTCAAATTCTTTTTTTTTTTAATTTTATTTTTAAACTTTACATAATTGTATTAGTTTTGCCAAATATCAAAATGAATCTGCCGCAGGTATACATGTGTTCCCCATCCCGAACCCTCCTCCCTCCTCCCTCCCCATACCATCCCTCTGGGCCGTCCTAGTGCACCAGCCCCAAGCATCCAGCATCGTGCATCGAACCTGGACTGGCAACTCGTTTCCTACATGATATTTTACATGTTTCATTGCCATTCTCCCAAATCTTCCCACCCTCTCCCTCTCCCACAGAGTCCATAAAAAATTCTAAATGAATGAACATTTAGATGTTCTGGCTTATGCATTATCCAACTGTGGTTTACATAGCATGATGTAGTTCCTGAACACTTTCCAAAGCTGGATCTAAAAAGTGAGGACTAGACCCCAGACCAAGGTAACCTCACTGAAGCAAAACTTGGAAAGAAATGGATCCCT
>NW_011494783.1:750320-756762 GCF_000754665.1 Bison bison bison | reverse complement strand
AGAAACAATGATAAATTCAGCTTGCCTCTTGACAAATGGCAGCATTAGTATGTTAGTGGTAAGATATCTAGTCTACGAATTTGTGGTTTGGTAAATTAAACTTTTTTTTCCTACCTTGTATCTTGGATGATAGTTTCCTCTATAAACTATGTCAAAATTCAACATTATTTCTAGTGCAAACATTTGTCAGTGCCATTGCAAAAACAAGTAACTTGAGGTTTAGCTACACTTTTAGGATTAGTGTTGAAAAAGGTGCTGTTTTTGGCCACGCCTAATTTAGCTGTCGTCAATACCTGTGGAGATTTCAACATGGATGTAAGAGACAGAATTGAATTTTGAGAGAGAAACTTGGAAACATAAACCGAAGTGATGAGAATAGGAACCCATAGGTTAAAAACAAGATAATATCAAGAAACACGTGACTTAAGAGTTTTGGGAATCTCCAGAAGTCCACCTAAGGTGCTTTGAAACAGTATCAGGGAGACAGGACAGAAAGATGCGCTTGAACCCAAATGTACTCAGTTGAGTGAGTTACCTGTTAGAGAAAGACTGGGTGAAAGAAAGGAGCTGCTCAGTACAGAGCACAGACATAAGGTCAGAGAGGCAGCACTGTCTGTGCGTCTTAAAGACCTTCAGGGAAGGGGAAGCCTGACCAGTTGACACAGGATTCTACGCATCAGGCAATTCTATGTCCACAGTCTAGATGGATGGCTTGGATGACCAGTACTCAATAACGCTAGTCAGTAAGCTCCCTGACTAGCCCTTCTGCTCTGATTTTGTGTTCACCAATTCACCATTTAACTTAAGACTTAACACTTAAGAGAATGCTCAGTTGTGTCCGACTCTTTATGACCCCATGGACCCCATGGAATTCAGTCCATGGAATTCTCCAGGCCAGAATACTGGAGTGGGAAGCCTTTCCCTTCTCCAGGGGATCTTCCCAAGCCAGGGATCAAACCCGGGTCTTCCACATTGCAGGTGGATTCTTTACCAGCTGACCAGGGAATAAGATGAAGGCATCAATCAGCAAAGTTGTTTGCTTATTATGCAATTGCATTTCAAATTCTAAATGAATGAACATTTAGATGTTCTGGCTTATGCATTATCCAACTGTGGTTTACATAGCATGATGTAGTTCCTGAACACTTTCCAAAGCTGGATCTAAAAAGTGAGGACTAGACCCCAGACCAAGGTAACCTCACTGAAGCAAAACTTGGAAAGAAATGGATCCCTTCCTAACAACAACAGATGAGATGTCTGTTTCCTCCTAAACATTATTCATAAGTTGTCACATTGCCTGGACACAAAAGTAACCTAACTGATACAGTAAAAAGTCGTTATATATTACCAGGGATTATTTGGCTTTAGGTTAATATTATACATTTCTACGTGTAACAAAGTTTCTATATGTTTTAAGCACATAAAACATGTAAGAATATTTGACTGTGAAAGATATACAATATATTTGAATCCATCCCCTCCTAAAACAGCAATTTCCTTTTCCAATTTTCCTTCACAGGAAAATATAAATGGAAAAAGAAATACAGTACAAATCATGATTTTTTTTAGTGCAATTGAAAGACAGATGAAAAAGGTCAGAGTGCGTGTATATTCTTTTAAGCACAGCAGCCATATTTATTTCAGATTTGATTTATTTTAAAGCACAGCAATAGGCTTGTTCATTTTTATACCCCTGGCAGTTAATAAACAAATGAGTAAACATCTACATTGTGATGTCCTTATCTCAGGTCTGGTGTCTTTTAAAATACGTTCTACTATGACTATTTCAAGTTCAGCTCATTAGTCCCAAACAAAGTATAGAAATTCAAAAGAATTTCACTCTGATGATTTGGACTAAAATAGGATTTTAAAATGTTAATAAGAATAACTAAAGAATTTATAAATTGTTTTAAGTAATTAAATTTTGGATAGACTTCTTTATTTTTTCTTGTTTTTATTTGCTACCTACATATCTAATATTAGTTAAAAACAGTCAAATGGAATGCAAACAGATTAAGCTTAAACTTCTGGTGGGGTTAAAGGGGAAGTATCATAGTTCTAAGTGTACCTTATAAGCATAGTGATGTCTATTAATTCATATATGTACGGTTCCAGAGTTAAAAAATGGCAAATTATTATCTGGTTAATAAATAATCAGGCAACTCTAAAGTTCTAAAGTAAATATTTAAGAAGGAAATCATTTCATATATAAATAAAACATCAGAACCTGATGAAACCTGTATCCTAAAACATAAATCTTGAAGCAATAGGGAGCTGGAAAGTTCTTTTCTAAAGTAGTAGGCATGTGTGAAGAAGAACTCCTAAGATGATCACGCATGTTTATCCACAGCTCAGTTGAACTGTGAAGGTGTTTACTTGCACATAATAAGAAAGAACTGAAAGCTAATTCATCTTAGTGCTTACGTAGGGCTAAGCCAAGACTTCGCAAAGTTGTTGTATGGGCTAAGGACTGATAAGTGACTTTTCCCAGATATAAGAACTACTGCTGAGCACAAAGGTCTGTCAGTTTCCCGTAATGAAAGGCTATTTGAGAATCTGTTAAAGGTTAATAATAATTGATCATACTACTGAGTGCTTCCGATATACCAGGTACTGTGGAAGTACATAGTGAAGCAGGCTGATGGTTCTGGGCTCTGTGAAGACATGATTGAAAATATGCTTCAGGAGAAAGAGTGGGGATATATATTAAAAATGTGCACATAAAACGGAAACATCCTATAAAAAGAAAATGTAAAGAATTATTGATGATCTCATTCTTCTCCTTCCTTGCTATTCTACTTCTTAACATCTTGGTCCCTTTCTTTACTCTTTCCATCCCCATCACAAAATCTTATCCTCCAACCTACAGAAAATTTAAGTTACTCATATTTATTGAGTACATTCTAGATGCCTGATAGTTTTTAATGCTACATTTAATGAAAGATAAATATAAGACATGGATTTAGTGTCCATTTGGCTTCATAACACACTGTAATAAATATGTTCTCATAGATTTGATATATATTGTGACTATGCCTGCCATAATATAAATGCATAATTTATACAATAACCAATATGCTGATAATCCTGAAATGCAACACCTTTCCATAATATACCTACAATGGTTTCCTTTGGCTTGGAAAATTTCCAAATGTTCCATTTAAATCCACAATACAGAAACTTCTTTCTTTTCAAGTAAATCTTTATTGCATGGATATTTCTCCACCAATAACACAAAATAACTAAATCCTAAACACCTTTGCATATTTGGCTTATAAAATGTGCATCTAATTACTTATACAGAATATGAATGATGAGCGTGTATTTTTAGCATTAACAGAGAACATTTATTTCTCTGAGACTTGTAGTGGTAACAATGGTAGCTAATAATAATAATAAAAAAACCACATGCCATAGCAGACCTAAGAGAAATAAATGGTAAAATAAAATAAGGCAACCTGGTTAGCACCCCCATTTGAACTCAAGACCTCAGAAGAGGAAAGTACCTGAAGGCTGGGTGGGGTCCTGCCTTGGCGAGCTTCTATGGGAGCTGTAGAGCTCTCACCTCTGTTCTGGATTGGAAATGAGACCAGATCCTCAGAAAAGGAAGCTTATTCTCTGATGGGCTCAACCTGGCTGTAGCTCTTGAGGGTTCACTGGAAGGGGTGGCTGTGACATGTAGCGCATGTCCACTTCCACTGGGGAGGAGGACAGAGTAACTCTCCTTTTCTGTTTCCCTTCTCATCCCCAGCAGGATAAGATTAGGAAACACAGAGAGCCCCAGGGCACATCCCTGAGAAAACAGCACTCCTTACAGTCCCTGAATAGTTGGCATTATTTGGATTTCATGAATCCCAGCACTGCTGTGGTTCTCAAATCTCCAGATGGTTCAGCTGAATCCGTAAGGAAGCAGAAGCAGTGTGATGTGGAATAAGCTCCTGGCATTAACCTCTGTAGTTCAGCTTCTCTTCTCCCCAGTGTGATCTGGGTCCCTTGTGTTGAGGAGAGGTGGGCAGAAAGCACCCTGAAAAAGCAGCTGATTCCAAGTAACGACTCAAGGTGTGGAGATGCTGCTGAGAGCTGGTTATGGAGGCAGGGAATGGATTGGGGAGTCTAAAGGGGCAAGGTGTCCCAAGGGACTTATTAGATGCCACCTAAGGGAGGATTTTATGAGAATCTCTAATCTCCATTCAGAGTCCAGTCCCTAAGAGGAGTGGAGGAAAGGATCCTCCCCCAGACAGCTTCCCTTAGCAATCTCCTGCCTCTTCTGGGAGTTAGAGAATATTTTGTATCTCAGATGTTGTCATATTTATTTGTATTTTGCTGCATTCTTTTACTGAACATAAAGGAGTTAAAATGCTATTTTTGAAATTTCACATCAATCAATCAGGCAATTTAAGAACTAGTAAGTGCACCATAGCATGATTCCTAACTTGCTAGGATCATGATGTAAACTTGGGTGAAGTGGGCACAGTTACCAAGTTTTGAGAATGTGTCCACCTGTATTCCTGCTCTATGGACCCACTGTGAGAGGAAACCCACATCTGAGGATACCAAAGCTGGCTCCTAATTGTGTGAAATTCCAGGTGCATATTAGGCAATCCATAAATATTGGGACTTTTCTTTCTTTCTTTTAATGTTCTTGATGACTTGCAGGAATGTGGAAATCAGGAAACCAACACATAAAAGAAAAACCCAAATATTGTGAAAACACTAGATTACGACATGGTTTATGTGTTCATTTGCTCTGGAGAAATGTGGAAATCAGGAAACTAATACATAAAAGAAAAACGAAAATACTGTGAAAACAACAGATTAGGACATAGTTTTCTATGTTCTTTTGACCATTATAAAAAGTAAAAAATTTAACTAAGACAATAATAAGTATAAATGTTTATGATACCGAACCCCGTCACTTCGTGGCAAATAGATGGGGAAATAGGGAAATGTATCATTCCAAAATTATAATTTTTTTCTACATATCAAGGTGACATAGCTTTTAACTCATGGACAACTCCTAAAGGTGATCAGAGTTTATCACTTTTATACAAAAAGTTTATCATTTATACAAAACATAAATGCATACAAAGGAAAATAACATACATAATATAGTTACCTTTTAATTACAATAAACATGTTTTCAAATATTTGCATTATCTGTCAGCATTGGGCATTTTATATAATCACTGAGCTTAAGATTCTGATGCTGGGAAAGACTGAGGGTAGGAGAAGAAGGGGGCGACAGAGGATGAGATGGTTGGATGGCATAATTGACTCAATGGACATGAGTGTGAGAAAACTCCTGGAGATAGTGAAGGACTGGGAAGCCTGGGACATTGCAGTTCACGGGGTCGCAAAGATTAGCACTCAACTTACAACTGAAAAGCAACAATAACTATTATGGTTATAAGATGGTCCACTGAGATTTGAAGATAATTTCCATTTGAAAGTAGAATAAGTAAAAATAAACACATTGATAATACAAACACCTCCCAAATTATCTTAAAAATTGGTTTGCAAATTAGTGGCTTTTAAAAAATAACTAGTGGCTTTTAATTGATAAAATAAATATTCAAGTCAAGGATGAACCTATCTTCAGAAAGTCATCAAAGTCTAGGAATTGTAATTCATGGAAAGTGACAATTGTAAAATATTTTTATTAAGTGTATTTCTGGAGTAATTATGTGTTGAAAGATCAAAAGTTCAATGTATCATTTGGAATACTAAAAAATGGGACTTTAAAGCAGAATTTGCTTACTGATCACTGCGCAAGAAAGAGAAAGTTTACTTAGTAGATACTGCTATTTGATTATGAGAATTTTGACCTATTTGGCACAATTTATTCTAAATTTGGGCTTCCCAGGTGGCTCAGATGGCAAAGAAACTGCCTGCAATGCAGGAGATGATGGTTCAATCCCTGGGTTGGGAAGAACACCTAGAGAGGGGAATGGCTACCTACTCCAGCATTCTTGCGTGAAGAATTCCACCATGTATGATAAACATGCCAAAAATACATTGCCAGGTGTGACAAGTTCTCATATGCAAAGTAGACATGTTCAAGATATCATACAATTGTGCTCATTTCACATGCTTGCAAAGTGGGCACCCTTGTCTTGTTCCTGACTTTAGAGGAAATGCTTTCAATTTTTCCCCATTGAGGATAATGTTTGCTGTGGGTTTGTCATATATAGCTTTTATTATGTTGAGGTATGTTCCTTCTATTCCTGCTTTCTGGAGAGTTTTTATCATAAATGGATGTTGAATTTTGTCAAAGGCCAAGACAAGGGTGCCCACTTTCACCATTACTATTCAACATAGTTTTGGAAGTTTTGGCCACAGCAATCAGAGCAGAAAAAGAAATAAAAGGAATCCAAATTGGAAAAGAAGAAGTAAAACTCTCACTATTTGCAGATGACATGATCCTCTACATACAAAACCCTAA
>NW_011494783.1:749588-749694 GCF_000754665.1 Bison bison bison | reverse complement strand
TACGTAGGCAGTAGGTGTCCTCCTATTCTCCTGAAGGAGAAGAGACACTAAGGCCTCCCCGGTCAGATCTTAAAAGCCCAGGCAAAATTAGTAGGCTGGACGAGCC
>NW_011494783.1:746111-749488 GCF_000754665.1 Bison bison bison | reverse complement strand
TGCTTGGGGCTAGTGCACTGGGAAGACCCAGAGGGATGGTATGGGGAGGGAGGAGGTAGGAGGGTTCAGGATGGGGAACACATGTATACCTGTGGCAGATTCATTTTGATATTTGGCAAAACTAATACAATTATGTAAAGTTTAAAAATAAAATTAGAAAAAAAAAAGATATCATACAATTGTGCTCATTTCACATGCTTGCAAAGTAATGCTCAAAATACTTAAAGCTAGGCTTCAACAGTATGTGAACCGAGAACATCCAGATGTACAAGCTGGATTTAGAAATGGCAGAGGAACCAGAGATCAAATTGCCAACATCTGTTGGATTACAGAAAAAGCAAGGGAATTCAAGAAAAACATCTACTTCTGCTTCATTGACTATGCTAATGCCTTTGACTGTGTGGATCACAACAAACTGTGGGAAATTTTTCAAGAGATGGGAATGCCAGACCACCTGACCTGCCTCCTGAGAAACCTGTGTGCAGGTCAAGAAGCAACAGTTAGAACCAGATATGGAAAAATGGACTGGTTCCAAATTGGGAAAGGAGTACCTTAAGGCTGTATATTGTCATCCTGTTTATTTAACATACATGCAGAGTACATCATGCAAAATGCCAGGCTGGATGAAGCACAAGTCAGAATCAAGACTGCTGGGAGAAATATCAATAACCACAAACATGCAGATGATACCACCCTTATGGCAGAAAGCAAAGAAGAACTAAAGAACCTCTTGATGAAAGTGAAAGAGGAGAGTGAACAAGCTGCCTTAAAACTCAACATTTAAAAAACTATGATCATGGCATCTGGCCCCATCACTTCATGGGAAATAGATAGGGAAATAGTAGAAACAGTGACAGACTTTATTTTCTTGGACTCCAAAATCACTGCAGATGGTGACTGCATCTATGAAATTAAAAGATGCTTTCTCCTTGGAAGAAAAGTTATGACAAACCTAGACAGTGTATTCAAAAGCAGAGACATTACTTTGCCAAAAAAGGGTCTGTATAGTCAAAGCTATGGTTTTTCCAGTAGTCATGTATGGATGTGAAAGTTGGACCATAAAGAAGGCTGAGCACTGAAGAACTGATGCCTTTGAACTATAGTGTTGATGAGAGTCCGTTGGACTATAAGGAGATCAAAGGAGTCAATCCTAAAGGAAATCAGTCCTGAATATTAATTGGAAGGACTGATGCTGAAGCTGAAACTCCAATACTTTGGACACCTGATTCGAAGAGCCAACTCATTGAAAAGACCCTGATGCTGGGAAAGATTGAAGGCAGGAAAAGGGGATGACAGAGGACAAGATGGTATCACTGACTTGGGAGATGGTGAAGGACAGAGAATACTTGTTGCAGTCCATCGTATGCAAAGAGTCAGACATGACTGAGCAACTGAACAACATTCTAATTTTAGAAAATACCTTTCAGTATTATTGAAATGCATTAGCTCTGACTCCAGGCTTATTGAAGCATGATATTTCTTATTCATTTCTCACATTTTTGAAAGTAAAACTGGAGGATCTTGGATAATGGGTATAGGTAATTCTTTTCCTGAGAAGAAATATCCATCATTATAAAGGTTCAAATTGACATCCACATTAAACATGATTATGTCATGAGTTATGTTAAAGTCAGTCAGTTCTTCAGTGACCATAACCTCCTAGCGAAAAACGCCCACACTGGATAAACACTAATGTTCTAATTATGATCTCATAGTCTGATCATCAAAAATTCCCACAGATATGGTTGATTAATAGGGTTAGAACAGTATTTTCTGACTTAAGTATAAACTTCATTAAGGACTAAACATTAACCCTAACCAACATTAAAGAACACTGATCCCCTTGTTGAAATGATATTTGTTCAATAATATAAATAAAACTTTGATACAATTAACTAGTCTCTCTTAATCCCCCAAATTCTTAATTGTTCAGCACAGCTTAACTCTACTAAAGTTTAACAGAACTTACTTCTTCAGTCTACTCTAGGGTTTAACCTACAGTCAAAACATTTCTGTAACTGTGCTTAAAAGCCTTTACTTATCTCCAAGCTTTACCACTTTCCAAGTAGTTGAGACTTGACTATATTCCAAAATAATATTTCAGTTCAGTTCAGCTCAGTCGCTCAGTCATGTCTGACTCTCTGCGACCCCATGAATCACAGCACACCAGGCCTCCCTGCAGGGGTCCAGCTCCGGTGGATCCAGGGAATTCGAAGCGGGGATGGCGTCAGTGAGGATCAGGAAACAACTGCTTAATTAAATGTTAATTAAGGATATAAAGAGTGGTTAAATAAGGATAGCTCAGTGAGAAAATTTAGTGGAGAAAAGAGGCTGAATAACTTGGTTTACGTGGAAAGCTAATAAAATTTCAAAACAAGGAATTTTACATCACCTACGTAGGCCGTAGGTGTCCTCCTATTCTCCTGAAGGAGAAGAGACACTAAGGCCTCCCCGGTCAGATCTTAAAAGCCCAGGCAAAATTAGTAGGCTTGATGAGCCCCCCCGTCCCAGATGGAAATTCATCCAGAAGGTGAGAGAAAGAACGACATGGGGAGACCAAATTTCGGTGAACAAAAGGGTGTACTTTATTTTCCAAAGTAGTTTTATACCTTAAGTTGTGCATAGAGGATAATGGGGGAAGGGGTAGAGTCATGCAAGGACAGCAGTCCCTGATCCTAATAGAAGCCAGGCTTTCAAACTTATCATATGCAAAAGTTTAGGTGATTTACATCATCTTCTGGCCAGGAGGCCTGTTAACATTTTAAGAAACTTATTTTTCTCTAAAGGTGATTATTTTAAAGTCAGGCGCCACCCTCCAAAAGCATTAGATAAAGTTGCAGTCCTATAGGGCAAAGGTGTGGTGGGCTATAACAAGAAAAGAATTAACTCAAGGGTCCAAGGTTACAAACATTAAAGCTACTACTTACATTTCTATACACCAATTATATCCATCAATACACTGCCAGGGACACAGTAGGTAAGGGATATGGAGACTTAGCAGCAAACATTGGCCCAACGAGTGAAAAACCCTTCACCAACACAATTTCTAATCAATCTTTTAACTGCTCAAAGGAATCTGTATTTAGACAGTTTAGAACATCTCATGTCTCTCACAGTTGGGAGGCTCTGAACAATCACATGTGGCCAGAAAAACCTATTCAGGCAGGCTAGAGGACCTCCAAAGGAGTTTGTAGGTTGAAACACTGTCACACACAGGAACTTCATTAACTGGAGCTGTAAGTTAACTCTTTTTTCAGAGAGAGGTGGTGGGGGACAGCTCCCCATAAAGTCAGAGGTATAGGTGAGAACACAAAGCAGAAAGTAGGCAGACTCTGGTTTTGGGGGTAGATGCTCGGGAATTTCCAGGGGGACTCCTG
>NW_011494783.1:745716-746011 GCF_000754665.1 Bison bison bison | reverse complement strand
ATGCAAAGAAACAGAGGAAAACAACAGAATGGGAAAGACTAGAGATCTCTTCAAGAAAATTAGAGATAGCAAAGGAGCATTTCATGCAAAGATGGATTCGATAAAGGACAGAAATGGTATGGACCTAACAGAAGCAGAAGATATTAAGAAGAGGTGGCAGGAATATACAGAATAACTGTACAAAAAAGATCTTCACGACCAAGATAATCATGATGGTGTGATCACTCACCTAGAGCCAGACATCCTGGAATGTGAGATCAAGTGGGCCTTAGGAAGCATCACTATGAACAAAGCT
>NW_011494783.1:742403-744389 GCF_000754665.1 Bison bison bison | reverse complement strand
TTGGACTGCAAGGAGATCCAACCAGTCCATCCTAAAGGAGACCAGTCCTGGGTGTTCATTGGAAGGACTGATGCTGAGGCTGAAACTCCAGTACTTTGGCCACCTCAAGCGAAGAGTTGACTCATTGGAAAAGACCCTGATGCTGGGAGGGATTGGGGGCAGGAGGAGAAGGGGATGACAGAGGATGAGATGGCTGGATGGCATCACCAACTCAATGCACATGAGTTTGGGTGGACTCTGGGAGTTGGTGGTGGACAGGGAGGCCTGGCATGCTGCGATTCATGGGGTCACAAAGAGTTGGACACCACTGAGTGACTGAACTGAACTGAACTGACTGATATGGCATTCTACATAGAGTATCGGGAAATCTCTGTTTGTGTTGCTATCATTTGAGGTTTTTTCATTGTAAGAATAAACAATGATTAATAAATCATGTATTTTCCCTATTTTGTTTTGTTCTTAATCTCCAAAGGCTCGACTAGCCCCTTGGGCATTCTATCTTTATTCATTTCCTTTTCACCCATCATATTTATCACGCACCTGTTCCTATGAATATTCTCTTATAGAACTTCTCCCATGTCTCTATTTTCCAAACACATCAATCAAACTTTTCTAAAGCTTATACACTAGTTAGGTAATCAGCTTTGCAAATTCTTTCAGATTGCTTTGAGAAACTTGCTTTTCTCTTTATATCTTTGAATGAGAAAAATAAATTGATTTCATATAGTAAGTAGGAAAATATATTCATAATAAAATTTTTAAATCTCAGGGTTAGAAGACTGTGAAACTGAATGAGGTCATTCCCTGAGCCATATTTTGGAATACTTATCCAAGAAGTAGAGGGTTGGATTTATCATTTCCAGATAATAGATAAGACTACTGTGTATTTGGACCTACATCCTCTTTACAGGATCACTCTGCAGGAACAAAAAATCATTTGACTAGAGAAGACAGTTACAGGAAGTGTTCACAATAAATCAGTCAATATCAAGATTTCTGGTTCTAATAAACTTCTAATGAAATGTTATTAAAAAATTTCATGTGACCAAGTAAGTTTGGAAAACACTGGCGAACAACTGGAATAGAATTTTTCAGTACTTACCATAGGAATTTTTACAGTTTTTACTGTGATATTATGAATTGTGAGACCCTAAAATGAGTCATCTAATATGCAATAACTCTCAAACTCATTTGACCCCGGAATTTATTTTTAAAGCCCTCTTCAAGAACTGGAGATTTGAGGAAAACATTTTGGGAGATATGGGGCTCGAACATAGCTTGATGAAGAAATTATAAAGCATGTTATTCTAGGTCTGTGACTTTCGAATACTTGTCTATAACATTCAGTAGCATCACACATTGCTATTGGTAATATTTGGATAATGATAATATTTAAATGTGCAGTTTTCTAAAATAATTCCCACATCTACTGAATCAGTGATCTAACGGTGGGTCAGGAGATTTATTCTATTTTTAATAAGCATCTCAAATACTCTTATGTGGGCTTGGGCTTAAGAGGTTTTGAAATAATATCCTCCTAGGTCATTGTCCAGTGCATGGACAACACAAGAGAAGACTCTACACATGGACATCACCAGATGGTCAACACCGAAATCAGATTGATTATATTCTTTGCAGCCAAAGATGGAGAAGCTCTATACAGTCAACAAAAACAAGACCAGGAACTGACTGTGGCTCAGATCATGAACTTCTTATTGCCAAATTCAGACTTAAATTGAAGAAAGTAGGGAAAACCACTAGACCATTCAGGTATGACCTAAATCATATCCCTTATGATTATACAGTGGAAGTGAGAAATAGATTTAAGGGACTAGATCTGATAGAGTGCCTGATGAACTATGGACGGAGGTTTGTGACATTGTACAGGAGACAGGGATCAAGACCATCCCTATGGAAAAGAAATGCAAAAAAGCAAAATGGTTGTCTGAGGAGGCCTTACAAATAGCTGTGAAAAGAAGAAAAGGG
>NW_011494783.1:741345-742303 GCF_000754665.1 Bison bison bison | reverse complement strand
AGGATTTCCCACAGTTTATTGTGATCCACACAGTCAAAGGCTTTGGCCTAGTCAATAAAACAGAAATAGATGTTTTTCTGGAACTCTCTTGCTTTTTCCATGATTCAGCAGATGTTGGCAATTTGATCTCTGGTTCCTCTGCCTTTTCTAAGACCAGCTTGAACATCAGGAAGTTCACGGTTCACATATTGCTGAAGCCTGGCTTGGAGAATTTTAAGCATTACTTTACTAGCCTGTGAGATGAGTGCAATTGTGCAGTAGTTTGAGCATTCTTTGGCATTGCCTTTCTTTGGGATTGGAATGAAACTGACCTTCTCCAGTCCTGTGGCCACTGATGAGTTTTCCAAATTTGCTGGCATATAAAAATACACCATCGGTGAAAGACGCAATTTATTTTTATATCCCTTAAAAATAGTGTTTTTTTCTTCCAGCAATAGAAAAGTCAGGTTAAAAAACTTCTTAAAGTTTTGTCTGTCTATGTATTTAGCCACAAAACATTGGTACTTAAAAAAATGTTTTTTCACTAGGAGGAAATTTTTTAACTGTGTAAACACCTCACTTAAGTCTGTCTTTTGAGATTATAGTAATCTATATGGGTTATGACCAACTTCGATAGCATATTAAAAAGCAGAGATATTACTTTGCCAACAAAGGTCTGTCTAGTCAAGGCTATGGTTTTTACAGTGGTCATGTATGGATGTGAGAGTTGGACTGTGAAGAAAGCTGAGCACCGAAGAATTGATGCTTTTGAATTGTGGTGCTGGAGAAGACTCTTGTGAGTCCCTTGGACTGCAAGGAGATCCAACCAGTCCATCCTAAAGGAGACCAGTCCTGGGTGTTCATTGGAAGGACTGATGCTGAGGCTGAAACTCCAGTACTTTGGCCACCTCAAGCGAAGAGTTGACTCATTGGAAAAGACCCTGATGCTGGGAGGGATTGGGGGCAGGAGGAGAAGGGG
>NW_011494783.1:740360-741229 GCF_000754665.1 Bison bison bison | reverse complement strand
ACTGCAAAATTGCACTCATCTCACATGCTAGTAAAATAATGCTCAAAATTCTCCAAGCCGGGCTTCAGCAATACGTGAACCGTGAACTTCCAGATGTTCAAGCTGGTTTTAGAAAAGGCAGAGGAACCAGAGATCAAATTGCAAACATTTTATGGATCATCAAAAAAGCACGAGAGTTCCAGAAAAACATCTATTTCTGCTTTATTGACTATGCCAAGCCTTTAACTGTGTGGATCACAATAAACTGTGGAAAATTCTTCAAGAGATGGGCATACCAGACCACCTGACCTACCTCTTGAGAAACCTATATGCAGGTCAGGAAGCAACAGTTAGAACTGAACATGGAACAACAGACTGGTTCCAAATAGGAAAAGGGCACATCAAGGCTGTATATTGTCACCCTGCTTATTTAACTTATATGCAGAGTACATCATGAGAAATGCTGGACTGGAAGAAGCACAAGCTGGAATTAAGATTGCCGGGAGAACTATCAATAACCTCAGATATGCAGATGACACTACCCTTATGGCAGAAAGTGAAGAGGAACTCAAAAGCCTCTTGATGAAAGTGAAAGAGGAGAGTGAAAAAGTTGGCTTAAAGCTCAACATTCAGAAGACAAAGATCATGGCATCTGGTTCCATCACTTCATAGGAAATAGATGGGGAAACAGTGGAAACAGTGTCAGACTTTATTTTTTTGGGCTCCAAAATTACTGTAGATGGTGACTGCAGCCATGAAATTAAAAGACGCTTACTCCTTGGAAGAAAAGTTATAACCAACCTAGATAGCATGTTGAAAAGCAGAGACATTACTTTGCCAACAAAGGTCCGTCTAGTCAAGGCTATGGTTTTTCCAGTGGTCTTGTATGG
>NW_011494783.1:729741-740106 GCF_000754665.1 Bison bison bison | reverse complement strand
TGTGCTTTTGAACTGTGGTGTTGGAGAAGACTCTTGAGAGTCCCTTGGACTGCAAGGAGATCCAATCAGTCCATCCTAAAGGAGATCAGCCCTGGGATTTCTTTGGAAGGACTGATGCTAAAGCTGAAACTCCAGTACTTTGGCCACCTCATGCGAAGAGTTGACTCATTGGAAAAGACTCTGACGCTGGGAGGGATTGCGGGCAGGAGAAGGTGACGACAGAGGATGAGATGGCTGGATGGCATCACTGACTCGATGGATGTGAGTCTGAGTGAACTCCGGGAGTTGGTGATGAACAGGGAGGCCTGGCGTGCTGCGATTCATGGGGTCACAAAAAGTTGGACACAACTGAGTGTCTGAACTGAACTGAGGTCATTGTCAACCCAGATGTGATCATCTTTTCATAAAACTCTCTATACCCAGCACTCTCTTCATGGCATTCTTAACTTCTGAATTCTTAAGAGTATAGATAAGGGGATTCAGCATAGGGTTGAAAAGGCTGTGAAACAGGAGAAGGTATTTCTTCTGTTCCTTGGGATTCCCATATCTGGGTTCAACATACATGATAATGGCTGTGCCATAAAAAAGTCCGACCACACAGAGGTGAGATGAGCAGGTGGAGAAGGCTTTGCTTTGCCCTTCCCCTGACTGGAGTCTAAGGATGGCACGGAAGATGCACACATACGAGATTATAACTGAGGAGAAGGGTCCCACTAGCACAGAAACTGCTCCAGCCAATACCATAAGCTCATTGATGTGTGTGTCTGCACAAGCAAGTTTGAGAACAGCCATGATTTCACAGAAGAAATGATCGATTTTCTGGGCCATGCAGAAGGGTAAGGGCATAAGTAACACTAGATGAACCAAAGACAGAAGGACTCCAATGGTCCAGGAAGTCACCACCAGCATGACGCAGACTCTCCAGCTCATGATGACTGAATACCGGAGGGGGTGGCAGATGGCCACATACCGATCATAGGACATCACCACCAGGAGAAGACATTCTGTGACCGCAAATGTCAAGAAGAGAAAGGTCTGTGTGATGCAGCCAGCAAAGGAGATGGGCTTGGCTGGACTCAGGAGGTTGGCCAGCATCTGGGGCACCGTGCTGCAGGCGTAGGCCATGTCAGCGATGGCCAGGTGTGAGAGGAAGAAGTACATGGGGGTGTGCAGTCTGGGGTCCAGTGAGATGAGCCCCAGGATGACCCCGTTCCCCAGCAGGGTGAGGACATAGAACAGGGAGAAGAGCCCAAAGAGGAGCATCTGAGTCCTTGTGTTAAGGGGAAATCCAAGTAGGATGAACTCAGTGACAGAGGACATATTGTCTCCCATAGCCCTACGACAGAAGGAACTGAGTTATGTCCAGGGTTAAAGAGAAGTCTCTTAAAAGAGAGCTGTGTCACCTTATACCTTTCTGTGGTGTAAAAATGTATTCAGAAACCCTTTTGGTGAGTTTTTGTGTTTTTAAATGGAATTTTAAATAACTTATTTGGTAATCCTAAAATGCATACATACACATAAACACATATATACATATATTTTCTCTCTTGTTAAGTTTTTAAGAGGCTAAATTTTCAAAATAAGTATGTTGCCACATGTTAATCAAATACAGAGTTTTTGTTTCATTCAGTGAAATATCTCATATCATTGAAATAAATTTTATTCTTCTTTGCTTATATTAAAGTTATCTCCACTTTTTTCCCCAGAAACTATGACACTTAACTGATATACATGCTAAAGTCGTTAAGCTGCTATACATTAATTTTGAGTTGGAAGGTTTTATCAAGGACAGTGCATTCTCTAGGTAGACATACCATTTTCCAAAGTACACCATTAGGAATTAACCACTTACCTGCCTGTTGAGACACACTTTCCACTTCTGCATCTTAGTGGTTACCTCCACAACTAATATTGCACAAAATCTCTGCTTGTTCAAGTACAAAAACCTATTTTCAGCCTACAATCTATTCTTTCACATTTAGCTTTTCACAATATTCAGATGAACATTTATATGAATGCTTGAATAGATATATACTGTGCTGTTTATCTAAACACAAAACAGAATCAATAATTTCATTAGATTAGGACTCATTATTGATAAACACTCTAGAAATACTCTGTTTCAGACATTGGCTCTACAGGTGATTGAGAATAGCTACAGGACTTCTGGGAGGGATGATGGAAAGGGGTCTAAATTCCTTGAAAGATTGAATTAAATAATCTTTCTTACGCTAAGATTCCACAATTAGAATGCAAGTATAAACATAATATTGTCCCTCTTGTTTAAATTTTATTCTCATCTTTTATGCAAGATCATCTTATCTTGGAGAGAGTAAGAATGAATAATAATTCTCAATTTAAATGGCGATAGAACTATAAACATTTACAAATCATCCAATTTCCATTGTTACTCCTTTGTTACTATTCCCGTGATGTCATATCCAGAAAGTTAAAAATAAATCATTTTGTTTATTAAATTCCATTTTACCCACCACTGTTCTGAGGGTGGAGTTATCAAGCTCATACTCATGGCTCAGACTCTTGTTTTCGCACATAAACATACAGCTATTTGTACACTTATACAAAAACTGGAAAAAAAGCTATGACCAACCTAGACAGCATAATAAAAAGCAGAGACATTACTTTGCCAGCAAAGGTCTGTCCAGTCAAAGCTATGTTTTTGCCACTGGTCATGTATGGATGTGAGAGTTGGATCACAAAGAAAGCTGAGCACTGAAGAATTGATGCTTTTGATCTGTGGTGTTGGAGAAGACTCTTGAGAGTCTCTTGGACAACAAGGAGGTCCAACCAGTCCATCCTAAAGAAAATTAGTCCTGGGTGTTCATTGGAAGGACTGATGCTGAAGCTGAAACTACAATAATTTGGCCACCTCATGCGAAGAACTGACACATTGGAAAAGACCCTGATGCTGGGAAAGATTGAAGGTGGGAGGAGGAGGGGACAAGAGAGGATGAGATGGTTGGATGGCATCACCGACTCGATGGATATGAGTTAGAGTCAATCTGGGAGTTGGTGATAGACAGGGACGCCTGGCGTCCTGCAGTCCATAGGGTCGCAAAGAGTTGAACATGACCGAGCAACTGAACTGAACTGAATCCAAAAACTGAATATTCTTCCTTTAAATATTTGACTTCTCTCTGTATGTGATAGTTCAGGCCTATTTTTTTTTAATAAAAAGGCACTGGACTTTACAAATGTTAAACATTTAGCAGAAAGTCACACACACTTTGCTCCTTACTTATAGTTAGCCACCAGTCAAAAATAACCATTCAGATACAGATTATATTAACACATTGATATTTTGCTTAATATATTATCAAGGAGCAAAATGGGAATGTGAATGAAAATACACTTTTGCATGTTATTGAAGAGTGACGGTAACAAAGCAATGAAAATGATGTTCAAATATATTTGGCCAGAACTCACAAAGGCAATTAAGAAACGTGTGTGTTTAGAGATGAGTGCTGTATGGACCCCACACCACCTTCATGCAGAAAAAAGCAAACATACCCGGTGTGGCTAAGTTTCCTGATGATTCTGAAAGACTTGCTCCTCCTCTGAGGACTATCGAAAAAGGACCTTGGTTACTCATGCTGCCTAAGAGAAGAGAAGGCTTTATTCATTTATAATATCCACAGGGCTCCTTCCCAATTGTCATGAGGGTTTGTGTAGGGTACAGTAGGTCTCACACCAATGTGCTCCCTATAGAGGCACACAGAAGACAACCACTGCCCCCCTTCTGAGACGGAAGAGGATTTGTAGTCTCTGAGGAAACAAGAGAAATTGCAAGGTCTTTAGAGGTTAAGAACAGGTAGTACCTTCATAATGAAAAGAGTACACACATATTAAGTTACATTCTTGTTGTTGTTCAGTCACTAAGTCATATCCAACTCTGTGACCCCATGAACCACAGCACACCAGGCTTTCCTATCCTTCACTATCTCCTGGAGTTTGGTCAAACTCATGTCCATTGAATCAGTGATGCCATTTAACCACCTCATCCTCTGTCGCCCCCTTCTCCTCTTGCCGTCAATCTTTCCCAGCATCAGGGTCTTTTCCAATGATTTGGCTCTTCACAGCAAATGGCCAACTTATTGGAGCTTCAGCTTCAGCATCAGTCCTTCCAGTGAATACTCAGGATTGATTTCCTTTAGGATTAACTGGTTTGATCTCCTTGCAGTCCAAGCGACACTTTCAAGAGTCTTCTCCAGCACTACAGTTCAATAGCATCAATTCTTCAGTGCTCAGCCTTCTTTATGGTCCAGCTCTCACTCTCTGGTTACTCCATGAATATCACTGCTCCCCCAATACAGGAATTTGTTATGGTTCATGAATTTTTATGTCGGTCCAGCTCCCAAACATACAAGAGGCACTTGGGAGATGCAGAGATTGATTCTTGCTTATTATCTGGTAGTGAAACAGAAACTTGACAGTAATTCCTGAAGCTGTATTTCTTTCCGTGTACTTGGTCTCATTTTGCAGCTATGGTGAACCTTGTAGCAGAATAAAAATCTTAATCATCACATCATTTTAGATAGCAACTCAGAACCTACACCCTTGAGCACCGATCTGGAAATGCGTGGGCATCCTAGTTAGGGTTTCATGTTGGACGTGCCCTGCAGCTTGTGGATCTGTCTGGAGGATGAATGAGTAAAGCACAAGGGCTGACGAAGTTTACTTTTGAAAAGCTTTTGATAATTTCTGGTGCTTTCCTCATGGAAAAGATAAGCTCTATAAAAGTAGAGGGCCACTCCTGTCCTCTTTATCCTTATGGTGGGGCACATGTATTCTACCTGTCAGAGTAGGCATATACTACTATCAGTATATACTGAACAGCAGTATTCTAATGCTTCAGAGTGTTATCAAGAGCCCAGTGCTCCAAATCTGCATGTCAGGTTACAATTTCTATCTGATCTACAAGGTCTGAGTAATACAATATGTATTGTTGTTACTCAGTCACTAAGTCCTGTCTGACTCCTTGCAACCCCATGGACTGCAGCATGCCAGGCTCCTCTGTCCTTCACTGTCTCCTGGAGTTTGCTGAAACTCTTTTGCATTGAGTCAGTGATACCATCCAAAGGTCCAATGAATAACAAAATGTATTGGAACCAGTTAATTCCTTGGCCATTTGCCCTTTGTCACTCCTTTGCTGTGAAATGAGCCTGAGGAAATGTGAACAATTGTGAAATGGACTGAGGTGATATTATATATATCTGAAATCACATGATCTAATAGCACTCAGTGGAGGTACTGATCAAGATACTGTGAACAAGAAAGGGAAATTCATACTTGTGATTGATATCATCTGCAACCCAATGGATCATTGCCCTATATAGGGTGGAAGGATTCAATACGTGATCAACTGACTTGGTGGCAGTGGTGGTTTAGTCATTAAGTTGTGTCTGACTCTTGCGACCCCATGCCAGGCTCCTGTGTCCATGGGATTCCCCAGGCAAGAATACTGGATTGGGTTGCCATTTGTTTCTCCAATCAGTTGACTTACTGGTCCCCTTAAGAATAAGGTACCATATTGAGGGCTCAGCATTGGGCTTTGTTGCCAACAGAGCAGATATTCAGCACAGTAGAGCAGCCTTGGTGAGAGGCAGCCTATGCTGTTATATTCACGCAAAGCCCCATCGCATTGCTTACTGCATATGTGTGCTCAGTGTGCAGTCAGTGGAGAGGCCAAAGCAGAGGCTGCCCAACATCTACTGAGTCATCCTATACCTGGTTGATTAATGCCTCTTCTGCAATGATGTCTTTGGTTGGCATGAGTGTGCTATGCACAGATTCAGATACTTTGTGTGCTATCTCACATCTTTTTCCCACACCTCCATTCACCCAGTATCCCAACTGTGCTCCTTCCAGGTCCATGACCAACCAGTCAACCCATTTGCCATTTTCCAGGAGACCGTGAATGGTCCCGTCTCAGGAAACTTCTCTCTCCGCAAGGTAGATGAATAGTTGAATGGCTACCTATCAGATCAGATCAGATCAGTCGCTCATTCGTGTCCGACTCTTTGAGACCCCATGAATCGCAGCACGCCAGGCCTCCCTGTCCATCACCAACTCCTGGAGTTCATTGAGACTCATGTCCATTGAGTCAGTGATGCCATCCAGCCATCTCATCCTCTGTCATCCCCTTCTCCTCCTGCCCCCAATCCCTCCCAGCATCAGAGTCTTTTCCAATGAGTCAACTCTTTGCATGAGGTGGCCAAAGTACTGGAGTTTCAGCTTCAGCATCAGTCCTTCCAAAGAAATTCCAGGGCTGATCTCCTTCAGAATGGACTGGTTGGATCTCCTTGCAGTCCAAGGGACTCTCAAGAGTCTTCTCCAACAGCACAGTTCAAAAGCATCAATTTCGGCGCTCAGCCTTCTTCACAGCTCAACTCTCACATCCATACATGACCACAGGAAAAACCATAGCCTTGACTAGACGAACCTTTGTTGGCAAAGTAATGTCTCTGCTTTTGAATATGCTATCTAGGTTGGTCATAACTTTCCTTCCAAGGAGTAAGCATCTTTTAATTTCATGTATGGGCAATGACAAATTTACTCTAATTACCTTTAAGGCCCCACACCTGAGTGTTACATATATTGCACCAATATAACAAGTCAAACCATCCTTGTATCAAGCCTTTCTTCCTAAACTATCAACTGGTTGTAGGAAATCTCTTGGAGATTTTTCACATGCATGTGTGTGCACGCACACGCATTAGAGGGAGGCATCAGTGATACAGGTGATGTGGAGGTCTGGACCAGCTGTTCATCCACTTGCTTTTGTCTTCTGCAGGTGTTCTTGGCCTAAGTTATTCCACATTCAGTGTATAATGCATAGTTGCTGTGATCACAGTGTCTTATGACTTGGAGGGGTCTGACAGCATCTCAGTTCAAACAGGCAACTCTGGTTTTATAGTAACTTGATGTTCTTTGGTTAGTCTCTACCAAGTCTCAGTAATATGTGAATAATGGTGTTTCTGAAAGATGTATTGTCTTTGCTGTACGTGGAGAGCCTTGATGCAGAGTCCCTGTGGCCTGTCCCACGATTCACCTATATGGGCTCAGCAGAGTCATATTTATGTACCAGAGATAAACTTCAGATCCATGTGGTCTGCCAGTCCAAAGTTCCAAGTGCTAGAGCTATAATACAAAGTGTGTAGTTCAATGAATTTTCATAGATCAATACATGTGTGTAAGCACCATTCAGAAGAAAGTATAGAATATCTCCATGACTACAGAAAATTCTGTGACCTCTTTCATTGCTATTAATAGAAGTCACTTTCCTACTCCAAGGTAACCACTATTCTGACTTCTGTCACACAGATTTGTTTTGCCTGTTTTTGAACTTTTATAAATAAGTTACACACAGTGAGGAGAAGGAAATGGCAGCCCACTCCAGTACTCACGCCTGGAAAATTCCATGGATGGAGGAGCCTGGTAGGCTACAGTCCATCGGGTTGCAAAGAGTTGGACACTACTGAGCGACTTCCCTTTCTTTCTTTCTGTAGT
The DNA here is from genome assembly GCF_000754665.1 of Bison bison bison. Taxonomy (NCBI): domain Eukaryota; kingdom Metazoa; phylum Chordata; class Mammalia; order Artiodactyla; family Bovidae; genus Bison; species Bison bison. The sequence goes on along the minus strand of NW_011494783.1, from coordinate 732,576 downwards.
TTCTTTTGGAGAAGGAAATGGCAACCCACTACAGTGTTCTTGCCTGGAGAATTCCATGGACAGAGGGGCCTGGTGGGCTGTGGTCTATGGGGTTGCAAAGAGTCGGATACGACTAAGCAACTAACCCACACACACCATGAACGCTTTTGTTTCTGGCTTCTTCGACTCAATAAAATGTTTTTGAAATTCACCCATGCTGTTTGTGTATCAGAGGTTCACTCTTTTTTGTGCTGTATAACAGTTGATATTAACATTCCAAAATTCATTTGTCTATCCTACTTTTTATGGATATTTGGGTTCTTTTTTAGTTCAGTTCAGTCACTCAGTGGTGTCCGACTCTTTGCAACCCCGTGAATCTCAGCACACCAGGCCTCCCTGTCCATCACCAACTCCTGGAGTTTACCCAAACTCATTCCATTGAATCGGTGATGTCATCCAACCATCTCACCCTCTGTCGTCCCCTTCTCCTCCTGCCCTCAATCTTTCCCAGCATCAGGGTCTTTTCAAATGAGTCAGCTCTTCACATCAGGTGGCCAAGGGTTCTTTTTAGTTTTTTGCTATTGTGACTTAAGTTTCTATGAATATTTGTATACTTGTTTTCAATGGGTATAGCCAAGGAATAGAATTACCAAACCATAGGATAGATGCATGCTTATTTTTATTAATAGAAAATATTGCCAGTTTTCCAGTGTGGTTTTATCATTTTACATTCCTACCAACAGTTGATATTAATTTTGTAATTTTAACTAATGTGGTATATCTCTGTGATTTTATTTATATTTTATTGATGACTAATTGTATTGAACACATTATCATATGCTCATTGACCTTTGGATATCTTTTTGTATGAAGAGTTTATTCAAATCTTTTGCCCATCTTCTGAGTTTTTTTTTTTTTTTCTCTTAATGATTTGCAGTCATTCTATATACAGCCTGTGAGATGAGTGCAATGATGCAGTAGTTTGAGCATTCTTTGGCATTGCCTTTCTTTGGGATTGGAGTGAAGACTGATCTTTTCCAGTCCCCTGGCCACTGCTGAGTTTTCCAAATTTCCTGGCATATTGAATGCAGCACTTTCACAGCATCATCTTTTAGGATTTGAAATAGCTCAACTGGAATTCCATCACCTCCACTAGCTTTGTTCATAGTGATTCTTCCTAAGGCCTGCTTGACTTTGCATTCCAGGATGTCTGGCTCTAGGTGAATGATCACACCATTGTGATTATCTGGGTCATGAAGATCTTTTTTGTATAGTTCTTCTGTGTATTCTTGTCACCTCTTATTATATTCTGCTTCTGATAGGTCCATACCATTTCTGTCCTTTATTGAGCCCATCTTTGCATGAAATGTTCCCTTGGTATCTCTAATTTTCTTGAAAAGATCTCTAGTCTTTCCCATTCTATTCTTTTCTTTGCATTGATCACTGAGGAAGGCTTTCTTATCTCTCCTTGCTATTCTTTGGAACTCTACATTCAAATGGGTATATCTTTCCTTTTCTCATTTGCTTTTCTCTTCTCTTCTTTTCACAGCTATTTGTAATGTCACCTCAGACAGCCATTTTGCTCTTTTGTTTTTCTTTTCCTTAGGGATGATCATGATCCCTGACTCCTATACAATGTCACAAACCTCCATCCATAGTTCTTCAGGCACTCTGTCTATCAGATCTAATCCTTTAAATATATTTCTCACTTGCACGGTATAATCATAGGGATATGATTTAGGTAATACTTGAATGGTTTAGTGGTTTTCTCTACTTTCTTCAGATTGTCTGAATTTGGCAATAAGGAGTTCATGATCTGAGCCACAGTCAGCTCCCAGTCCTGTTTCTGCTGACTATATAGAGCGTCTCCATTTTTGGCTGCAAAAAATATAATCAATCTGATTTTGGTATTAACCATCTGATGATGCCCATGTATAGAGTCTTCTCTTGTGTTGTTGGAAGAGGGTATTTGCTATGACCAGTGCGTTCTCTTGGCAGAACTCTATTAGCCTTTGCCCTGCTTAATTCTGTACTCCAAGGCCAAATTTGCCTGTTATTCCAGGTGTTTCTTGACTTCCTACTTTTGCATTCCAGTCTGCTATAATGAAAAGGACATTTTTTGGGGGGGGGTGTTAGTTCTAAAAGGTCTTGTAGGTCTTCATAGAACCAATCAGCTTCTTCAGCACTGCTGGTCAGGACATAGACTTGGATTACTGTGATACTGAATGGTTTGCCTTGGAAATGAACAGAGATCATTCTGTCGTTTTCCAGATTGCATCCAAGTACTGCGTTTCAGACTCTTTTACTGACTATGATAGCTACTCCATTTATTCTAAGTGATTCTTGCCCACAGTAGTAGGCAAAAATATAGTAGTAGTAGTGGATATAATGGTCATCATCCCACATGCTAGTAAAGCAATGCTTAAAATTCTCCAAGCCAGGCTTCAACAGTATATGTACCATGAAGTTCCAGATGTTCAAGCTAGATTTAGAATAGGCAGAGGAACCAGAGATCAAATTGCCAACATCTCTTGGATCATTGAAAAAGCAAGAGACCTCCAGAAAAACATCTATTTCTGCTTTATTGACTATTTCAAATCTTTGATTGTTGGATCAAAACAAACTGTTGAAAATCTTAAAGAGATGGGAATATCAGACTACCTGACCTACCTTCTGAGAAATCTGTATGCAGGTCAGGAAGCAACAGTTAGAACTGGACATGGAACAACAAACTGGTTCCAAATTGGTAAAGGAGTATGTCAAGGCTGTATATTGTCACCCTGCTTATTTAACTTATATGCAGAGTACATTATGAGAAACGCTGGGTTGGATGAAGCACAAGCTGGAATCATGATT
>NW_011494783.1:727007-729491 GCF_000754665.1 Bison bison bison | reverse complement strand
CACCCTTATGGCAGAAAGCAAAGAAGAACTAAAGAGCCTCTTGATGAAAGTGAAAGAGGAGAGTGAATATTTTGGCTCAAAGCTCAATGTTCTGAAAACTAAGATCATGGAATCTGGTTCCATCACTTCATGGCAAGTAGATAGGGAAACAATGGAAACAGTGGGAGAATTTATCTTTTTTGGTTCAAAAATCACTGCAGATAATGATTTCATGCAGCCATGAAATTAAAAGATGATTATTCCTTGGGAGAAAAGTTATGACCAACCTAGAAAAAAAACTAAAAAGCAGAGATATTACTTTGCTGACAAAGGTCCATCTAGGCAAAGCTGTGGTTTTTCCAGTAGTCACGTATGGATGTGAGAGTTGGAGTATAAAGAAAGCTGAGAGCTGAAGAATTGATGTTTTTTAACTGTAGTGTTGGAGAGGACTCTTGAGAGTCCCTTGGACTGCAAGAAGATCCAACCAGTCAATCCTAAAGGAAATTAGTCCTGAATATTCATTGGAAGGACTGATACTGAAGCTGAAACTCCAATACCTTGGCCACCTGATGTGAAAAACTGACTCATTGGAAAAGACTGTGATGCTGGAAAAGATTGAAGGTGGGAGGAGAAGGGGATGACAGAGGATGAGATGGTTGGATGGCGTCACTGACTCAATGCACTTGAGTCTGAGTAAACTCCAGGAGTTGGTGATGGACAGGGAGGCCCATGTGCTGCAGTTCATGGGATCGCAAAGAGTCAGACAGGACTGAGTGACTGAACTGAACTGAACCGAATGTAGCAAGTATTTTAATCACATTTATAAAGGAAGTAAAAAGTATTTAACATAGTCCTAAGAGTCTTTTCCCTCTGTGGCTGAGTTCAGAGAGCCACATGCAGAGGTCGCAGCCTGGGCAAGGAGGCTCTCATTTTCTTTGTCTCCTTTCATTAGCGCCAGCTCTGGCCTCCATCCTTAATCACATTACTGAAGTAATGTGGAGAAAGATGGGAACAAGGTCCAAGAGGGTCATGTTTACAGCTCAGGTAAGAAGAGCTCCCCATGAGAACATCTTTATTTGCCAATCCAGTTGCACTGAATACAAACTCTGGCTCAGAAAGATAGACACCCAGGACATAATTTTCCTCTCACCATAGCCCTCATCCTAATGCAATAATCCTTATCCCAAACAACTTATCAGGGCAGACAGATCTCAGCTACGCATGATGGTGTAGGGGTAGGCTGTTACTTTAATAGTCTGCTTTAACCTTGAGACAATCCCACAGAAGGTAGACTGTTCCTTCTTCTAATAGCCCTGGTGGATCTGCCATGAGGTCACAAAGACTTGGACAGGACTGATGCACAGGAGAACTGTACAAAAAAGATCTTCACAACCCAGATAATCACGATGGTGTGATCACTGACCTAGAGCCAGACATCCTGGAATGTGAACTCAAGTGGGCCTTAGATAGCATCACTACGAACAAAGCTAGTGGAGGTGATAGAATTCCAGTGGAGCTATTCCAAAACCTGAAAGATGATGCTGTGAAAGTGCTGCACTCAATATGCCAGCAAATTTGGAAAATTCAGCAGTGGCCACAGGACTGGAAAAGGTCAGTTTTCACTCCAATCCCAAAGAAAGGCAATGCCAAAGAATGCTCAAACTACCGCACAATTGCACTCATCTCACACGCTAGTAAAGTAATGCTTAAAATTCTCCAAGCCAGGCTTCAGCAAATATGAACCATGAACTTCCTGATGTTCAAGCTGGTTTTAGAAAAGGCAGAGGAACCAGAGATCAAATTGCAAACATCTGCTGGATCATGGAAAAAGCCAGAGAGTTCCAGAAAAACATCTATTTCTGCTTTATTGACTATGCCAAAGCCTTTGACTGTGTGGATCACAATAAACTGTGGAAAATTCTGAAAGAGATGGGAATACCAGACCACCTGATCTGCCTCTTGAGAAATCTGTATGCAGGTCAGGAAGCAACAGTTAGAACTGGACATGAACAACAGACTGGTTCCAAATAGGAAAAGGGTACATCAAGGCTGTATATTGTCACCCTGTTTATTTAACTTATATGCAGAGTACATCATGAGAAACGCTGGACTGGAAGAAACACAAGCTGGAATCAAGATTGCCGGGAGAAATATCAATAACCTCAGATATGCAGATGACACCACCCTTATGGCAGAAAGCAAAGAAGAACTAAAGAGCCTCTTGATGAAAGTGAAAGTGGAGAGTGAAAAAGTTGGCTTAAAGCTCAACATTCAGAAAACGAAGATCATGGCATCCCGTCCCATCACTTCATGGGAAATAGATGGGGAAACAGTGGAAACAGTGTCAGACTTTATTTTTTGGGCTCCAAAATCACTGCAGATGGTGATTGCAGCCATGAAATTAAAAGACACTTACTCCTTGGAAGGAAAGTTATGACTAACCTAGATAGCATATTCAAAAGCAGAGACATTACTTTGCCAACAAAGGTTCGTCTAGTCAAGGCT
>NW_011494783.1:712496-726907 GCF_000754665.1 Bison bison bison | reverse complement strand
AGCCATGAAATTAAAAGACACTTACTCCTTGGAAGGAAAGTTATGACTAACCTAGATAGCATATTCAAAAGCAGAGACATTACTTTGCCAACAAAGGTTCGTCTAGTCAAGGCTATGGTTTTTCCTGTGGTCATGTATGGATGTGAGAGTTGGACTATGAAGAAGGCTGAGTGCCAAAGAATTGATGCTTTTGAACTGTGGTGTTGGAGAAGACTCTTCAGGGTCCCTTGGACTGCAAGGAGATCCAACCAGTCCATTCTGAAGGAGATCAGCCCTGGGATTTCTTTGGAAGGAATGATACTAAAGCTGAAACTCCGGTACTCTGGCCACCTCATGAGAAGAGTTGACTCATTAGAAAAGACTCTGATGCTGGGAGGGATTGGGGGCAGGAGGAGAAGGGGACGACAGAGTATGAGATGGCTGGATGGCATCACTGACTCGATGGACATGAGTCTGAGTGTCTCTGGGAGTTGGTGATGGACACAGAGGCCGGCGTGCTGCGATTCATGGGGTCGCAAAGAGTCAGACACAACTGAGCGACGGATCTGATCTGATCTGAGCAATTAATGGTTTCACTTTCACTTTCTGTAGTGATAAATTCCAGGGTTAAAAATGTTTACTTCACTTTCTGATGATGTTGGAGAATAATAAAAATGTTGCTGTCCGCACTTTTGCGAGCAAAGGCTGTATTTTTTTTTTCTTTTTTTAAACTGAAGTATAGTTGATTTGGCTTGGACTGCAAGGAGATTCAACCAGTCCATTCTAAAGGAGATCAGTCCTGGGTGTTCTTTGGAAGGAATGATGCTAAAGCTGAAACTGCAGTACTTTGGCTACCTCATGTGAAGAGTTGACTCATTGGAAAAGACTCTGATGCTGGGAGGGATTGGGGGCAGGAGGAAAAGGGGACGACAGAGGATGAGATGGCTGGATGGCATCACTGACTCGATGGACGTGAATTTGAGTGAACCCCTGGAGTTGGTGATGGACAGGGAGGCCTGGCGTGCTGTGATTCATGGGGTCGCAAAGAGTCAGATATGACTGAGCAACTGAACTGAACTGAACTGATAGCTGATTTACAGTATTTTGCCAATCTCTGTTGTACAGCAAAGTGACTCAGTTACACACACACAAATCCTTTTTTTAAATGTTATTTTCCATTATGGTTTATCCCTGGGGATGGAATACAGTTCCTTGTGCTATATGCTGCTGCTGCTGCTGCTCCTGCTAAGTCGCTTCAGTTGTGTCCAACTCTGTGCGACCCCATAGACGGCAGCCCACGAGGCTCTGTTGTCCCTGGGATTCTCCAGGCAAGAACACTGGAGTGGGTTGCAATTGCCTTCTCCATTGTGTGAAAGTGAAAAGTGAAAGTGAAGTCGCTCAGTAGCGTCCGACTCTAGCGACCCCATGGACTGCAGCCCACCAGGCTCCTCCATCCATGGGATTTTCTAGGCAAGAACACTGGAGTGGCTTGCCATTGCCTTCTCCACTTGTGCTATATAGTAGAACTTTATTGCTTATCCATTCTAAATGTAATGTTTTAGATCTACCAAAGTTTGTATTTTACCATCCGTTTGAAACAAACAATTCTCATGACTCTCTTGAGAATTTAGATTTTCCAAGGGGCCCCATTAGTTATTACACCTTTCCTGAGAGAAAATATTTTCCTGAACATTCTCCCTAGAGGAAAACAGAGATTGCCTGTGTTTGACTATCTGTGCAGGAAATATTCGAATGAAAGTCAGGAGAAAAAGAAGACATACAGATGGCTAACAAACACATGAAAAGATGCTCAACATCACTCATTATCAGAGAAATGCAAATCAAAACCACTATGAGGTACCATTTCACGCCAGTCAGAATGGCGGCAATCCAAAAGTCTACAAGCAATAAATGCTGGAGAGGGTGTGGAGAAAAGGGAACTCTCTTACACTGTTGGTGGGAATGCAAACTTGTACAGCCACAATGGAGAACAGTGTGGAGATTCCTTAAAAAACTGGAAATAGAACTGCCTTATGATCCAGCAATCCCACTGCTGGGCATACACACTGAGGAAACCAGAATGGAAAGAGACACGTGCACCCCAATGTTCATCGCAGCACTGTTTATAATAGCCAGGACATGGAAGCAACCTAGATGCCCACCAGCAGATGAATGGATAAGAAAGCTGTGGTACATATACACAATGGAGTATTACTCAGCCATTAAAAAGAATATATTTGATTCAGTTCTAATGAGATGGATGAAACTGGAACCTATTATACAGAGTGAAGTAAGCCAGAAAGAAAAACACCAATACAGTATACTAACGCATATATATGGAATTTAGAAAGATGGTAACAATAACGCTGTGTATGAGACAGCAAAAGAGACACTGATGTATAGATCAGTCTTATGGACTCTGTGGGAGAGGGAGAGGGTGGGGAGATTTGGGAGAATGGCATTGAAACATGTATAATATCATGTATGAAACGAGTTGCCAGTCCAGGTTCGATGCACGATACTGGATGCTTGGGGCTGGTGCCTCTGGGACGACCCAGAGGGATGGTATGGGGAGGGAGGAGGGAGGAGGGTTCAGGATGGGGAACACAGGTATACCTGTGGCAGATTCATTTCGATATTTGGTAAAACTAATACAATATTGTAAAGTTTAAAAATAAAGTAAAATTAAAAAAAAAAGAAAGTCAGGAGAAGACATGTTATCACAGATTGTAAGAAGATTTTTCAAACATCTCAAAGGCTATAACATGAGGTAAATATCACAATTCATAGTACATAACACTTGATTCTATATAGCTTTGCTAAAACGTAATGAAACTAAAAAATGAAAAGCACTTCATCATTTTAAAAAATTGATAACCTGCACTTTGTTAAAATAAAAAAAAAGCTTTTGCTCTGTGAAAGACATTGTGAAAAAATATTAAACGTTGAGCCAAAGACGAGAAAATCTGTTCACATGTTGGAAAAATGACTTGATTCCAAAATACACAAAGAACCCTAAAACACAATAAGAAAATGAACAACTCAATTTAGAAATGGGTCAAGTCCCTAACAGACACTCCTTTAAAGAAAATATACAGGTGGTAAATAAGCATATGAAATGATATTCCACATCCATGTCGTCACGGAAATGCAAATTAAAATAAGACTGGGACATCTCTGTAGATTTAGTAGAATGGCTACAATCCAAACATGGACAACATCAAACACTGTTTAGGATGTGGACCAACAGGAATCTTTATCCATTACTAAGGGAATTCATTTTCATTCACTGCAACCTGGTAGAGTCAGTTTGGAAGGCAGTTTAATAGTTTCTTAAAATACTAAACATACTCTTACTATACGAACTACCAATCACCCTCCTTGGTTTTCATTCATTCAAAGGAGGTGAAAATATGTCCGCACAAACCCTAGAAACAAATGTTTATAGCAACATTATTCACAATTAATAATATCATATATGAAACGAGTCGCCAGTCCAGGTTCGATGCACGATACTGGATGCTTGGGGCTGGTGCACTGGGACAACCCAGAGGGATGGTACGGGGAGGGAGGAGGAAGGAGCGTTCAGGATGGGGAACACGTGTTTACCTGTGGCAGATTCATGTTGATGTATGGCAAAACCAATACAATATTGTAAAGTTAAAAAAAAAAAAAAACTTGGGAGTAACAATGATGTCCTTCAACAGGTGAATGGATAAACAAACTGTACACCAATACAATAATATTTGATCAGTCGTATTATTCAGTGATAAAAAGAAATGGCCTATTAAGTCCCCAAAATATGGAGAAACCTTAAATGAATATTGCTGTGTAAAAGAAGTCAAATTGAAAATGCTATATACATTGGATGATTTCAACTATATGACATTCCGGAAAAGGTAAAACTATGGAGATATGGCTAATAGATGGGGAAACAATGGAAACTGTGAAAGACTTTATTTTTTGGGCTCAAAATTTATGTTTGGGCTCAAAATATGTTTCAATATTTATATTGATAGCTGTTCAAGTTTGAACATTTTAAAGGTTCTACATACTTACTCCCTTTCCCACAAGTTTTGCCTTTTGGTATCATATTTTACATGTTTTTTTCACATCCCTTAATTGATTATTTTAATTATAGTTGATTTTATTTTTTTTATTTTTTAACTTTAAAATACTGTATTGGTTTTGCCATATATCAACATGAGTCTGCCACAGGTATACACTTGTTCCCCATCCTGAACCCTCCTCCCTCCCTGTACCATCCCTCTGGGTCGTCCCAGTGCACCAGCCCCAAGCATCCAGTATCATGCATTGAACCTGGACTGGCGACTCGTTTCATATATGATATTATACATGTTTCAATGCCATTCTCCCAAATCATCCCACCCTCTCCCTCTCCCACAGAGTCCAAAAGACTGTTCTATACATCAGTGTCTCTTTTGTTGTCTCGCATAAAGGGTTATTGTTAGCATCTTTCTAAATTCCATATATATGCGTTAGTGTACTGTATTGGTGTTTTTCTTTCCGGCTTACTTCACTCTGTATAATCAGCTCCAGTTTCATCCACCTCATTAGAACTGATTCAAATGTATTCTTCTTAATGGCTGAGTAATACTCCATTGTGAATATGTACAGCTGATTTTATAGCTTTTGTCTCTCGAGTTTTACACTACCTTGTTTGAGTGGTTGATACACTGTCTTTACTGTGTATTTACCTCTATCAGGGAGATTTTTCATACATGTATTTTCTTATTTCTTGTTATGGTCTTTAGTTTTCACTTGAGGGCCATTGAACATTTCTTATAAGGTTGGTTCCATCGTGATGAACTCAGTTTTTGTTTGCCTCAGTTCAGTTCAGTTCAGTCGCTCAGTTGTGTCCGACTCTTTGCGACTCCATGAATCACGGCACACCAGGCCTCCCTGTCTACCACCAACTCGCAGAGTTCACTCAGACTCATGTCCATCGAGTTGGTGATGCAATCCAGCCATCTCATCCTCTGTTGTCCCCTTCTCCTCCTGCCCCCAATCCTACAAACTCTTCTTCAAATCAGTGATAAACTTGCTGGGTAGAGGATCCTTGGTCATAGAGGTTTTTATTCAGCACGTTATATAATGCCACTCCCTTCTGGCCTGCAAATTTTCTGCTGAAAAATCAACTGATAGCCTTATGGAGTTTCCTTTATATGTGACTCTTTGTTTTTCTCTTGTTGCCTTTGAGATTCTTTATCTTTAAATTTTGCTATTTTAATATTGATATGTCTTGGTGTGTCTTGCTCTGTGTTACCTGGACCTGTATATCTAGTTTCTTTAGGATAGGGAATGTTTCAGCCATTATTTCATCAAGTACATTTTCTATCCCTTTCTCTCTTCACCTTCTGAGACTCCTATAATGCAAATGTTAGTATAGATACTGTTGTTTCACAGGTCCCTTAAACTATCCTGATTTAATTATCTTTGTTTTTGTTCTGGTTGAGTGATTTCTCAATCAACCTTGCAGATCACTTATGCATCTATATTACCTAATCTATTTACTAATGTGCTGTTGATTCCTCCTAGTGTATTTTTGATTTCAGGCATTGTGTTCTTCAGCTCTGATTTGTATTTCTTATATTCTTCTTTTTTTTTCTTTGTAAGTTCTCACAGTGTTCCTCTATTCTATTCCTGAGCTCAATGACCATTTTTATAGCCAGTGTTTGAATTCTTTTTTGGGGTAAGTATTTATCTCCATGTCTTTAACATTTCCTTTGGTTTTTCATCTTGTTCTCTCATTTGGAACATATTTCTTTGTCTTCTCATTTTGTTTGACTTTGTCTTTCAAATTAGGCAGAATCATTTCCTATCTCAGTCTTAAAGGCATGTCTTGTGTGGGAGACTCCTTATGTAGTCTACATGTGCCCAGTGCCTTTGGGCAAGATCTGGAAGTGATGCAAGTCTGGGCTGAGGCTTTTTTCAGGGTCTGCTGGGGCCTCCACTTGTAGGGGTCAGAACTGGAGCCAGGGCTGGGTGGGGCTAGAGCTAGAGTCTGACGTAGGACTGGGAGCCCCTGCTTCAGTGAGGGGTGAGCTGCTAGGGGGACTAGACTTAGGATTCGTCGTGGGCTGAGGCTTCTCCTGGGTCACAGTGAAATAACCATTTTGGTGGCTGTAGAGCTGGAGCCAGAGAGATTGGAGCCTTTTTCTGATGAGAGCCACCAGTGTGTGCTCATGGCCAGTACCTTGACTGGGAGTGTGACCAAAGATGGAGTGGCTGGGGCTGGAGCCTGAGGAGAGCTGCTGCTTCTCCTGGGGGCAGAGGTGTTGGTGGCCACTGCCTTAGTGGGATATATGGCCAGAGCCAGAGGGGCTAGAGCTACAGTCCATGTGGGCTGGGGGGTGGGGCCCACCGGGGTGGTCTTGGCCAGCTGGCCATAGCAGCAGGCACTTTTCATCTTGCTGTTTCTGCACAGGACCTTGGAGGAAGGAAGTCCATGTGTACATCCTTTAACAGGGAAATTTAGATTTCCAACAGCCCTTGGGCTCTCTCAGTTATAATCATCTTGCTGTTTCTGCACAGGACCTTGGAGGAAGGAAGTCCGTGTGTACATCCTTTAACAGGGAAATTTAGATTTCCAACAGCCCTTGGGCTCTCTCAGTTATAAGCTTCACTGGTTTCAAAACCAGCAAAAGCATTTTGTCTTGCTAGTGCTGGGCCCCAGGGCTGGGGTACCCAACATGGTGCTTGAACTCCTTGGTCCTTGGGGAGGACGCCCGTCTTGGGATAACCTCCTCCCCTTCCAGGATGCTCAGTGGGTGTGTGGGTCCCAACCAGATTGCTTCTCTCCCTCTCCTACATGTTTGGTGTGCAATTATTTCTTCTTTTGTATTCACAGTTGTACAAAAGTTGTTGTTCTACTTTAGTTCTCAAAGAGAGCTCTTTTACATGTAGTTTTAGCTTTAATATATTCATGGGAGATATACTCAGGGTCTTACCACTCTTCTGTCTTGAACTTGTCTTCTAAAATTTTTAAATGTACACTTCAGTGACATTGTCAATAACAGTGTGTGGACGCATCATCAATATTCATCTCCAGAACTTTCCCACCTCAAACTGAGACTTTGTACCAATTAAATAACTTCTCATTCTTGTCTCCTAGTCACTTGTAACCACTATTCTGCTTCATGTTTCTAGGTATCTGAATATCCTACATATATCTCTTTTTCTTTCAGTTTAGATAAGGGTTTGCCAATATTTTGAATTTCTCAGGATACCATTTCTTAGTTTCATTGACTTCTTTTTCTGCCAGTTGGCTGTTTTCTGTTCTCTACTTTGCTTATATACATTCCAGTGTTTATTACTTTCTTATTTATGCCATATTGGGGTTGATTTTTCTTCTGTTTCTAGTTTAGATGTAAAGTAAGGGTGTTGATTTTCCATCTTTTCTCTTTGTAAAGGCATGAGGATATGTTACTGAAAATGAAGTATTGCTTTTGCAGCCACACATTTTTGGCATGTTGTGTCTTATTTTCGTCAGTCTCCAACCAGTTCTTAATTTCTCACTCAAAGCCCTTTAATTAATTTTTCAACCCAGTCCCAGAATTTATGTTTGGTTCTTCTTATAGCTTTTATCTTTTTGTGATATTTTCATTTTGTTCATGTATCACTTGCTTTATTTGTTGTCTATATGTTTTATAGATTATTCAATATCGTTAAAATGATGATCTTGGATTTTCACCAGGTGACTCATATCTACATTTCGTTAGGGATATTTTCTTGAGATTTAGTTTGCTCCTTTAATTGGTCCCTGTTTTCCCTGTTTCACTGTATATCTTGTGAACTTTAGCTGAGATGTAGGCATTTGGAAAAACAGCTACTTCTCCCAGTCTATTGACCTACTGTGAGAAGGGGAAGATCTTCAGCAATAAGCTCTCCTAGAGACTCTGGGGACCTCCTCGCCTTGTCTGTGGATGCAGCTTCTCTGAATTGGTTTATGTATTTTCTCAGTTAAAGAGGTTTGCCCATTTTTTTTTTCCTGAAGCCTGTACAGACTTGCTCTACTTGGTGTTTGTCTGACATGCTACAATCTCTATATAACTATAAAAAGTTGGAATGCTTGCGATGTTTCTCAGTGGCCCCTACAAGGAATCCAAATTGCCATTCCCATCAGTGCTCTGAAACAAGTGAGACAACTAACTTCAGGCCATGCTCCGAAAAGCTACAAAATAGTCTCCATTGTCCATTTTTCTTTTTCCCTCTTGAGGAAGAGATGAGAGTTGGGAATTTTCTCCTGATCCGCACACATGGTGGTAGAAAGAGGAGGTAGCTATGGGAGGTAAGTGTCATCAATTTGTGTAAACACTTCACTTACTGTATCTCTTCTTGGCGTTGTGCTTGTCTGGAGTGCTGACACCTATTATTTGACTTCTGTTATTTTCAGAAAGGAAATTTGGCCTCTATATTCCCATCTCCATGGAGGAACAATGGCTTAGGGAATCTTACTCTGCCATCATGTTGATGTTCCTCTTGAGTAATTGTCATCATGAAATCATGCATCTTCTTGGGAAATTTTCTTGAGTTTTTTATACCAGCAATCACATCTCACTGGGGGAAAAATGCACTGAACCAAAACTATACTCTCCCTCACACTGTCCTTTTCTTCTGCAATACTCTGTGGAAGGCAGCCTTCACTTGAGCATTCCTGACACTGTAGACAAGAGGGTTCAGCAATGGGTTGAATAGAGTGTAAAACAGGAAAAGGATTTTCTTCTGTTCCTCTCGGTGGTTACTGTCAGGGGCCAAGTACACCATCATGGCTATGCCAAAGTAGAACCCAACCACACAGAGGTGGGAGGAGCAGGTGGAGAAGGCTTTCTTGCGGCCCTCCTTTGACTGGATCTTTAGGATTGCCCAGAGGATGTGCACATAGGAGACCAGCATCAGGGAAAGGGGCCCAACTAAAATAAACACACCTTCAGCAAAGAGGAACATTTCATTGATCCAGATGTCACCACAGGTCACTTTGAGAACAGACTGAATCTCACAGAAGAAGTGGTTCACCTTCTGGGGCCCACAGAAAGGCAGCCTTAGAAACAGACTTACTTGTACTATGGCCAGGGAAAATCCACACGCCCAGCAAGCGATGGCCAGAAACATGCAGACCCTCCAGTTCATGATGACCGTGTACTGCAGGGGATGGCAGATTGCCACAAACCTGTCATAGGACATCACCACCAAAATCAAACACTCTATTGAAGCAAAAGTCAAATTAAAAATCATCTGCAAAGTACATAAGACAAAGGAGATGTTTTTTGTGTGTTTCACTAGATTTGCCAGCAGATTGGGCAAATTGCTAGAAGCATAGGATATGTCAGTGATGGCCAGATGAGACAGGAAGTAGTACATGGGGGTGTGCAGTCTAGGGTCGAGGCAGATGAGACCCAAGATCATGCCATTCGCCAGCAGGTTGAAGGTATATAACAGGGAGAAGATACCAAACAGGACCAATTCCATGTCTTCACTGAGCTGGAATCCTACCAAGATGAATTCTGCAATCCATGATTGATTGCCCTCCATTCCTAAAGATAGTCTGTCAAGGACTGTGCGATGGGAGTGTCACAGCTGGATAACAATGAAAATAGGAGTTATTTATCTGAAGGGAATGAAGAGGAAGCTGGTATGCTTATCCCTGCATTACTGACATTTTTTCTAAGTTTCTTCACCTTTTTTTTTTTTTTAATGTGAAGTAATCCAAAATTTCAGATAAATATCAGGGACTATAAACTGTACTACTGTATAGATTTTACCAAATTGTTTTTAAAATTTTGCCTTATCATTTATTTTCTCTGTGTGCACATAGTATTAATTTTCTGGAGACCACATAAGACTAATGGGAAACCTTATTCACCTATTGGCAATTTACATCTAAACCCTTTGGAATATTTTCTCTATAACATGTATACTTGCTAATGTATTCTCAGTATAATTACCAAAAACAGGAGATGTAACATTAACATGATTCACTACTCTAAGTACAGCATTTCCTGCCCTTGTAGTCTAAGGTTCAAATTCAACATCACGTATACAAATAATTTCCTCTAATTTTACATTCTTTGCATTTCTTGTCTTGATGGTGATATTTTTGAAGAGTATGAGTTCTTGTTTTGTAAAGTGTTTCTCAATGCATTTTTCCATTTATTGTCCATGTTGTAATTCAGATTAAATATTTTTTTAGCAGAAAAAAAGTGTCCTTCTTAATTTCTCCATTAATACACATATAATGACAATGTGTCCCAGTAATGTTGATGTTGTTGTAGATCATTGGCTAAGGTGGTGCCTCCATGTTATTTCCATTATAAAGTTTTTAATCCATAAAGTTTTAAGTACTTTCTTTCTTCTGGCTTAAGAAACTATCCTGTACTCATTTTGTACATTTCCCACTTCAGCTTGGAAGCAATTATTTCACTTAAAATATGTCTTCTTGTCCCACTTCAGCTTGGAAGCAATTATTTCACTTAAAATATGTCTTCTTGTATTGAAGAATCATTAAAAATATCTGCTTATATTGGGTGTTTAATAATAATTTTTTATCATCACTTTTGCCACATTTCTGATATCCCCATGCAATAGGGATAAATATAATTTGGGACAGTATATAGATTGCTAAATGGATAATGGATTCTTACCTTGACTTGTTTAATCTTAACACGTTTACTGACTTATTTTGGAGAACAAAATCTATTTTACTAAGTTAACATTACATCATAAAGAATGATCTCAATCTTATACAGTAGTTTTTTTGACAATGTAGATTTAGTATCCTCAAATCATAGTAATTATCTTGCTAACCATTTTTGATTTTCTTGGTTTTCAGGTAATTATAGTCTTTTGGAAATTTTAGACTTATAAATTAATGTTTCAATCATCTGGTTTACACTATGGGTAAAGAGGCATCTACATCATATGAGATTCTAGCATCAAGTTTTCTAAGTATCTTAGAGAAACATAAAAATTCATAAAACATTGAAGAGAAAATACATATGTGAAATATATATCCAAAGCTGATGATTGTTAATAATTTCTATAAACAATTTTCCATTTTCACTGTACCTATATTTTCACATATATATTTAAAATTATATGAACAATACTGTGTATCTCAGTTCAGTTCAGTTCAGTTCAGTCGCTCAGTCGTGTCCGACTCTTTGCGACTCCATGAATCACAGCACACCAGGCCTCCCTGTCCATCACCAACTCCTGGAGTTCACCCAAACTCATGTCCATCAAGTCAGTAATGCCATCCAGCCATCTTATCCTCTGTCTTCTTTAATTTAGAATAACATCAGGTACATTTTTCATATCAATTATTTTTTTTGCAATATACTTTAAACATCTGTAACTATTATGTTGCATATGAACATTTTATTTAGTATATCACCTTTTAACTAGGTTGTTTGGATTATAATGTTACAGTGACTAAATTATATATATATATATATTTTACGTATATTTTCTTTTCTTATACTAATTTCCAGGACATGGAAATTCTTGGTCAAATCTATTCCTTCCTTTCTTCCTTCCCTTCCATGCTTCCTTTCATTCTTTCTTTCTTCCTACCTAGCTATTTATCTTTCTGTTTACCTGTCTAGTTTAAAATAGCCTAAATAAAATTTCTTCTTTCCAACAGAGTCATTAAAATAATAACAACTCAGTAAACAAAGGATATGCTATTCTTTACTGGGGCAGCTCAGTAACTGAGCTGCTGCTGCTGCTGCTGCTAAGTCACTTCAGTCGTGTCCAACTCTGTGCGACCCCATAGACGGCAGCCCACCAGGCCCCTCCATCCATGGGATTTTCCAGGCAAGAGTACTGGAGTGGGGTGCCTTTAGTCAGTGGATTGGCACTCATTCTATCCTATTTTGTGTTGGGACAAATTTTCTATCAGATCAGTAACCTTGAGTCTAATAATTATGCATATTAGATGATAGCGTAGGAAAGATTTAGTAAGAAATAACTATATTACAAAGTTCTTACACTGTTTTGGCAAAGAGTTTACTATAACTGTTATCCGAATTCTGTTTTCCAGTATCAGTCATTACTCTATGAATACATTTATCTATTAGGTTATAAGGTCCTTTTGTTTTTTTGGCCATGTCAGAGCCTTATTCAGAAGAAATATCTGTATATAAAGCCTGTAGCCAGGTTATTTTCAAAACAATAGATTTGGTCTATTGGCTGAAAAGGAACACCACTCAACCACACTGGGAAGTGATGTCAAGAAAGCTGCTGAGGAATAGAAGCCACCTGCCACAGCCCAGCAGGCAGAAGCTCTAGGAGCTGGGATGGGGGTAGTCATTACTGTAATACATTTAGTAATATGATTATAATAATAAATAGTTATTAAATAAATACATATATACACACATATATGTAATGTTTATATACACAGGAATTTGTAAAATATGCCCTATTAGATATTCTGAAAAATTATTTCTTAATCAATTGTAAATTACAGATATGTACATAAACTGTGAGAGCAGGACTATTGTGCAACATTATTCATTTAAATAGAGAAGAAACAGTCAAAACTGTGAGCATGATGGTGGATAAACAGAACATAAATAACACAAATCCTGGTGGTTCAGACAGTAAAGAATCTGCCTGCGATTCAGGAGACCTGGGTTCAAACCCTGGATTGGGACAATCCCCTGGAGAAGGGAATGGTAACCCATTCCAGTATTCTTTCCTGGAGAATTCCACAGACAGAGGAGCCCTGTGGGCTACAGTCCATGGGGTCACCAAGACTCAGACACAAGTGAGTGACTAGCACTTTCACTTTCTTTCACTTACAATGTAAAAATAGTATTACAAAAACAAAAAACCAGCTGTTGGAGAAGTATGAAAAATCATAAGAAAACAAAATCTCCCCATTTTTGAAGTAGAAAGTTAAAAACCAAAGGTTCAAATTTGAAGGATACAGTTTACAAACTCTGAGATTTAGACTTGAGTTTCTGGCAAAATGAGAGACTACATGCCCTACACCATACTCATCTATTAAAAACAACTAACCCTACTCTTGAGCAGAGCCAGCCTGGATTCAACTCTTCTTACTGAAGGAAATTCTAATATTTCATTTCAAGCAGAAAAGAAGTAATCCCAGAAAGAAAGTTCACAGTGTAAAAAGAAATAAAGAGCAAAGAAGGTAGTGCATATGTTTGTAAAACTAAGCAGATATTGATGGTAAGAATACTGGTGGTGATCTCTGGTACCTAGAATAAGACTGAACTAAACACATAACAATAGCACAATTGGGGCATAGGCTGATAGAAGTTAAAGGTTCTAATTTCCATGTGTTTTGACAGAAAAGTGTAACTACTGACTTTCATTACCTTTTCTTTCTACTCAGTATTAATTACTTAATTGTACTGATAAATTTAGCCCATGAGCAGTTCATATTCCCATTCAAAAATGTAAGGATTTTTCTTTTAAAAAATTGTATGGGATTAAAGCTTGTCACATGTCTTTGTAAATCAACATGTTAAATGTACATCTGAGTAAGAAGATCAAGAAAACATTAACTCTGTGGAGGAACACAGGTAAGAGAAAAATGGAATAGAAGAATTAGAAGTAGTTCTCTCTAGAAAAGCAACATATAAAATGGAAAAATCTGTCAAAATAATCCTCTTTGGAATTCTGGAATCTAATCAAAAGCTATAGCAACCACACACTTGCTTAATATGGAAAACAAACTTGAAGATCAACCGGAGAAATCTGTAGCATTTTAACTTGCCCTGATACCATCCCCTACTCCCTAACTCAGGATAAGTTCTAAATAAGATAGTCTGCACTTCTGATGTACACTCACTACCAAAAGGAGCAGAATATACTTTATACTCACAGAATTCTGGATGTTGGATTTGGCCTGTCCTGAAAGGATACACTCAAAGAACTTCCTTTATGTAATTAACTCAAAACTCTCCCACCGCTAAGGTGGCTACCCAGAGGCAACTGTTGAAAGCCTTTGAAGGCAAAACTATCAGCTGCTGCCACATGAGGCAAGTAATAAAAGGTGGGGTAAACTATAGACTAACATAACACCCTGAGTGGAAGAACTGGAAATAAGATGATTTGGTAAACAGATGATTTGAATAGCTCCCAGATACTACTGGAAAACTAGAAGGCTTCTGGGCTCCAAAATCACTGCAGATGGTGACTGCAGCCATGAAATTAAAAGACACTTACTCCTTGGAAGGAAAGTTATGACCAACCTAGACAGCATATTCAAAAGCAGAGACATTACTTTGCCAACACAGGTTCGTCTAGTCAAGGCTATGGTTTTTCCTGTGGTCATGTATGGATGTGAGAGTTGGACTGTGAAGAAGGCTGAGCGCCGAAAAATTGATGCTTTTGAACTGTGGTGTTGGAGAAGACTCTTGAGAGTCCCTTGGACTGCAAGG
>NW_011494783.1:712205-712396 GCF_000754665.1 Bison bison bison | reverse complement strand
TTTTCACTTTCATGCATTGGAGAAGGAAATGGCAACCCACTCCAGTGTTCTTGCCTGGAGAATCTCAGGGACGGAGGGAGCCTGGTGGGCTGCCGTCTGTGGGGTCGCACAGAGTCGGACACGACTGAAGCGACTTAGCAGCAGCAGCAACTTTCCTAGATCTCCAAAGAGAAAGAAATTAAAATACAAAA
>NW_011494783.1:707677-712105 GCF_000754665.1 Bison bison bison | reverse complement strand
GATGGCTGGATGGCATCACCGACTCGATGGACGTGAGTCTGAGTGAACTCCGGGAGTTGGTGATGGACAGGGAGGCCTGGCATGCTGCGATTCATGGGGTCACAAAGAGTCAGACACGACTGAGTGATCTGATCTGATCTGATCTGACACACATGACCAGGGCTGGGAAAATGCTCAGAGGGAATCTGAGAAGGTCCTGATGCCTTGCCTCTGTCTAAAGTCCAGACTCTGCACAGGCAGGAAGCTGTCAGAGTTGTAAGTGACCTGGATGAGGGGTGAAGGCAAGTCCCAACACATAAAGAGATCCATTTATAAAAATATGAAGGGAGGTGAAAATACCTATAGAGTTGCTGAATTAAAGGCACATATATATATATATATATAATATTCAATATGCTTGTTTTCTCATTGGTTTATCAGAGCCTGAAATGCCCTTATGAGATCCGGTTCTCTATTAGGAGATTATGAAATAGAAGGAAGAAAAACAAAAAGTCATCATCACAAAACAGGGGGAAGACAGGATGAAAAATCAAATTCATTTTGAATAATACTAACAAAACTCTCCTACTCAGTATATGATTAAAAAAACAATATTCAAATACAAACTGGTTAGTGCTAAAGGTGTACGAGTTAAACAATGAAACCTTATGTTCACCCAAGTTGTAACTGAATGTGTTGAATATTCTTACAAAGAATCTAATGTAAGCATGATTAAATATTCCAATAGATCAATGAAAGTCTTGCATTTACTAAAGTTTCAATCAATTATAAGCAGTAAAGAAAATGGAGGTACAAAATGGTCACTGCACATGAAAAAAGAATCTATGAGGCATTCAGAAAATAAGCAGTGTCATTCAGTTTTTAAAACTCAATAAAGAGGATAAAATACTGGAGATTAAAAGAGGAAAATAATGCACTGAAAGATTATATTTAATACCTATAGCTGATCCATGTTAATGTTTGGCAGAAACCAACACAATACTGTAAAGCAATTATCCTACAATTAAAAATAAATAAACTTATATTAAAAAGAATCTACCTAGATCTCAACATGTATAGACAAGGGGTAGCTTCTTTATTTGGATATTTTATTTTATTCATTTATTCCCTTCTAATTATATCGAGTTACAGCTGACATGCAACACTTTATAAGTTTAAGGTGTACAGCATAACAATTTGACTTACATACCTTGTGACCTGATGACCATGATAAGCACAGTATACATCCAGCCTCTCATATAGACATAAAGATATTTTTTTCTTGTGAGAATCTTGGGATTAACTCTCTTATTCACATTCACATGTAGTATACAGCTGTGTTAATTATATTCTTCATGTACATTACATTCCTAGAAGACTTACTTATCCTATAACTAAAAGTTTGTACCTTTGGATCACCTTCATTCAAATCCCCCTCAACTATTCCTCACCTTCAGTCCTACAAATCTGATGTCTTTTTCTACGACTTTGCTTTTTTGTTATTTGAAGTAAAATTGACCTGTAACACTACATTAGTGCCAGGTGGAAAACAGAGGGAGACCTTCTTGAAAATCTAATTTATAGGCATGATAAAAATGGAGAGGTGAAACATAAACAAGATAAAATTTCCAGAGAGATAATAAGGGATGTGATTTTAAAAAAGGCAATATTTGAAGAGATTTTACCAAAAATGTTCCAAATTGCACAAAGACTTAATTTCCAAATTGATAAAAATGCATTCTGAAAGAAAACAATAAAGGTAAATGCACCCATAAGGACTTGAAGACCTTCTAATAATTAAAGATAAAATAAATCTTTAGATCAAAAATTCTAGATTAAGATTGGTTAAAAATAAATTCTCAAAAAATATAAATCAACAAATGTTTGCCTATCTTTTTCCTCTTTACAAAAAATAGTTGCCTAGGGCTGCCATAACACAATCTTAGTTTTTGTTTCATAAGTTTTGCAATTCTTATTAAAAGCGATAGTTTCATTTGTCTCTTAAAATATTTTGTTGCACTATTGTCCCAAGATCAAAAGAAAATATTAACAACATTAAAGATAAAAGTGTCTATATAGGATCAACAATTTGACTAACAGTAAATTTCTTATCAGCGAGATCTGAAGATGAAAAGGTAATATGTTTAATATCTCAAGAGGCAGAGAAGTTCTCAATCAAGAGTTTTATAACTGCAAGAACTCTCTTGAATGAATGAAAACAAAATGAAATTATTTCACATGTAAATTATAAATGTTTAGAGCCCAGAACTATTTAGCATACCAATAAAAAGTATTCCCCACTACAGTAGAAGTGAATTCAGATTGAATCAAACACATACAAATAATATTGAACAAAATAATAAAATATAATCTTATATTTAATAACTTATGGGCTATGAAATAATTATTTTTATATTTAAAAAGGGTAAAAGTAAAATTTGAAAAACATAAATGAAGGAAAAGAGACTATTTAAAAATAAAGAGTGCTAAATTCTTGAAAAGGCTCAAAATACTGAATGATACTAAATTTATTACTGTACATCATGCATTTTTATGTTAACACTTCAAAAAACCAGGAATCAAAAACTGATGGAATCAATGATTTTCAAAATTATAGTGTAAACAAATGAAGCATTAAAGCATTGTCAATCAAAAAAGAAGGTAGAATGCAAGAAAAAATCAGAAAAAGAAAAAGATGGTTGATATTCAGAAAACACAAAATACAATAACAAAAATAAGTGTATCCATTAATGTATTAAATGTAAATGAATTGAATATATTCATCAAGATAGAGATGGTCATATCAGATTAAAAACAGAAAATCCACCTTACAAACCTTTACAACAGTCACTTTTAAACACAAATACTCAGAGACATACACGTAAACTCAAAACCAAAAAAGATGATTGATGGTAAAATGATGAAAAAACATGTTTCATGCCAATAGTGACTGGTAATAGCAATACTGATATCAGACCAACGGATAGAAGGATATATATAAGATATTGTGCTGTACATAGTTGCTAAGTCGTGCCCAACTCTTTGAGACCCCATGGACTGTAGCCCACCAGGCTCCTCTGTCCATGAGGATTCTCCAGGCAAGAATACTGGG
Source organism: Bison bison bison (assembly GCF_000754665.1). Classification (NCBI taxonomy): domain Eukaryota; kingdom Metazoa; phylum Chordata; class Mammalia; order Artiodactyla; family Bovidae; genus Bison; species Bison bison. The sequence continues at coordinate 709,014 of NW_011494783.1, read as the reverse complement.
GTGAGCTGCCATACCCTCCTTCAGAGGATCTTCCCAACCCAAGGATCGAACCAAGGATCGAATTCTTTACTGTCTGAACCACCAGGGAAGCCCATATAGGATAGTACAAAGTTGTAATAAAATGAACAATTTGCCAAAAGAAGAAAATCCATTATAAAATAATTTAGCAAATTTTATATAGAAGGCAAGTTTTTTCATCTATTCAAACAAAAACATTACTTTTTCATTAACAGTAAAACTTTAAAAGTTTTCCTTTAGAGTTAGGATATGATTTTAACACGCTCCCCTAAAACCACTTCTTTTTAATGTGACCTAAGAACTAGCTGTCTATAATGCAACAGGAAGAAAAAGAAGGGCTAGGATTTAAAGTGGAAAATAAAATATAATTACTGATGAAACTTGTTTATGTTAAGAACAGAATCTTTATGGATGACCTATTATTACAGGTGTACACTCAAAAAAATTGGCATTCAAGGATGATGTGCAAAATGGGAGGACTTCCATACCCTGTTTATGGAATGAGCATTTTGTAAAGACTGCAAATCTATTCGAACTGTTCTTTTGGGTCAATAAAGTCAAAACCAGAATCCAAGAAGAAATTTCACATATAGAAACTGAGAATCTCATTATAAATTTGATGTGAAATTATCAAAGTTCAAGAAGAGACAGAGCAATCTTGAAGAAGAATGAAGTATCAATAAAATGACCCACTCTGGAATATTGATACCTGCAAGGTTACAGTGACTTTACATTTTCAATCAATGTTGTATTGGAACAAGGATAAACAAACACAAGAAATAGCATGTTTAACTCAGAAATTCAGAAATGTGTACACACACATGCACACACATACACACACACATACTTGAACCAAGATAAAGGCAGCAGTGTTTTTAATAAATAATGCTGAATCAGTTGGCTAGCTATGGAGATAAAAATGAACCATGACTTCTCCCAACACACTAAAAAAATCAGATGGGTTTTAGATCTAAGCATCACATATTAAAAAAGCTTTGAAGAATACCAGTGACTTATAGTGAAAACGTCAGAGGGAGAAAAAAGTTCTGAAACAGAATTAAAACAGTATTAAAGACCTGGTCCCATCACTTCATGGGAAATAGATGGGGAAACAGTGGAAACAGTGTCAGACTTTATTTTTGGGGGCTCCAAAATCGCTGTAGATGGTGATTGCAGCCATGAAATTAAAAGACCCTTACTCCTCGGAAGGAAAGTTATGACCAACCTAGATAGCATATTGAAAAGCAGAGATATTACCTTGCCAACAAAGGTCCATCTAGTCAAGGCTATGGTTTTTCCAGTGGTCATGTATGGATGCT
>NW_011494783.1:704925-707577 GCF_000754665.1 Bison bison bison | reverse complement strand
AGAAAGCTGAGCGCCGAAGAATTGATGCTTTTAAACTGTGGTGTTGGAGAAGACTCTTGAGAGTCCCTTGGACTGCAAGGAGATCCAACCAGTCTGTCCTAAAGGAGATCAGTCCCGGGTGTTCATTGGAAGGACTGATGCTAAAGCTGAAACTCCAATACTTTGGCCACCTCATGCGAAGAGTTGACTCATTGGAAAATACCCTGATGCTGGGAGGGATTGGGGGCAGGAGGAGAAGGGGACGACAGAGGATGAGATGGCTAGATGGCATCATTGACTCAATGGACATGAGTTTGAGTGAACTCCGGGAGTTGGTGATGGACAGGGAGGCCCGGCATGCTGCGATTCATGGAGTCGCAAAGAGTTGGACATGACTGAGTGACTGAAATGAACTGAACTGAAAGAACAGATTGATAAAATTAAGAACCTAACTTGTGTTTATCAAGAGCCATCATTAAGAGAGCAAAAATGAAATTCACAGAGTGGAAGGAAATATTTACAATATGTATAACATATACAGGTTGCGCCAGTAGTAAGGAACCTATCTGCCGAGAGACACAGGTTTGATCCCTGATGTCAGGACGATCCCCTGGAGATGGGAATGACAACCCACTCCAATATTCTTTCCTTAAGAATTGGACAGACGAGCCTGGTGGGCTACAGTTCGCAAAGAGTCGGACAAGCATGAGCAACTAACACATAACCAATACAGGGCTCATATTCAGAATACTTAAAGATTTTCTGTACATTTTTAATGAAAAGATAGATAACCCAATTTAAACTGGGCAAAATACTTGAACAAACACTTCACATGAAAGAGTATCCAAATAACCTCTGAGCACATTAAAAGATTAAGAGGTACTAACCTTCCTAGGTCTCCAAACAGATAGAAAGATGGTAACAATAGCCCTGTATGCGAGATAGCAAAAGAGACACAGATGTATAGAACAGTCTTTTGGACTCTGTGGGAGAGGGAGGCGGGGATGATTTGGGAGAATGGCACTGAAACATGTATAATATCATATAAGAAACGAATCACCAGTCCAGGTTCGATGCAGGATACAGGATGCTTGGGGCTGGTGCACTGGCATGACCCAGGGGGATGGTACAGGACGGGAGGTGGGTGGGGGGTTCAGGATGGGGAGCACGTGTACACCCGTGGTGGATTCATGTTGATGTATGGCAAAACCCATACAATATTTTAAAGTAATTAGCCTCCAATTAAAATAAATAAATTTAAATTAAAAAAATAAAATAAAAGGAAAATGTTTAAATCTGGGGAAAAAAAGAAATTAAAATGCAAAACACACTGATGGACATTATTGAAAGGTTTGAAACTACAAGGACTTGGCAAGGATATGAAACAGGGATACATTACTACTGAGAACATAATACAGTGCCCCTGTTTTGGAAAAGTCAAGAAGAACTGACTATATTTGAACATGTACATAACAATGGCCCATGGATTCTATCTTCAGATATGTCCCCCCATAGATACATACATATGTCATACACATATTTAGATTGATATATAAAGTTTACATATAAATATTCTTAAAATAATAAGTTTTTTTCATACCTTCCAAAGGAAAACTCTATCATTGCTTATAAGAGAAGATTGAAACAAGGACTTATCTTTTTGCTTGACTTTACAACCCATATGACCACATAAATATTTATTGCAGGACTCCTATAATTAGTTTTAGAAATAAATGATTTAATTATTTCTAACAGAATATATGTTTTGGAAAACTACTCAATGAAAACAATGGGCCTATTTGGATATGCAAAATTTTTCTCTAGAAATAAAAAAAAATGAGTCAAAGGCATATTCCCCAAATTATATAGTCATTAAGGATTTTTATAAAAGGTGCTCTGATTTCAAAATCTATGACCATCAATTAACACTATTTAGTCTTTGTAATATAAATGAAATGATATAAAAGAATTTGAACTTAGTAGTGCAATATATTCTGACAACAAAGCATTTTGTGGCTAAATAATCAGTCTTCTATAAATAATCTTTAATATATATAAACATAAAATTCACCATGTCAATTTTCTCTCCATGTTCAAAATTACCAGTGTTTGTGAATATCACTTCCCATTATGCATTAAATAAATATAAATATTGGTCCAGTTAAGAGAAGCATTAGTTGGGATACTACAGAGGCCAACCCCTGAGGCAGTTATTCAACTACAAGCAATTCTTAGGAAGTAATCCCAGGACTCAATATGCCAGCAAATTTGCAAAATTCAGCAGTGGCCACAGGACTGGAAAAGGTAAGTTTTCATTTCAATCCCAAAGAAAGGCAATGCCAAAGAATGCTCAAAACCACAAAATTGCACTCATCTCACATGCTAGTAATGCTCAAAATTTTCCAAGCCAGGCTTCAGCAGTAGGTGAACCATGAACTTCCAGATGCTCAAGCTGGTTTTAGAAAAGGCAGAGGAACCAGAGATCAAACTGCCAACATCCACTGGATCACCGAAAAAGCAAGAGAGTTCCAGAAAAACATTTATTGTGTGGATGACAATAAACTGTGAAAAATTCTGAAAGAGGTGGAAATACCAGACCACCTTATCTGCCTCCTGAGAAACCTGTATGCAGGTCAAGAAGCAATAGTTAGAACCAGACATGGAACAATGGAC
>NW_011494783.1:703827-704811 GCF_000754665.1 Bison bison bison | reverse complement strand
ATGGCATCACTGACTCAATGGACAAGGGTTTGGGTGGACTCTGGGAGTTGGTGATGGACAGGGAGGCCTGGTGTGCTGTGGTTCATGGGGTCGCAAAGAGTCGGAAACGACTGAGCGACTGAACTGAACTGAATCCCAGGAAACACAGGTAGCAGATTGGCAAAGGGGGACAACTGAAAAATGCAGTCACTGAAGTCTGGATGACCAAGTAGATCAAAATTGTTGTAAATGAAGCTAGATCCCAATGGGAAAATCTTGGAGCCAGAGTAGAATATGTTTCTCAGTGTTAACCTACCTTTAGTTGGAAGGGAGCTGGGGTGTTTATACACCTACCAGTATCTGTTATTGGATAAGTGCCTTGAGGTGGGTGGACCGAGTATTGATATTAGGGCTCCTTTTCCCTGTTTAAGAAGGTAGTAAAGTGTCTCTGGTTTTCAGGAACCTGTCCAGGCAAACAAATAGAGGTGCTGGCCCTGGGAAATAGGCCAGTGTGCACCAAAGCGGGAGGGCACGGTGCTATGGACAGGGCACCCAGGCATCAGCTATAAGGTCTCTCTTCATCATTCTGAAATCCAGAATTTGATGAGCATACTTAGGCAGATGAACAGGTGTGATTTTCCGGTTCTAAATGAAGCGGGCGATTGCCAAACTTTTAGAAAAAATATTTTCTAATGATTTTTAAATATTATAGCAACACAGATATTTATCCACAGCTAAGTAAAAAGAAAGTTTAATTTTTTAATTTCAAAAGTTGACTTTACTTACATTCAACCTACCAGCCTACTTTATCTATCTTGCACCTGAAGGAATTTGATGAAACTTCTGTATTTGGATAAAATATAATCTAGGGGATATTATCAAATATTAGCTCTGTCATTCACCATAAATAAAAAGCGAAAAATATTTAAGTGCATCACTATGTATTGAGAATTATGTGGTAAATCTATGTAAATGAATTAAAGTTTCTGGCACATTTACCACATG
>NW_011494783.1:703065-703727 GCF_000754665.1 Bison bison bison | reverse complement strand
TAACCTCAGATATGCAGATGACACACCCTTATGGCAGAAAAGTGAAGAGGACTAAAAAGACCTCTTGATGAAAGTGAAAGAGGAGAGTGAAAAGGTTGGCTTAAATCTCAACATTCAGAAAATGAAGATCATGGCATCTGGTCCCATCACTTCATGGCAAATAGATGGGGAAACAGTGGAAACAGTGGCTGGCTTTATTTTTGGGGGCTCCCAAATCACTGCAGATGGTGACTGCAGCCATGAAATTAAAAGACGCTTACTCATTGGAAGAAAAGTTATGACCAACCTAGACAGCATATATTTAAAAGCAGAGACATTACTTTGCCAACAAGGGTCCATCTAGTCAAGGCTACTGATTTTCCTGTAGCCATACATGTGGTCATGTATGGATGTGAGAATTGGACTATAAAGAAAGCTGGACACTGAAGAATGGATGCTTTTGAACTGTGGTATTGGAGAAGACTCTTGAGAGTCCCTTGGACTGCAAGGAGATCCAATCAGTCCATCCTAAAGGAGATCAGTCCTGGGTGTTCATTGGTAGGACTGATTTTGAAGCTGAAACTCCAATACTTTGCCACCTGATATGAAGAGCTGACTCATTTGAAAAGACCCTGAAGCTGGGAAAGATTGAGGGCAGAAGGAGAAGGGGACGACCTAGGATG
>NW_011494783.1:701417-702965 GCF_000754665.1 Bison bison bison | reverse complement strand
AGTCAGTTAATACATTTAAATTTCTATACAATTATATATATGCTTAGAAAGGTTTATTTAGTAAGAAAATAATAAACAACATTAATAAACATATTGCAAGATGATTATCAGAGGGCTATAACCTTATCTTCATTAGTCTTAAAACATCTCCCACCTTCCCTGGTGTCTACAGAGAGAGATCACTGCTTTCTCTGACTTGCTGCAGAAGTGATACCCTTTGCTCCAATACCTCATACCTCAGTGGACCCTGACCACTTACAAACTCAAGTCAGGGATACCTAGAATGCCCTTCCAGTAACTTCCTGTTAGAAAACCATCCATTCTCCACTTTTACACAGCAGAAGCCAGATTAGTATGAATATGAAGACTCTGTTAGCCTCAGTAATATTAACTTGAATCCTAAGATTAGAATGCTGAAATATGGATGAAAATAACCAAATTACTGCAGCTTAGAGAAAGTCTGTGAGAGTCCTGTGTTTTCCGTAACATAAACACTGACAGGATTCTCCTGACTTAATTTTGCATTTAGCAAAATTTAAAAATTATGTATTTTCATTTTTCATTATTTTAAAAAATTGACTTAAATAAATGTGAAGAGAATAAAAGCAAAAACATTCACTGAAAATCTGCCAGGTACAAACACATTTCAAACTAAGAAATTGGTTTTATAGTAGGGGTATCTTGCCATACTTTCAGCACCTAGAACTGTCCCCCCACCTTTGAAAAGTGACAATGGTACCATGTTAACCTCCTCCAGGAGATGCTGCAGGCTTTTCCTCAGATGAGGACAACCGTCCCTGGAGAGAAATTCTGGAAAAGGATTCAGGGTAAGATAAACGGGTTCCTGTACTCGCTTTCCTGCTACAAAGGAAATAATGATGAGATCTTTATCAAGTAGCTATAGGATTTTGTCCTGCCACTTACTAACATCTCCCTTGTGGGCAGAAGAAAAGGATGCTAGGTTTCCTCACTTCCCTGGCAGGAGGATGTTTCCAAGTGTAGTGTGAGAAGCTGGTCAGCAGAGGAAGAAATGAAAAGTAGTAAATGGCACACCTCCAGCTTCAGGAGGCAACAGGGTCAGAGGTCTCTTACATCCCTTTCAGCTTGATAGCACGACTCAGGGACATTGAATTTCACCAGCCTCTTCCCATACGTGTGACCAGGGAAGGGGTCTGACTAAGAAGAAAAAGAAGCCTATGTTTATACAGCGTGGGTATCAGATGTGACTCTGAGACCTCAGCACAGTTCAAGAAAGGGGTCTTCACAAAGGTGGCTTTTCCTCCTTCATAAACCTGATGATTTCTGCCCGCCTTCTGCCCTGCTCCTCTGTCAGTCATTAACCAGTATAAAAAGTAATGATTCCTACTAACATAAAGAGGAGTCGTGGTACTACTTGTGGTATTTTTTCCAAACTGGGCTAGAAAACTCACAGAGATGGGGAGTGGCTGGAGTTAAGTCACCTGCTCCCGGAAGCAAGTGCAGTAGATGATGAGTCCCGGATCCCTTTTCTGCCCTGATGGGGAGGGCAGGACTCAGGGGTGCCCAGGA
>NW_011494783.1:700052-701317 GCF_000754665.1 Bison bison bison | reverse complement strand
ACTATGTATTGAGAATTATGTGGTAAATCTATGTAAATGAATTAAAGTTTCTGGCACATTTACCACATGAAAAGTGCTCAGCATATTTTTAACAACAGGAAGGCACATTTAGGATGGGATGTAGGCTATACAATCTGTACAAAGTCGTTTCAGGGACACTCACCAAGGAATACAGTCATCCTTCAAAGCCTGAAACTGCAGAAAAGTCTTATTTTTAATCACTGCTGTTGGAGTAAAACAAACAGATAATCAGACACCGATGTAAAAAACAAACCCTAAATTAAAAATCAAATGGTCACCTGTGGCTGATTCATGTTGATGGATGGCAAAATCTACCACAATATCATAGTGTAATCATTCTTCAATTAACATAAATAAATTAATTAAAAGGAAACAAATGAGCAAATACAGCATATTTCAGGCATTGGTTTACTAACTTCTTAGAGTGACAAGTCTCTGTGTGTACCAGGCAGAATTAACCAGAGATTTCTCTACCGAATGACTGTTGAAGAGGCTCTCAAGCAGGTTGTCAGCCAGCTAGTAAAGGTGACTTCAAGGCCTGCATCCATTTTCAGTGCACATCTCTAACACCCAAGTTTTAGGTCCTAATGTTACAACTAACCTTAGCATGAACATCAAATGTTATAAATGTCAGCAAAAGCATTAAGAGCTTACATGGTGGCTGCTGGTTTAACTGCTAGTTCTGGTCTGCTCTCCTGTCCTGAGTTGTCTGCTGAGGGACTTAGTAACTGAGTTTATGAAGAATCTGCCTCCTAAACAAATTCATGCATTTGCAGATAAATCTAATCTCCATTAGCCAGTGTAATTTTACAAGTAGTCATTCCCTGGTAACACTGCCTGATTCTTTGGCTTCCAGACTTGTGCTCGCGAATGCCTTTTTTCATCATCTCTCCAAGAAGCCCAGTTATCTGCTATTAGCTTCTAAGTCCAGCTTCTAAGAGATTCAATATATCTAAAGTTAATTCTACAGTCCAGGCATGTTGTTATTGTAATTTAAATGAAAATATTTGTCACATTCTACATCATATAGTAATATGCCATTGAGGAGAGTCAGTTAATACATTTAAATTTCTATACAATTATATATATGCTTAGAAAGGTTTATTTAGTAAGAAAATAATAAACAACATTAATAAACATATTGCAAGATGATTATCAGAGGGTTATATCCTTATCTTCATTAGTCTTAGAACATCTCCCACCTTCCCTGGTGTCTACAGAGAGAGATCACTGCTTTCTCTGAC
>NW_011494783.1:696361-699952 GCF_000754665.1 Bison bison bison | reverse complement strand
GATCCCTTTTCTGCCCTGATGGGGAGGGCAGGACTCAGGGGTGCCCAGGATCTTCTATATATGTGAGGGCTTTATAGTCTGATTAAATGAAAGCAACCCATCCCCCAGAGACATACCTGTGGCATCCAGGGAACAAATTACAAACCATATTCTCACCATTCTATGTCTTTCCTACTCCTCCTCTCTTGGGTCTCTTGCATTATTATCTGTGAGTGTGTGTGTGTGTGTGTGTGCGTGTGCGTGTGCAAGTGCATGTGTGTGCACTTATGTGAATCTGCTTTTGCATAAAAGTAAGAAATGAGGAAGAATGGCAAAGATGTCTGTACTCAAGAGACTTGAAATAAAAATCTAAGTGATAAACTTTATTTCATTGATTATATCCCACAGTAGAATTCCCAAGGATGTACATGTATTATGTCTTTGATCTTGAAATTGATCCTGTCTCCATATCCTACTTTTGGAAAGATTGATTCATGATGCAATAAATGTGATTTCCCATGAAATTATTAAGGTAGCCCTTCTAAGGACTGGATCTTTCTCAGGGAGTAAATTATCCCCATCAGCTGAAAAGTGTTAATATGTAATAATTATCAAAATTTTCCATTGCAAATATTACTCACTACTTGGAAAATCATGTAGACTGAATTTTATTGCCTAAATGCTTTCCTGCTCTACCCTTCAGTACAGCAGTATTTGTCCCATTTTGAAAACATTTCCCCCTAAATATACATCTTACATTTAGAGAGGTCATTGTCCCCTCTCTGTTGTAAGTGCAGTGTTGTAAGCATTGAATTTAGATGATGCAAGACTTTGCCTGTACCCACAGATCACAGAAAAAAACACACACATGATGACTCAGATCCCTTAAATTCATGAGAATTCACATCAATTTGGCCTTTGATGTTCCCAGAAATCCTACTGTATTTCCTAGTCTCTTCTCTCAGGTGTTTCTTTTTTTCTCTTTCAATAAATCTCACATAAATCCTTCCACCCATAGTCTTAGCTACTTAGTGAGAATAACTGAGAAAATGGATGCAATCAGATAACAGTTCATTCAATCCTAACACACACACTGACTAAGTTAATGAATTTGTGCATTTATCTTAAGTTATCTGCTCTTCCTATGGAGTTATTACTTTTTTCATCAAAGGCCAGTCTACAACTTATACTATAAATGTCATCCTCTTGCCAACTCAAGAACTTCTCTCCAGCAATTTCTGTCTCAAATGACTTACCCCTATGTTTTCTTGAACACACCTGGTCAGAAAGTGAAACTCTTCAGGGAGAACAGGGCAGCCTACAGGAGCAGCAGATACTGCCTTCTCTGCAGCTCAGTAGCCAGGGGTGGAAGAGACAGCACAGCAGAAACCTTAAGTCAGCCCCTGCTTCCCTGTCCAATGTCTAATATCTTCCTGCTTGAGGCTGAGAAGCCCCCAGGCCTGCACTCATCAAGCTGGATATTCAAGAGAATCAGTGTTGTAGTTCAGTCTGAATCCAAAGGTCTGGTTACCAGGATAGCTGTTAGTGTAAGCTGCAGTCTGAGGGCAGCAGCAAAAGACCGATGTCCTAGCTCAAAAAGTGGGAAGTTTGTGGACTATAAAGTCTCATAAACAACTATATGCCAATAAAACATATAACTTAGAAGAAATGGACAAATTCTTAGGAAGGTACAATCTCTCAAGACTTAACAGGAAGAATTGAAGAAAATATGAACAGACCAACTATAATACGAGTACTGATATGGAACCAGTGATTTAAAAATTCCCAGTAAACAAAAGTCCAGCATAAGTTGCCTTCACAGGTGAATTCCATCCAAAATGTAGAAAAGAATAACACCTAATCCTCCAAAGTTATTCCAAAAAATTTCAGAGGAAGGAATACTTCCAAACACATTCCATGAGGCTGCAATCATCCTGATACCAAAACTGGACAATGATACCATGAGAAAAGAAAGTACAGCCAATATTATTGATGAACATAGACAGAAATCCTCAACAAAATACCAGGAAATGAATCTAAAAGTACATTAAAAGGATCATACATCGTGATCAAGGGGGATTTATCCCAGGGATGCAAAGATTTTTTCAATATCTGCAAATTAATCAGTGTGATACACCACATTAATGAACTGAATAATAAAAATCATACTATTATCTCAGTAAATGAGGAAAAAGTTTCTGATAAAATTCAATATCCATTTATGATAAAAAAAAAACCTCTTCATAAAGTGGGCACAGAGGGAACACACCTCAACATAATACAGGTCATACATGACAAACTCTAACATTATACTCAATAGTGAAAAGCTGAAAGCTCTTTCTCTAAGATCAGGAACAAGACGAGGATTCCTCTCTTGCAACTTTTATTCAATGTAACTTTGGAAGTCCTACCAGGGCTTCCCTGGTGGCTCAGATGGTAAAGCATCTGCCCACAATGTGGGAGACCCGAGTTTGATTCCTAGACATGGAAACCAGTGAAGAAAAAGAAACAAAGTGAATTCAAACTGGAAGAGAAGTAAAAACGTCACTGTTTGCAGATGGCATTACAGTATACATAGAAAATCCTAAAGATGCTGCCACAAAACTGCTAGAGCTCATCAATGAATTTGGTAAAGTTGCAGGATACAAAATTAATACACAGAAATCTGTTGCATTTGTATATACTAACAATATAAGGTCAAGAGTAGAAATTCAGGAAATAATTCTATTGACTACTGCATTAAAAAGAATAAAGTACTGAGGAATAAACCTACTTAAGGAGACAAAAGACTTGTATGCAGAAAACTCTAAGACATTGTTGAAAGAAATCAAGATGACACAAACAGATGGAGAGATATATCATTTTCTTGGATTGGAAGAATTTCTTGTCAAAATGACTATACTACACAAAATAATCCTCAGATTCAACGAAATCCCTGTCAAATTACCATCGGCATTTTCCTCAGAACTGGAACAAGAAATTTTACAATTTGTATTAAAACACAAAAGACTGAATGGCCAAAGCAATCTTGAGAAAGAAAAATGGAGTGGGAGGAATCAGCCTTCCTGATTTCAAACTATACTACAAGGCTACAGTAATCTAGACAATATAGTCCTGGCACAAAAACAGAAATATAGACCAATGGAATAAGATAGAAAGCCCAGAGATAAACCTACACACCTCTGGGCACCTTGTCTTTGACAAAGGAGATAGGAATATACAATGGAGAAATGACAGTCTCTTTAATAAGTGGTGTTGGGAAAACAGGCAGCTCACACAAAAGAATGAAATTAGAACACTCCCTAACACCATACACAAAAATAAACTCTGAATGGATTAAAGACCTAAATGAAAGGCCAGAAGCTATAAAACTCTTAGGGGAAAATATAGGCAGAACACTCTTTGACATTAACAGCAGTGAGATGTTCTTTGACCTCCCTTCTGGAGTAACGGAAATTAAAGCAAGCAACTCCTACAGCTCAATTCCAGAAAAATAAATGACCCAATCAAAAAATGGGCCAAAGAACTAAATAGACATTTCTCTGAAGAAGACATACAGATGGCTAAACAAACCATAAATGATGCTCAACATCACTCATTATCAGAGAAATG
>NW_011494783.1:696098-696261 GCF_000754665.1 Bison bison bison | reverse complement strand
CGCTGTTGGTGGGAATGCAAACTAGTACAGCCACTATGGAGAAGAGTGTGGATATTCCTTAAAAAACTGGAAATAGAACTGCTTTATGATCCAACAATCCCACTGCTGGGCATACATACTGAGGAAACCAGAATTGAAAGAGACACGTGTACCCCAATGTTCA
>NW_011494783.1:694679-695998 GCF_000754665.1 Bison bison bison | reverse complement strand
GTACACAATGCAGTATTACTCAGCCATTAAAAAGAATACATTTGAATCAGTTCTAATGAGGTGGATGAAACTGGAGCCTATTATACAGAGTGAAGTAAGCCAGAAAGAAAAACACCAATACAGTATACTAACGCATATATATGGAATTTAGAAAGATGGTAACAATAACCCTGTATATGAGACATCAAAAGAGACACTTATGTATAGAACAGTCTTTTGGACTCTGTGGGAAAGGGAGAGGGTTGGAAGATTTGGGAGAATGGCATTGAAACACGTATAATATCATATATGAAATGAGTCGCCAGTCCAGGTTTGACACACGATACTGGATGCTTGGGGCTGGTGCACTGGGATGACCCAGAGGGATGGTATGGGGAGGGAGGAGGGAAGAGGGTTCAGGATGGGGAACACATGTATACCTGTGGCGGATTCATTTTGATATTTGGCAAAACCAATACAATATGGTAAAGCTTAAAAATAAAATTTTAAAAAAATTAAAAAATAAACAAATGGGACGTTTGTCTTGGGAAAGGGCTCTTTTTAGATAAAATACTATTAAACATCCATTCTGCCTGTTTTCTGCTGGTGAGGACCCAGTGAGAAACTGTGGCATCAGTCTTCTCTTGCATTGGTTCTCTTTCACTTCCCAGCTCACTTCCAGAGAACCGCCTCCTTCTCTGACCCTTGGAGCCACACTTCTTCCTTGTTACTACACCCACAGTTCACATCTCACTTTGGAGTCAAGCTGCTTTCCTTAGCAAATGCAAGTCCTTTCTATCTAAATCCCAGTGCCCTCACTGGTCTGAGTCATTTAATTTGTTTCAGCCTCTCGATTTCCATGATTTTTACCTATAGATCTGCTCTAAAGAGGCCATTACCCAGTGGTAATGATTATAGGGTCAAGAATCAGACTGCCTTAGTACAATCCTGAACTGGATTGTCATTCGCTGTGAACTGGGTGAGTTACTCAGTCCCTCTGCCTCCATTTCCTTATGTGTAAAGTGGGGATTGTCTCTTGCCTCAAAGGGCTATTTTGAGGATGAAATGTTTGTTTCTCTAAATGCACTTTATTTTTAAACTTTACATAATTGTATTAGTTTTGCCAAATATCAAAATGAATCCGCCACAGGTATACATGTGCCCCCCATCCCGAACCCTCCTCCCTCCTCCCTCCCCATACCATCCCTCTGGGCCGTCCCAGTGCACCAGCCCCAAGCATCCAGCATCATGCATCGAACCTGGACTGGCAACTCGTTTCCTACATGATATTTTACATGTTTCATTGCCAATCTCCCAAATCTTCCCACCCTCTCCCTCTC
>NW_011494783.1:690802-694579 GCF_000754665.1 Bison bison bison | reverse complement strand
CTGGATTGTCATTCGCTGTGAACTGGGTGAGTTACTCAGTCCCTCTGCCTCCATTTCCTTATGTGTAAAGTGGGGATTGTCTCTTGCCTCAAAGGGCTATTTTGAGGATGAAATGAAATAATTCTTGTAAAGTGCAGTGCCTGGTTTGTAGTGAGAGAAACAGAGAGACAAAATCAGAGATGGAGATAGAGAGAGAGAAAGACAGAGGGTGTTGATGTCTTTGTAATGACTTTTGATCTTAGCTGAACTAAATCCCCAATCTCAGTGAGAGTAGACTTAATTTTCACCTTCTTCATGGTTTGTATTCCTCTAAAAGTCCCATAACTTTTGCAACTCTGTCCATAGGTTTTACTGTCCAGGACAATCAACCTCTCATAAATGGTCTCTGATCTTCCAGTCCTCGGAGAGCAAAGAGCAGCTCACATTGAATATGTGAGACAGTGCAGAGATACTTCAGTTAACATATTCTTCCTTGGGATATCTTAGACTTCTTCTTTACTGAATTACAATGATATTGACCTATGACATTGTTATGGTTAAGAACACAAGGCTTGGGAGTCAGACTGTCCAGGTAAAAGTCTGACACTGTTTTTCTGGTACATGCATAAAACAGACTGATAATAAGACCCTCTTCTGGGATATGTTATGATGACTGAACGAGATGATCCATGTAAATGATCTATATAAGTATGAAGTGTACAGCACTGGGTGATTAATTCAAACCTTAACTCTGTAAAAACCCACTTTGTTTCTACATTCAGTAAGCTCTGTTGCCCACACACAGTGATTAAGAGTAGGGTTGAGAAGTTACTAAACCCCAAATGAAGGACACACCCTTATTCTACTGAACAACCCTTCTCTTCACTGTTACCGTGAAGTTGAGGAAAAGTCTGCAGGAAAGTGACCACCCTTGTCTCAGGGCAAGTTATAAAGTGGATGTAAAAGTAACACCCTGAAAAAATTATGTCAAACATATGGGACTCAACTCTGACCACTGGGTTTGTAAAGCAGAATTAATTACCACAAGGCAGAAGAGCCAGTCATACCATGCTAGCCACTTACACTATCAGGTAAAATTTCCTATGAAATTACTGTTGAAAAGACACTAGAAAATAATATACAGAGACAATCTGTACATCTACATAACTCACATACAACACACAAAATTTTCTAGGAATCGAAGTCAACAGAAAGTATTTGTACGCATTATCCACCCAGTTTTATTCTTTTAGTAGCCATGAGCTAATCAGTTTACCCCCAAAGCTGTAAACAACATACTATTTCCATCCCATCAGCAAGCTTTTCATTTATCTTTCCTGTTTTCTCCAAAACAGGAGAAACTCTCTTTCAGTTTAGTCGCTCAGTCATGTTTGACTCCTTGCGACCCCAATGGACTGCAGCACACCAGGCTTCCCTGTCTATCACCAACTCCCAGAGCTTGCTCACACTCATGTCCATTGTGTAGGTGATGTGATCCAACCATCTCATCCTCTGTTGTCCCTTTCTCCTGCCTTCAATCTTTCCCAGCATCAGGGTCTTTCCCAAGGAGTCAGTTTTTCACATCAGGTAGCCAAAGTATTGGAGTTTTAGCTTCAGCATCAGTCCTTCCAATGAATATTCAGGGCTGATTTCCTTTAGGATTGACTAGTTAGATCTCCTTGCAGTCCAGTTCCTTTTGGATTGACGGGTTTGGATCTCCAAAATACCTTGTATTAATTATGTTCCTTCAATCAGCCTGCTCCCTAATATGACTCGACAATTTTCATATGAGATTTTTCAACATCATGGAGCACAACTAGCTAGACATCTCTGACTTCCTCTTGAGCAGGGGGGTGCAATTTTTGAGAGTGGACAAGTGTGCATCCAGGCTTTCAAGATCACTTCCCTTGATAACTTTTTTTTTTCTTCCACATTTGGTGACCTATACCATTGATGAGCTAATATAGTTAGGGCAGTGGAAAGACTACTCAAATTTGTAGACTCAGGAAATCAATTTAAATAAAAGTTAATTCCAGAGATATTAAATTCAGAGCAATCAAAGAAAAATCATAGTATAATCCAAGCTATGGATTTTCCAGTAGTCATGTACTGATATGAGAGTTGGACCATAAAGACGGGTGAGTGCCAAAGAACTAATGCTTTTGAAGTGTGTTGCTGGAGAAAACTCTGGAGAGTCCCTTGGACTGCAAGGAGGTCAAACCAGTAAATCCCAGAGGAAATCAACCCTGAATGTTGACTGGAAGGACTGATGCTGAAGTGGAAGCTCCAATACTTTGGCCACCTGATGTGAAGAGCTGACTCATTGGAAGACTCTGATGCTGGGAAAGACTGAGGACAGGAGAAGTGGGTGACCTAAGATGAGATGGTGGGATAGCATCACTGACTCAATGGACATGAATTTGAGCAAACTCTGGGAGATAGTGAAAGACAGGAAAGCCTAGAGTGCAGTTCATGGAATTCATGGGACATGCTTAGTGACTGAACAATAACAATAAAATCACATATGAAAGAAAAATCAATGAATGCAGTATAGCTAAAAATTTTCCTTCAAAGGTAGAGGGAAATCTTATTCTTGTGTCATCAAGGCACACATAAGAAAGCAGAGAACTTTTTTGGATTCAAATATCACCAGTTAGAAATGACTCTCCTTGAATAGTGCTCTCTTCAAGGCACTCTTGACCTCTTTGCTCTTCAGGCTGTAGATCAGCAGGTTCAGCATGGGGTTGAAAAGACTATAAAACAGGGAAAGGATCTTCTGCTTCTCCTCAGGGTGGTGGGACTTGGGGGCCATGGGCATGATGATGGCACTGCCAAAGAAGAGTCCAACCACACAGAGGTGGGAGGAGTGGGTGGAGAAGGCCTTCCTGCATTCCTCAGCTGACTGGATCCTCAGGATGGTGGCCAGGATGCACACATAGGAGCCCAGCACCAGGCAGAGGGGCCCGACGAAGACAAACACAGAAGCAGCAAAGATGACAAGTTGGTTGAGTTTAGTGTCAGTACAGGCCAGCTTGAGAACAGACAGGATTTCACAGAAGAAGTGGTTGATTTCATGAGGCCCACAGTAGGGCAGCCTCAGGACAAGACCCACATGGACCAGGGCCAGGAGGGAGCCACATGCCCAGGAAGTCCCCACCAGGCTGATGCCGACTCTCCAGCTCACAATGACAGAATACCGGAGTGGGTGGCAGATGGCCACATACCGATCATAGGATATCACCACCAAGAGCACACACTCAGTGTGAGCAAAACTCAAAAAGAGAAAGGTCTGTGTGATGCAGCCAGTAAAGGAGATGGGCTTGGCTGGACTCAGGAGGTTGACCAGCATCTGGGGCACCATGCTGCAGGTGTAGGCCATGTCAATGATGGCCAGGTGTGAGAGGAAGAAGTACATGGGGGTGTGCAGTCTGGGGTCCAGTGAGATGAGCCCCAGGATGACCCCGTTCCCCAGCAGGGTCAGGACATAGAATAGGAAGAAGAGCCCAAAGAGGAATAAGCGGATCCTTGGACCAAGACAAAATCCTAGTAGGATGACCTTTGTAACCATAATCTGATTTTTCTCCATTTCACTATTAAGAGAGAACCGGACTGCAAGGAGATCCAACCAGTCCATTCTGAAGGAGATCAGCCCTGGGATTTCTTTGGAAGGAATGATGCAAAAGCTGAAACTCCAGTACTTTGGCCACCTCATTCAAAGAGTTGACTCATTGGAAAAGACTCTGATGCTGGGAGGAATTGGGGGCAGGAGGAGAAGGGGACGACAGAGGATGAGATGGC
>NW_011494783.1:689935-690702 GCF_000754665.1 Bison bison bison | reverse complement strand
CTGACTCGATGGACGTGAGTCTGAGTGAACTCCAGGTGTTGGTGATGGACAGGGAGGCCTGGTGTGCTGCGATTCATGGGGTCTCAAAGAGTCGGACACGACTGAGCGACTGAACTGAACCAAACAGAACAGTAGTCAAAACAATACGTTACCTGCATAAAAACAGAAACACAGGCCAATTAAACAGGACTGAGGGCACAGAAATAAATCCCTGCAAATATGTTCAACTAATATTTAACAAGGGAGCCAAGAATACGCAGTGGAGAAAGGACAGTCTCTTCAGTAAATGTGCACATTGGATATTCATATATAAAAGAATGAAATTAGACTCCTATCTTACACCACTCACAAAAATTAATACACAGTGGATTAAAGTCTTAAACATAAGAACTGAAACTACAAAGAAATAAATAAAACATAAAATAAAAGATCCTTGATGTGGCTTTGGCAATGAATTTTTTTACATAACATCTAAAGCAAATAAAAAATAAACAAGTGGAACTACCTCAAACTAAAAAGGTTCTGCACAGCAAAGAAATAAAAAGATTAACACAATGAAAAGACAACATAAGGCATGGGAAAAGATACTTGCAAACCATATATATTGAACAAGGGGTTAATATTCAAAATATATATTTAAAAAACCACATACAACTCAGCAGCAAAAAAACTAATCAGTTCAGTTCAGTCACTCAGTCATGTCCGACTCTTTGTGACCCCATGAACTGCAGCATGCCAGGCCTCCCCGTCCATCACCAACTCCCGGA
>NW_011494783.1:679842-689835 GCF_000754665.1 Bison bison bison | reverse complement strand
TACCCAAACTCATGTCCATTGAGTTGGTGATGCCATCCAACCATCTCATCCTCTATCATCCCCTTCTCCTCCTGCCCTCAATCTTTCCCAGCATCAGGGTCTTTTCAAATGAGTCAGCTCTTCATATCAGGTGGCCAAAGTATTGGAGTTTCAGCTTCAACATCAGTCCCTCCAATGAACACCCAGGACTGATCTCCTTTAGGATGGACTGGTTGGATCTCCTTGCAGTCCAAGAGACTCTCAAGAGTCTTCTCCAACACCACAGTTCAAAATCATCAATTCTTCGGCGCTCAGCTTTCTTTATAGTCCAACTCTCACATCCATACACGATTACTGGAAAAACCATAACCGTGACTAGATGGACCTTTGTTGCCAATAATCCAATCTAAATGTGAGTAAAGAATCTGAATGGACATTTTCCCAAAGAAAACATACAGATAGCCAAAGGGACCTGAAACATTACTCAGTATCACTCAATATCAGACAAATGCAAATCAATATCACAGTGACATATCACATCATGCCTGTTAGAATGGTTATGATCAAAAAGATAAAAGATGACAAATGTTGACAAAGATGTGAAGAAAAGGGAACCCTTTTACACTGTTGGTAGAAGTGAAAATTGTTACAGTTACTGTGTAAAACAATATAAAAGTTTTCCCTGAAAATAAAAATGGAATTACCATATGATCTAGCAATTTCTCCCGGGCATTTATCTAAAGGAAAATAAAGAACACTAACTCAAAAAGTTATCTGTGCCTCCATGTTCATACCAGCATTACTCACAATAGTCAAGGAAAGGAAACCACCCAAGTGTTCACCAGCAGATGAGAGGATAAGAAGTAGAGAGTGTGTGTGTGTTCAGCCACAAAAAGAAGGGAATCCTGACATTTGTGACATGAACGGACCTGGAGGGCATTCTGCTTAGTGAGATAAATGAGACACAGAAAGACAAATACTGCATGATTTGAGGAAAACGTTTCGGGGGATACGGGGCTGGAACATAGCTTGATGAAGAAATTATAAAGCGTGTTATTCTACATCTGTGACTTTCAAATATTGGTCTATAACATTCAATAGCATCATAAATTGCTATTGGTAATATTTGGATAATGATAATATTCAAAAATGCAGTTTTCTAAAATACTTCCCACATCTACTGAATCAGTGATCTAATGGTGGGTCAGGAGATTTACTCTATTTTTAATAAGCATCTCAAATAATCTTATGAGGGGTTGGGCTTGAGAGCTTTTGAAATAATATCCTCCTAGGTCATTGTCAACACTGATGTGATCATCTTTTCATAAAACTCTCTATTCCCAGCACTCTCTTAATGGCATTCTTAACTTCTGGATTCTTAAGAGTATAGATAAGGGGATTGAGCATGGGGTTGAAAAGGCTGTGAAACAGGAGAAGACATTTCTTCTGTTCCTTGGGGTTCCCATATCTGGGTCCAACATACATGATAATGGCTGTGCCATAAAAAAGTCCGACCACACAGAGGTGAGATGAGCAGGTGGAGAAGACTTTGCTATGCCCTTCCCCCAACTGGAGTCTAAGGATGGCACGGAAGATGCACACATACAAGATTATAACTGAGGAGAAGGGTCCCACTAGCACAGAAACTGCTCCAGCCAATACCATAAGCTCATTGATGTGTGTGTCTGTGCAAGCAAGTTTGAGAACAGCCATGATTTCACAGAAGAAATGATCAATTTTCTGGGCCATGCAGAAGGGTAAGGGCATAAGTAACACTAGATGAACCAAAGACAGAAGGACTCCAATGGTCCAGGAAGTCACCACCAGCATGACACAGACTGTCCAGCTCATGATGACTGAATACCGGAGGGGGTGGCAGATGGCCACATACCGATCATAGGACATCACCATCAGGAGAAGACATTCTGTGATCGCAAATGTCAAGAAGAGAAAGGTCTGTGTGATGCAGCCAGCAAAGGAGATGGGCTTGGCTGGACTCAGGAGGTTGACCAGCACCTGGGGCACCGTGCTGCAGGCGTAGGCCATGTCAGCGATGGCCAGGTGTGAGAGGAAGAAGTACATGGGGGTGTGCAGTCTGGGGTCCAGTGAGATGAGCCCCAGGATGACCCCGTTCCCCAGCAGGGTGAGGACATAGAACAGGGAGAAGGCCCAAAGAGGAGCATCTGAGTCCTTGTATCAACAGGAAATCCAAGTAGGATGAACTCAGTGACAGAGGACATATTGTCTCCCATAGCCCTACTACAGAAGGAACTGAGTTAATGTCCAGGGTTAAAGAGAAGTCTCTTAAAAGAGAGCTGTGTCACCTTATACCTTTCTGTGGTGTAAAAATGTATTCAGAAACCCTTTTGGTGATTTTTTTGTGTTTTTAAATGAAATTTTAAATAATATATTTGGTAATCCTAAAATGTATACATATACATAAACACATATATACATATATTTTCTTTCTTGTTAAGTTTTTAAGAGGCTAAATTTTCAAAATAAGTATGTTGCCACATGTTAATCAAATATAGAGTTTTCGTTTCATTCAGTGAACTATCTCATATCATTGAAATAAATTCTATTCTTTGCTTATATTAATGTTATCTGTATTTTTTCCCAGAAACTATGACCCTTACCTGATATACATGCTAATGTCCTTAAGCTGCAATACATCAAATTTTGAGTTAGAAGGGTTTATCAAGGACAGTGCATACTAAGGGAAGACATACCATTTTCCTACATACACCATTAGCAATTAACCACTTGCCTGCCTGTTGAGACACACTTTTCACTTCTGCATCTAAGTGGTTACCTCCACAACTAATATTGCATGAAATCTCCACTTGTTCAAGTGTAAAAACCTGTTTTCAGCCTACAATCTGTTCTTTCACATTGAGTTTTTCACAATATTCAGATGAATATTTATATGAATTACTAAATAGATTTGTACTGTGCTGTTTATATAAACATAAAAACAAAATCAATAATTTCATTAGATTAGGACTCATTATTGATATATAGGGGCTTCCCTTATAGCTCATTCAGTAAAACAATCTGCCAGCAGTACAGGTGACTGGGGTTTGACGCCTGGGTTGGGACAATCCCCTGGAGAAGGAAATAGCAACCCACTCCAGTATCCTTTCCTGGAAAATCTCATAGACAGAGAAGAATGGTGAGCTGCAGTCCATGGGGTCGCAAAGAGTTGGGCACGACTGAATGACTTCACTTTCACTTTTCACTTTCATGCGTTGGAGAAGGAAATGGCAACCCACTCCAGTGTTCTTGCCTGGAGAATCCCAGGGATGTGGGAGCCTGGGGGGCTGCCATCTATGGGGGTCGCACAGAGTCGGACACGACTCAAGCAACTTAGCAGCAGCAGCAGCACAAAGGCAATTAAGAAACTTGTGTGTCTAGAGATGAATGTTGTATGGACCCCACAACACCTTCATGCAGAAAAAAGCAAACATACCCGGTATAGCTAAATTTCCTGACAATTCTGAAAGACTTGCTCCTCCTCTGAGGACTGCCGAAAAAGGACCTTGGTTACTCATGCTGCCTAAGAGAAGAGAAGGCTTTATTCATTTATAATATCCACAGGGCTCCTTCCCAATTGTCATGAGGGTTTATGTAGGGCACAGTAGGTTTCACTTATACCACTGTGCTCCTTATAGAGGCACACAGAAGCCAACCACTGCCCCCGTTCTGAGATGGAAGAGGATTTGTAGTCTCTGAGGAAACAGGAGCAATAGCAAGATCTTTAGAGGTTAAGAAACTCTAATTAGGGTATTAAGGTAATACCTTAATAACAAAAAGAATACACACATATTAAGTTATGTTCTGGTTGTTGTTGTTCAGACACTAAGTCATAGCCAAATCTGTGACCCCATGAATTGCAGCACACCAGGCTTTCCTGTCTTTCACTATCTCCTGGAGTTTGCTTAAACTCATGTCAATTGAATCAGTGCTGCCATCCAACCACCTCATCCTCTGTCTCCCCCTTCTCCTCTTGCCCTCAATCTTTCCCAGCATCAGTCCAATGAGTTGAACTTTTCCAATGAGTTGTCTCATAGCAGCCAAATTATTCATAGCATATGTCCAAATTATTGGAGCTTCAGCATCAGTCCTTCCAGTGAATACTCAGGGTTGATTTCCTTTATTATTAACTGATTTGATCTCCTTGCAATCCAAAGGGCACTTTCAAGAGTCTTCTCCAGCACCACAGTTCAAAAACATCAATTCTTCAGTGCTCAGCCTTCTTTATGGTCCAACTCTCACTCTCTGGCTACCCCATGAATATCACTGCTACCCCAATACAGGAATTTGTTATGGTTCATGAATTTTTATGTCGGTCCAGCTCCCAAACATACAAGAGGCACTTGGGAGATGCAGAGATTGATTCTTGCTTATTATCTGATAGTGAAACAGAAACTCGACAGTAATTCCTGAAGCTATATTTCTTTCCGTGTACTTGGTCTCATTTTGCAGCTATGGTGAATCTTGTAGTAGAATAAAAAAGTCTTAATCATCACATCATTTTAGATAGCAACTCGGAACCTACACCCTTGAGCACCGATCTGGAAATGTGTGGGCATCCTTGTTAGGGTTTCATGTTGGATGTGCCCTACAGCTTGTGGATCTGTCTGGAGGATGAATGAGTAAAGTGCAAGGGCTGACGAAGTTTACTTTTGAAAGCTATTGATAATTTCTGGTGCTTTCCTCATGGAAAATGTA
The DNA here is from genome assembly GCF_000754665.1 of Bison bison bison. Taxonomy (NCBI): domain Eukaryota; kingdom Metazoa; phylum Chordata; class Mammalia; order Artiodactyla; family Bovidae; genus Bison; species Bison bison. Next base: position 685,122 of record NW_011494783.1, on the reverse strand, counting down.
AGCTCTATAAAAGTAGAGGACCACTCCTGTCCTCTTTATCCTTATGGTGGGGCACATGTATTCTACCTGTCAGAGTAGGCATATACTACTATCAGTATACACTGAAGAGCAGTATTCCAATTCTTCAGAGTGTTATCAACAACCCAGTACTCCAAATCTGCATGTCAGGTTACAATTTTTATCTGATCTACAAGGTCTGAGTAATACAATATGTATTGTTGTTACTCAGTCACTAAGTCCTGTCTGACTCCTTGCAACCCCATGGACTGCAGCATGCCAGGCTCCTATGTTCTTCACTATCCCCTGGAGTTTGCTGAAACTCTTGTGCATTGAGTCAGTGATGCCATCCAACGGTCTCATCCTCTATCTCCAAAGTATTGGAGCTTCAGCCTCTGTCCCTGCAATGAATAACAATATTTATTGGAACCAGTTGATTCCTTGGCCATTTGCCCTTTGTCACTCCTTTGCTGTGAAATGAGAATATTGGACTGAGGTGATATTATATATATCTGAAATCACATGATCTAATAGCGCTCAGTGGAGGTACTGATCAAGATACTACGAACAAGAAAGGGAAATTCATAGTTGTGATTGATATCATCTGCAACCCAATGGATCATTGCCCTATATAGGGTGGAAGGATTCAGTACGCAATCACTGACTTGGTGGCAGTGGTGGTTTAGTCATTAAGTTATGTCCAACTCTTGCAACCTCATGCCAGGTTCCTCTGTCCATGGGATTTCCCAGGCAAGAATACTGGAGTGGGTTTCCATTTCCTTCTCCAATCAGTTGACTTACTGGTCCCCTTAAGAGGAAGGTACCATATTGAGGGCTCAGCATTGGGCTTTGCTGCCAACAGAGCAGATATTCAGCACAGTAGAGCAGCCTTGGTGAGAGGCAGCCTATGCTGTTATATTCACGCAAAGCCCCCATCGCATTGCTTACTGCATATGTGTGCTCACTGTACAGTCAGTGGAGAGGCCAAAGCAGAGGCTGCCCGACATCTACTGAGTCATCCTACACCTGGTTGATTAATGCCTCTTCTGCAATGATGTCTTTGGTTGGCATGAGTGTGCTATGCACAGATTCAGATACTTTGTGTGCTATCTCACATCTTTTTCCCACACCTCCATTCACCCGGTATCCCAACTGTGCTCCTTCCAGGTCCATGACCAACCAGTCAACCCATTTGCCATTGTCCAAGAGACCATGAATGTTCTCATCTCAAGAAACTTCTCTCTCCACAAGGTAGATGAATAGTTGAATGGCTAGCTATGGGCAATGACAAATTTACTCTAATTACCTTTAAGGCCCCACACCTGAGTGTTACATATATTGCACCAATATAACAAGTCAAACCATCCTTGTATCAAGCCCTTCTTCCTAAACTATCAACTGGTTGTAGGAAATCTCTTGGAGATTTTTCACATGCACGTGTGTGCATGCACACACATTAGAGGGAGGCATCAGTGATACAGGTGATGTGGAGGTCTGGACCAGCTGTTCATCCACTTGCTTTTGTCTTCTGCAGGTGTTCTTGGCCTAAGTTATTCCACATTCAGGGTATAATGCGTAGTTGCTGTGATCACAGTGTCTCATGACTTGGAGGGGTTTTATAGTAACTTGATGTTCTTTGATTAGTCTCTACTAAGTCTCAGAAATATGTGAAGAATGGTGTTTCTGAAAGGTGTATTGTCCTTGCTGAACCTGGAAAGCCTTGATGCAGAGTCCCTGTGACCTGTCCCACGATTCACCTATATGGGCTCAGCAGTCATATTTATCTACCAGACATAAGCTTCAGATCCATGTGGTCTGCCAGTCCAAAGTTCCAAGTGCTAGAGCTATAATACAAAGTGTGTGGTTCAATGAATTTTCATAGATCAATACATGTGTGTAAGCACCATCCAGAAGAAAGTATAGAATGTCTCCATCACTACAGAAAATTCCTCTGACCCCTCTCATTGCTGTTAACAGAAGTCACTTTCCTACTCCAAGGTAACCACTATACTGACTTCTGTCACACAGATTTGTTTTGCCTGTTTTTGAACTTTTATAAATAAGTTTCACACATTGAACACTTTTGTTTCTGGCTTCTTTGACTCAATAAAATATTTTTGAAATTCACTTATGCTGTTGGTGTATCAGAGGTTCACTCTTTTTTATGCTGCATAATATTTGATATGAACACTCCAAAGTTCATTTGTCTATCCTACTCTTCATGGATGTTTGGGTTCTTTTTAGTTTTTGGTTATTGTGACTTAAGTTTCTATGAATATTCGTACACTTGTTTTCACTGGGTGTATGCCAAGGAATAGACTTACCAAACCATAGGATAGGCACATGCTCTTTTTATTAATAGCAAATATTGCCAGTTTTCCAGTGTGGTTTTATCATTTTACATTCCTACCAACAGTTGATATTAATTTTGTAATTTTAATTAATGTGATATATCTCTGTGATTTTATTTACATTTTATTGATGACTAATTGTATTGAACACATTATCATATGCTCATTGACCTTTGGCTAACCTTTTGTATTAAGCCTTTATTCAAATCTTTTGCCCATTTTTTGAGTTTTTTTTTTTTTCTCTCTCTTAATGATTTGTAAGCATTCCCTATAGAGCCTGTGAGATGAGTGCAATTGTGCAGTAGTTTGAGCATTCTTTGGCATTGCCTTTCTTTGGGATTGGAATGAAAACTGACCTTTTCCAGTCCTGTGGCCACTGCTGAGTTTTCTAAATTTGCTGACATATTGAGTGCAGCACTTTCACAGCAGCATCTTTTAGGATTTGAAATAGCTCAAATGGAATTCCATCACCTCCCCTAGTTTTGTTCGTAGTGATGCTTTCTAAGGCCCACTTGAGTTCACATTCCAGGATGTATGGATCTAGGTGAGTGATCACACCATCATGATTATCTGGATCATGAATATCTTTTTTGTATAGTTCTTCTGTGTATTCTTGCCACTTCTTCTTATTATCTTCTGCTTCTGTTAGATCTATATCTTTTCTGTCCTTATTTTGCCCATCTTTGCATGAAATATTCCCTTGGTATCTCTAATTTTCTTGAAGAGATCTTTAGTCTTTCCCATTCTATTGTTTTCCTCTATTTCTTTGCACTGATCACTGAGGAAGGCTTTCTCATCTCTCCTTGCTACTCTTTGGAACTCTACATTCAAATGGGTATATCTTTCCTTTTCTCCTTTGCTTTTGGCTTCTCTTCTTTTTACAACTATTTATAAGTCCTCCTCAGACAGCCATTTTGCTCTTTTGCATTTCTTTTTCTTAGTGATGGTTTTGAATCCTGTCCCCTATACAATGTTACAAACCTCCATCCATATTTCTTCAGGCACTCTGTCTATCAGATCTAATCCCTTAAATCTATTTCTCACTTGCACTGTATAATCATAAGGAATTTGATTTAGGTCATACCTGAATGGTCTAGTGGTTTTCCCTACTTTCTGCAATTTAAGTCTGAACACAGTCAGTTCCCAGTCTTTTTTCTGCTGACTACAGAGCTTCTCCATTTTTAGCTGCAAAGAATGTAATCAACCTGATTTTGGTGTTGACCATCTGGTGATGCCCATGTGTAGAGTCTTCTCTTGTGTTGTTGGAACAAGGTGTTTGCTATGATCAGTGCATTCTCTTGGCAAAACTCTGTTAGCTTTTTCCCTGCTTCATTCTGTACTCCAAAGCCAAATTCTGTTACTCCAAGTGTTTCTTGACTTCCTACTTTTGCATTCCAGTCCCCTGTAATGAAAAGGATGTGTTTTTTGGGTGTTAGTTCTAGAAGGTCTTATAGGTATTCATAGAACCAATCAACTTCAGCTTCTTTAGCATTACTGGTTGCGGCATAGACTTGGATTACTGTGATACTGAATGTTTTGCCTTGGAAATTAACAGAGATCATTCTGTCATTTTTGAGACTGCATCCAAATACTGCATTCTAGACTCTTTTGTTGACTATGATGGCTACTCCATTTCTTCTAAGGGATTCTTGCCCACATTAGTGGATATAATGGTCATCATCTGACATGCTAGTAAAGTAATGCTCAAAATTCTCCAAGCCAGGCTTCAACAGTATGTGAATCATGAAGTTCCAGATGTTCAAGCTGGATTTAGAAAAGGCAGAGGAACCAGAGGTCAAAGTGCCAACACCTGGTGGATCATCGAAAAAGCAAGGGGGCTCCAGAAGAACATCTATTTCTGCTTTATTGACTATGTCAAACCTTTGACTGTGTGGATCATGACAAACTGTGGAAAATTGTAAAGAAATGGGAATACCAGACCACCTGGCCTTCCTCTTGAGAAATCTGTATGCAGGTAGAAAGCAACAGTTAGAACTGGACATGGAACAACAGATTTGATTCCAAATCAACAACAAATTGATTCCAAATTGGGAAAGGAATATGTCAAGGCTGTATATTGTCACTCTGCTTATTTAACTTATATGCAGAGTACATCATGAGAAATGCTGGGCTGGATGAAGCAGAAGCTGGAATCAAGATGGCCAGGAGAAATATCAATAACCTCAGATATGCAGATGACACCATCCTTATGGCAGAAAACAAAGAACTAAAGAGCCTCTTGATGAATGTAAAAGAGGAGAGTGAAAATGTTGGCTTAAAGCTCAACATTCAGAAAACTAATATCATGGCATCTGGGCCCATCACTTCATGACAAATAGTTGGGGAAACAGTAACAGACTTTATCTTTTTGGGCTCCAATATCACTGAGATAGTGACTGCAGCCATGAAATTAAAAGACATTTGCTCCTTGGAAGAAAAGTTATGACTAACCCAGACAGCAAATTTCAGTGGAATGCTGAGGACAAAAGCTTGGTGGGAATAGATCCAAGAGAGACAGGAAGAGGGTTGGACATGACTGAAGTGACTTAGCAGCAGTAGCAGCAGCAGTGAGGAAAAGGCAGGCGGCTGCGACCGGCACGCTAATCACGGCCTAGAGGAGCCACCCCACATCTGAGGTCAGGGGCAGAAGCCGGGAGGACCCCATGTCCGAAGGGTGGCGGCCCAGAGGAGTTACGCCATGTCCGAAGTCAGGGGCAGCGGCCGGGAGGAGATACCCAACGGCCCTAAGCCCGAGGCCAGGGGCGGCGGGACGGAGGAGCTACCCCATGCCTCTAAGCCCGAGGCCAGGGGCGGTGGCCGGGGGGACCAACCCCACGTCCAAGGAGCCGTGGCTGCACGGGCCCAGGAGGGCCTAGAGGAGCTATCCCACGTTGAAGGTCAGGAAGGGCGGCGGTGAGGAGATACCCCTCAT
>NW_011494783.1:678440-679742 GCF_000754665.1 Bison bison bison | reverse complement strand
CTAGTCAGTCTAATCACACTAGGACCACAGCCTTGTCTAACTAAATGAAACTAAGCCATGCCCGTGGGGCAACCCAAGATGGGTGGGTCATGGTGGAGAGATCTGACAGAATGTGGACTACTGGAGAAGGGAATGGCAAACCACTTCAGTATTCTTACCTTGAGAACACCATGAACAGTATGAAAAGGCAAAATGATAGGATACTGAAAGAGAAACTCCCCAGGTCAGTAGGTGCCCAATATGCTACTGGAGATCAGTGGAGAAATAACTCCAGAAAGAATGAAGGGATGGAGCCAAAGCAAAAAGAATACCCAGCTGTGGATGAGACTGGTGATAGAAGCAAGATCCGATGCTGTAAAGAGCAATATTGCATAGGAACCTGGAATGTCAGGTCCATGAATCGAGGCAAATTGGAAGTGGTCAAACAAGAGATGGCAAGAGTGAACGTGTACATTCTAGGAATCAGTGAACCGAAATGGACTGGAATGGGTGAATTTAACTCAGGTGACCATTATATCTACTACTGCGGGAAGGAATCCCTCAGAAGAAATGGAGTGGCCATCATGGTCAACAAAAGAGTCCGAAATGCAGTACTTGGATGCAATCTCAAAAACGACAGAATGATCTCTGTTCGTTTCCAAGGCAAACCATTCAATATCACAGTAATCCAAGTCTATGCCCCAACCAGTAACGCTGAAGAAGCTGAAGTTGAATGGTTCTATGCAGACCTACAAGACCTTTTAGAACTAACACCCAAAAAAGATGTCCTTTTCATTATAGGGGACTGGAATGCAAAAGTAGGAAGTCAAGAAACACCTGGAGTAACAGGCAAAGTTGGCCTTGGAATACGGAATGAAGCAGGGCAAAGACTAATAGAGTTTTGCCAAGAAAATGCACTGGTCATAACAAACACCCTCTTCCAACAACACAAGAGAAGACTCTATACATGGACATCACCAGATGGTCAACACTGAAACAGATTGATTATATTCTTTGCAGCCAAAGATGGAGAAGCTCTATACAGTTAGCAAAAACAAGACCAGGAGCTGACTGTGGCTCAGACCATGAACTCCTTATTGCCAAATTCAGACTTAAATTGAAGAAAGTAAGGGAAATCACTAGACCATACAGGTGTGACCTAAATCAAATCCCTTATGATTATACAGTGGAAGTGAGAAAGAGATTTAAGGGCCTAGATCTGATAGATAGGGTGCCTGATGAACTATGGAATGAGGTTCATGACATTGTACAGGAGACAGGGATCAAGACCATTCCCATAGAAAAGAAATGCAAAAAAGCAAA
>NW_011494783.1:678019-678340 GCF_000754665.1 Bison bison bison | reverse complement strand
TGCTCAAACTACCACACAATTGCACTCATCTCACACGCTAGTAAAGTAATGCCCAAAATTCTCCAAGCCAGGCTTCAGCAATATGTGAACCGTGAAATTGCAGATGTTCAAGCTGGATTTAGAAAAGGCAGAGGAACCAGAGATCAAATTGCCAACATCTGCTGGATCATGGAAAAAGCAAGAGAGTTCCAGAAAAGCATCTATTTTTGCTTTATTGACTATGCCAAAGCCTTTGACTGTGTGGATCACAATAAACTGTGGAAAATTCTGAAAGAGATGGGAATACCAGACCACCTGATCTGCCTCTTGAGAAATTTGTAT
>NW_011494783.1:677211-677919 GCF_000754665.1 Bison bison bison | reverse complement strand
TGAGGTTCATGACATTGTACAGGAGACAGGGATCAAGACCATTCCCATAGAAAAGAAATGCAAAAAAGCAAAATGGCTGTCTGTGGAGGCCTTACAAATAGCTGTGAAAAGAAGAGAAGTGAAAAGCAAAGGAGAAAAGGAAAGATATAAACATCTGAATGCAGAGTTCCAAAGATAGCAAGAAGAGATAAGAAAGCCTTCTTCAGCGATCAATGAAAGAAATAGAGGAAAACAACAGAATGGGAAAGACTAGAGATCTCTTCAAGAAAATTAGAGATACCAAGGGAACATTTCATGCAAAGATGGGCTCAATAAAGGACAGAAATGGTATGGACCTAACAGAAGCAAAAGATATTAAGAAAAGATGGCAAGAATACACAGAAGAACTGTACAAAAAAGATCTTCACGACCCAGATAATCATGATGGTGTGATCACTGACCTAGAGCCAGACATCCTGGATGTGAAGTCAAGTGGGCCTTAGAAAACACCACTACAAACAAAGCTAGTGGAGGTGATAGAATTCCAGTGGAGCTATTCCAAATCCTGAAAGATGATGCTGTGTAAGTGCTGCACTCAATATGCCAGCAAATTTGGAAAACTCAGCTGTGGCCACAGGACTGGAAAAGGTCAGTTTTCATTCCAATCCCAAAGAAAGGCAATGCCAAAGAATGCTCAAACTACCACACAATTGCACTCATCTCACACGC
>NW_011494783.1:624765-677111 GCF_000754665.1 Bison bison bison | reverse complement strand
TCAAGCTGGATTTAGAAAAGGCAGAGGAACCAGAGATCAAATTGCCAACATCTGCTGGATCATGGAAAAAGCAAGAGAGTTCCAGAAAAGCATCTATTTTTGCTTTATTGACTATGCCAAAGCCTTTGACTGTGTGGATCACAATAAACTGTGGAAAATTCTGAAAGAGATGGGAATACCAGACCACCTGATCTGCCTCTTGAGAAATTTGTATGCAGGTCAGGAAGCAACAGTTAGAACTGGACATGGAACAACAGACTGGTTGCAAATAGGAAAAGGAGTACGTCAAGGCTGTATATTGTCATCCTGCTTATTTAACTTCTATGCAGAGTACATCATGAGAAATGCTACACTGGAAGAAGCACAAGCTGGAATCAAGATTGCCAGGAGAAATAGCAATAAGCTCAGATATACAGATGACACCACCCTTATGGCAGAAAGTGAAGAGGAACTCAAAAGCCTCTTGATGAAAGTGAAAGTCGAGAGTGAAAAAGTTGGCTTAAAGCTCAACATTCAGAAAACGAAGATCATGGCATCCGGTCCCACCACTTCATGGGAAATAGATGGGGAAACAGTGGAAACAGTGTCAGACTTTATTTTTCTGGGCTCCAAAATCACTGTAGATGGTGACTGCAGCCATGAAATTAAAAGATGCTTACTCCTTGGAAGGAAAGTATGATCAACGTAGATAGCATATTCAAAAGCAGAGACATTACTTTGTCAACAAAGTTTCATCTAGTCAAAGCTATGGTTTTTCCTGTGGTCATGTATGGATGTGAGAGTTGGACTGTGAAGAAAGCTGAGCACCAAAGAATTGATGCTTTTGAACTGTGGTGTTGGAGAAGACTCTTGAGAGTCCCTTGGACTGCAAGGAGATCCAACCAGTCCATTCTGAAGGAGATCAGCCTTGGGATTTCTTTGGAAGGAATGATGCTAAAGCTGAAACTCCAGTACTTTGGCCACATCATGTGAAGAGTTGACTCATTGGAAAAGACTCTGATGCTGGGAGGGATTGGGGGCAGGAGGAGAAGGGGACAACAGAGGATGAGATGGCTGGATGGCATCACTGACTCGATGGACATGAGTCTGAGTGAACTCCGGGAGATGGTGATGGACAGGGAGGCCTGGCGTGCTCCGATTCATGGGGTCGCAAAGAGTCAGACACGACTGAGCAACTGATCTGATCTGAGACAGCAAATTAAAAAGCAGAAACATTACTTTGCTGACAAAATAATGTTTCCGTCTAGTCAAAGCTATGGTTTTGCCAGTAGTCATGTATGAATGTGAGAGTTGGACTATAAAGAAAGCTGAGCACCAAATAATTGATGCTTTTGAACCGTTGCGTTGGTGAAGACTCTTGAGAGTCCCTTGGACTGCAAAGAGATGCAACCAGTACATCCTAAAGGAAATCAGTCCTGAATATTCATTGGAAGGACTGATGCTGGGGCTCCAATACTTTGGCCACCTGATGTGAAGAACTGACTCATTTGAAGATACCCTGATGCTAGGAAAGATGGAAGGTGGTAGGAAAAGGGGATGTCAGAGGATGACATGGTTGGTTGTCATCACCAACTCAATGGACATGAGTTTGAGTAAACTCCAGGAGTTAGTGATGGACAGGGAGGCCTGGTGTGCTGCAGTCCATGGGGTTGCAAAGAGTCAGACATGACTAAGCGACTGAACTGAAGTGAACTGAATTGTATGTAGCAAATATTTAAAACCAGATTTATAAAGGAAGAACAAAGTATTTAGCATAGTCCTAAAAAGTCTTTTCCGTCTGTGGCTGAGTTCAGAGAATCACATGTAGAGGTCACAGCCTGGGCAAGGAGGCTCTCTTTTTCTTTGTCTCCTTACATTAGTGCCAGCTCTGGCCTCCATCCTTAATCACATTATTGGAAGTGATGTGGAGAAAGATGGGAACCAGATCCAAGAGGCTCATGTTCACAGCTCAGCTAAAAAGAACTCCCCATGAGAACATCTTTATTTGCCAATCCTGTTGCAGTGAATACAAACTCTGGCTCAGAAAGATAGACACCCAGGACATAATTTTCCTCTCACCATAGCCCTCATCCTAATGCAATAATCCTTATCCCAAACCACCTACCAGGGCAGACAGATCTCAGCTACACATGACGGTTTTAGGGGTCTGCTTTAACCTAGAGACAATCCCACAGAAGGTAGACTGTTCCTTCTTTTAATATCCCTGGTGGATCAGCCACGGGGTCACAAAGAGTTGGACAGGACTGAGCAACTAATGCTTTCACTTTCACTTTCTGTAGTGAGAAATTCCAGGGTTAAGAATGTTTACTTCACTTTCTGATGATGTTGGAGAATGATAAAAATGTTGCTGTCTGCACTTATGGGAGCAAAGGTTGTTTTTTTTTCTTTTCTTAAACTGAAGTATAGTTTGTCAAGGCTGTATATTGTCACCTTGTTTATTTAACTTATATGCAGAGTACATCATGAGAAACGCTGGACTGGAAGAAACACAAGCTGGAATCACAAGCCGGGAGAAATATCAATAACCTCAGATATGCAGATGACACCACCCTTATGGCAGAAAGTGAAGAGGAACTCAAAAGCCTCTTGATGAAAGTGAAAGAGGAGAGTGAAAAAGTTGGCTTAAAGCTCAACATTCAAAAAACGAAGATCATGGCATCCGGTCCCACCACTTCATGGGAAATAGATGGGGAAACAGTGGAAACAGTGTCAGACTTTATTTTTCTGGGCTCCAAAATCACTGCAGATGGTGACTGCAGCCATGAAATTAAAAGACGCTTACTCCTTGGAAGGAAAGTATGACCAACCTAGATAGCATATTCAAAAGCAGAGACATTACTTTGCCAACAAAGGTTCATCTAGTCAAGGCTATGGTTTTTCCTGTGGTCATGTATGGATGTGAGAGTTGGACTGTGAAGAAGGCTGAGCGCCGAAGAATTGATGCTTTTGAACTGTGGTGTTGGAGAAGACTCTTGAGAGTCCCTTGGACTGCAAGGAGATCCACCCAGTCCATTCTGAAGGAGATCAGCCCTGGGATTTCTTTGGAAGGAATGATGCTAAAGCTGAAACTCCAGTACTTGGGCCACCTCATGCGAAGAGTTGACTCATTGGAAAAGACTCTGATGCTGGGAGGGATTGGGGGCAGGAGAAGAAGGGGATGACAGAGGATGAGATGGCTGGATGGCATCACTGACTCGATGAACGTGAGTCTGGGTGAACTCCGGGAGTTGGTGATGGACAGGAAGGCCTGGCGTGCTGTGATTCATGGGGTCTCAAAGAGTTGGACAGGACTGAGCGACTGATCTGATCTGACAGTTGATTTACAATGTTGTGTCAATATCTGTTGTACAGAAAAGTGACTCAGTTACACACACATAAATCCTTTATTTAAATGTTATTTTTCATTATGGTTTATCCCTGGGGATTGAATACAATTCCTTTTGCTATACAGTATAACCTTATTGATACTAAATGTAATGTTTGAGACCTACCAAAGTTTGTATTTTACCCATCAGTTCAAAACAAACAATTCTCATAACTCTCTTGAGAATTTAGTTTTTCCAGGGGCCCCATTAGTCATTACACCTTTCCTGAGAGAAAAAATTTTCCTGAACATTCTCCCTGGAGGAAAACAGAGATTGCCTGTGTTTGTCTGTGCAGGAAATATTTGGATGAAACTCAGGAGCAGACATATTATAACAGATTTTAAGAAGATTTTCAAACATTTCAAAGACTACAACCTGAGGCAAATATCACAATTCATAGTACATTACACTTGGTCCTATATAGTTTTGCTAAAATGTAATGAAACTAAAAAACGAAAAGTGCTTCATCATTTTAAATAATTGATAACCTGCACTTCATTAAAATTAAAAAAAAGCTTTTGCTTTTTGAAAGACACTGTGAAAAAGTTTTAAATATTGATCAAAGACTGGAGAAAATCTTTGCACATATTGGAAAAATGATTTGATTCCAAAATAAAAAAGAATCCTAAAGAACACAATAAGAAAACAAAAAACTCAATTTAAAAATGGGCCAAAGTCCCTAACAGACACCCCTTTAAAGAAAATATACAGGCAGTAAATAACCATATGAAATGATACTCCACATCCATTTCATTAGGGAATTGCAAATTAAAATAACAATGAGCTATCTCTATAGACCTAGGAGAATGGCTAAAATCCAAACATGGACAACATCAAACACTGTTTAAGATGTGGACCAAAAGGAATTTTTATCCATTATTCAGAGACTTAATTTTCATTCACTGAAACCTGGTACAGTCAGTTTGGAAGGCAGTTTGATAGTTTCTTTAAAAAGTAAACATACTCGTACTATACGAACTACTAATCACCCTACTTGGTTTTCATTCATTCAAAGGGGGTGAAAACATGTCCACACAAACCCTGCAAACAAATGTTTATAGCAACACTATGAACAATTATCATTTTTACTTGGGAGTAAAAATGATGTCCTTCAACAGGTGAATGGATAAACAAACTGTACACCCATATAATATTATTTTATCCGTGATATTATTCCCAAATAATAATTAAGTCCCCCAAATATGGAGAAAGCTTAAATGAATATTGCTGGGTAAAAGAAGTCAAATTGAAAATGCTATATACATTGGCAGATTTCAACTATATCACATTCTAGAAAAGGTAAAACTATGGAGATATGGCAAACAGATGGGGAAACAATGGAAACAGTGAGAGACTTTATTTTGGGGGCTCAAAAATCACTGCAGATGGTGACTGCTGCCATGGAATGAAAAGATGCTTGCTCCTTGGAAGAAAAGCTCTGACCAACCTTAACAGCATATTAAAAAGCAGAGACATTCCTTTGCTAACAAAGGTCCCTCTAGTCAAGGCTATGGTTTTTCCAGTAGTCATGTATGAATGTGAGAGTTGGACTATAAAGAAAGCTGAGCACTGAAGAAATGATGCTTTTGAACTGTGGTGTTGGAGACGACTCTTGAGAGTCCCTTGGACTGCAAGGAGATCCAACCAGTTCATCCTAAAGGAGATCAGTCCTAAATATTCTTTGGAAGGACTGATGCTGGGGCTCCAATACTTTGGCCACCTGATGCAAAGAACTGACTCACTGGAAAAGACCCTGATGCTGGGAACGATTGAGGCAGGAGAAGAAGGGGACGACAGAGGATGAAAGGGTTGAATGGCATCACCAACTCGATGGACATGAGTTTGAGCAAGCTGTGGGAGTTGGTGATAGACAGGGAAGCCTGGCATGCTGCAGTACATGAGGTCGCAAAGTGTCGGACATGACTGAGCGACTGATCTGATGGAGGTATTTAAAAGATCAGTGGTTGTCAGGGATTTGGGGGAGAGAAAATGGAATGCATTGGTGAGACATAGCAGATCTGTAGGGCTGTGAAGCTATTCTGTATGGTTTTATAGTGGTGGATATATGTCATGATACATTTGTCAAAACTGATGGAATATATAACACAAAGAGTGAACTCTAAAATTAACTATGGGTCATCCCAGTGCACCAGCCCCAAGCATCCTGTATCCTCCAATTAAAATAAATAAATTTATATTAAAAAAATAAAATTAGCTATGAAATTTTGCTAATAATGTACCAATATTGGCACATCAGTGTTAACAAATATACCACACACATTGCAGGATAGTAACAATGTGAGAAACTGGGGAAGAATGAGGGAATATACAGAACTCTGAGTTTAGCACTCAAATTTTCTATAAACCTAAAAGTGCAGTAGAGTCTATTGGAACTCAAATCAAGATGGTAGAGTAAGAAGACAGAGAACTTACCTCCTCCCACAAACACGTCAAATATACATCTACGTGTGGAACAACTCTCAGTAAAAACTAACTAGAGACTAGCAGAAAGACTCCTGTACAACCAAAGCTGCAAGAAAGATCCATACGGAATCAGACAGGAAGGGCAGAGAAGCAATACCAGGACCCACACCCTTGGGAGGGAACTCAGAGGAAATGGCAAATTGCATTAGTGGAGACCCTGCCTTGTGAGTGAGCTATTAGAACCGCATATTGGGCTCTGGGGTCTGACAAAGTGAAGACAGGCCCCCTTGGTTGTTTGATGGCCCAGGGGACACCTGAACTCTGCTTGCTCCCGAAGCAGTGCAGAAAGAATAGATTAAAACCAAATGAGTGATCTGACTGGTTCCTGAGACCAGGGAGGTGCCTGGCCCAGCCTGAGCCAAGCAAACGCTCCAGCACCAAAGTGAGGGTTGCCATGACCAAGGACGATTACACGGGTCATCCATCAGAGACAATTTGGATTTCTGATGGTGATCAGACTGCAATGGCCTGTCAGGACCCTCATGGTGCCTTAGAATACCCCCACCAGCCCCTCGTGCTCCAGCAGTGCTCCCCTCTGGGGCAAGGAGTTGTTGGGTACAGGAAGAGCACACACCCAAAGTGAATTGAATCAGCTCCCTAGCGCTCCTGCGCCAGCAGTGTGGAAGCTGACCTTGTCCCTGACAGGGTGGTGACAGTGACCAAGTGGAAGGAAAGCCCTGCCTTACACCTGGTTCTACCCGAAGCCTGTATCTGTGAGTCTGCTTCTGTTTTGTTCTACATATTTGCTTTGTTTCTTTAGATGGAAGTGACATCTAAGATGTCATGGAAGATGTCTTTCTATGACTTAGTCACTCTTCATAATAATCTCTGGGTTCTATTCACATTGCTGCAAATGGCAAAATTTCATTCCAGATTCCTGAGTAATATTCCATTGTATATATACACACTGTATCTTCTTTATCTGTTCACCTGTCAATGAGCATTGTTTTCATCTCATATCGATTGTATCTACTATGCTGCTATAAACATTTGGGTGCACATATGTTTTTGAATTAATGTTTTCCTTTTCTTTGGGTAAATCTCCAGCAGTGGGACTGCTGAACGGCATGGTAGTTCTATTTCTAATTTTATGAAGAAACTCCATACTGTTTACCATGGTGCCTGCACTAATTTACATTCCCACAAACACTGTACCAGGGTTCCCTTTTCTTCAGATCTTCACTAACACCTGTTATTTCTCATCTTTTTGATGACAGTCACTCTGACAGTTGTGAGGTGATACCCCATTGTGGTTTTGTTTTGTATTTCCCTGTGATGTGAAGTATCTTTTTATATGTCTGCTGGTCATCAGTATGTTTTCTTTGGGAAAAAACTAGAATTAAGGTTCTCTGCTCATATTTTAATCATATTGTTTATTTTTTATGTTGAATTATATGAGTTCTTTATATGTTTTGGATATTAACCTTTTATCTGAAATATTGTTTGCCAAATATTTCCCCCCATTCAATAATTTGCTCTTCAGTTGGTGATGCTTTACTTTGTAAAAGTTCTTTATTGTGAATGGGTATTTATCTATTTTTACTTTTGCTTTACTTGCCTGAGGAGACAGATTTAAAAAATAATATTAAGACTTATTTCAAAATGCTTACTGCCTACAGTTTCTTCTATGACTTTGATGGTTTCTGGTTTCACATTTAAGTCTTTAAAGCATGTTGAATTTATTTTTGCATATGGTATGAGGAAGTAGTCCAGCTTAATTCTTTTGCATGCAGTTGGACAGTTTCTCCAATACTGCTTATTGAAGAGATCGATATTCTTTATTTTATATTATTGCTTCCTTGGTCATAACTTGGCCATGTGTGTGCAGGTTTATATTTGGGTTCTCTATTCTGTTCCATTGATCTGTGTGCCTGTTTTTGTGCCAGTACCATAGCGCTTTGATTATCATAACTTTGTAGTATAATCTGAAGACAGAAATGTGATTATCTCCAGTTTAGCTTTTCTTTCTCAAGGCTGGCTTGACTCTTTGGGGATCTTTTGTGGTTCCATACTAATTTTGAATTATTTGTTCTAGTTCCATGAAAAATACCATGTTGTTTGAAGAATTGTATTGCATCTGTAGACCACTTTGGGTAATATGAACATTTTAATAGTATTAATTCTTCTAATCCATGAACATGGAATATCTTTCACTTTATTTCTATCATCTTGAGTTTCTTTCATTAATGTTCATAGTTTTTGGAGTACACATCTTTCCCCTTCTTGGTTAAATTTATTCCTAGGTATTTTATTCTTTTTGATGCAGTTATAAATGGGATTTTTTCTTGATTTCTATTTCTGATAGCTTATTATTAGTGTACAGAAATTTAACAGACTAGTGCATATTAATTTTTCATCCTGAAATTTTATTAAATTCATTTATTCATTCTAATAGTTGTTTGCTGGAGTCTTTAGAGTTGTATATATTATCACATCATCTCAAACAGCAACAGTTTTACTTCTTTCCAATATAGATGCATTTTATAACTTTTTCGATTGTGGAGTGTAAGCCTTCCAGTACTATGTTAAACAGACATGGTGAGAGTCTTGTCTTCTTCCTGATCTTAGAGAAGATTTCAGCTTTTCACCATTGAGTGTGATGTTCACCAGGCATTTGTTATAAATGGCCTCTATTTTGTTGATGTATATTCCCTTTATATCAGTCTTGCTTAGAGTTTTTGTCATGAAAGGATGTTGAATTTTGTTATGTGCTTTGCTTGCATCTATTGAGATGACCATGTCATCTCATGTCATTAACAAAATGACATCTGATTTGTTAATGTGGTGTCTCATGTTGATATATTTGTAGATACTGTATCTTTCTTACATCCCTGAAATAAATCTTACTTGATCATGATGTATGATTTTTTATGTATTACTGAATTCATTAGTTGAGGATTTCTCATCTATATCAATCATGGATAATGGTTTGTAATTTTTATTTTATTTTGTTGAAGTATTTTTATATGGGGTTGGTATCAGGGTATTGCTGACCTGGTAGAATGAATTAGAAAGTGTTTCTTCCTTTTCAATTTTTGGGAATAGCTGGAGAAGGATGGGTATTAAGTGAAAGTGAAAGTCGCTCAGTCGTGTCTGACTTGTGACTCCATGGAATTCTCCAGGCCAGAATACTGGAGTGGGAAGCTTTTCCCTTCTCTGGGGGATCTTCCCAACCCAGGGATTGGACCCAGGCCTCCTGCATTGCAGGCGGATTCTTTACCAGCTGAGCCACAAGGGAAGCCCAAGAAACCTGGACTGGGTTGCCTATCCCTTCTCCAGGGGACCTTCCTGACCCAGGAATCAAACTCAGGTTTCCTGCACTGCAGGTGGATTCTTTACCAACTGAGCTATTGGGGAAACCCTTTTCAATTTTTTGAAATTTGAAAAGTTTCCTGCTTTTCAATTTTTTGGAATAGGTGAAGAAGTATCGATATTAACCCTTCTTTAAATATTTGGTAGAATTTGTCTGTAAAGCCCTTTGGTCCCGGACTTCTGTTTTTGGGGAGCTTTTATTACTCATAAAACATCATTAGTAGTAATTGACCTGTGAAACTGTCCTATTTCTTCCAGATTTAGGCTTGGAAAGCTATTTCTAGCAATTTTCAATTCTTCTAGGTTACCCACTTTGTTGGTGTATAACGGTTTGTAGTATCCCCTTATAGTTACTTGCTTTTCAGTGATATCAGTTGAAACTTCTCTTTAATTTCTGATTTTATTCATTTAAGCCCTCTTTCTTTTTTTTCATGATGAATCTGGCTAAAGGTCTATTGAGTTTATGTTTTCAAAGAACCAGCTTTAGTTTCATTGATCTCTTTTATTTACTCATTTATTAGGTAACCATGTCATTAATTTCCACTCTGGTCTTTATTATTTCCTTCCACTAACTTTGAGGTTTTTTGCTGTTTAGTTGTGAAGTCGTATCCAACACCTTTGTGACTTCATGGACAGTCATGCTCCTCTGACCATGGAATTCTCCCGGCAAGAATACTGGAGTGGGTTGCCATTTCCTTCTCCAGGGGATCTTCTCAACCTAGGGATAGAACCAGCGACTCCTGCATTCAGTTCAGTTGTTCAGTCATGTCCGACTCTTTGCAACCCCATGGACTGCAGCTCTCCAGACTTCCCTGTCAATCATGAACTCCTGGAGCTTACTCAAATTCATGTCCATCGAGTCAGCAATACCATCCAACCATCTCATCCTCTGTTGTCCTCCTTTCCTCCCACCTTCAATCTTTCTCAGCATCAGGGTCTTTTCCAATGACTCAGTTCCTCGCATGAGGTGGCCAAAGTATTGGAGCTTCAGCTTCAACATCAGTCCTTCCAAAGAATATTCAGGACTGATTTCCTTTAGGATGGACTGGTCAGATCTCCTTGCAGTCCAAGGGACTCTCAAGAGTCTTCTCCAACACCACAGTTCAAAAGCATCAATTCTTTGGTGCTCAGCTTTCTTCACAGTCCAACTCTCGCATCCATACATGACCACTGGAAAAACCATAGCTTTGACTAGACGGACCTCTGTTGGCAAAGGAATGTCTCTGCTTTTTAATATGCTGTCTAGGTTGGTAATGGCTTTTCTTCCAAGGAGTAAGTGTCTTTTAATTTCATGGCTACAGTCACCATCTGCAGTGATTTTGAAGCCCCCAAAATTAAGTCTCTTACTGTTTCCATTGTTTCCTCATCTTTTTGTCATGAAGTGATGGGACCAGATACCATTATCTTAGTTTTCTGAATGTTGAGTTTTAAGCCAAGCTTTTCACTCTCCTCTTTCACTTTCATCCAGAGGCTCTTTAGTTCTTCTTCACTTTCTGTCATGCGGGTGGTGTCATCTGCATATCTGAGATTATGGATATTTCTCCCAGCAATCTTGATTCCAGCTTGTGCTGCATCCTTGCAGTTTATTGTGATCTACCCAGTCAAAGGCTTTGGTGTAGAAGCCAAAGCAGAAGCTCAAGGCTTCCCTTGTGGCTCAGCTGGTAAAGAATCCACCTGCAATGGGGGAGATCTGGGTTCAATCCCTGGGTTTTGAAGATCCCCTGGAGAAGGGAAAGACTACCCACTCCAGTATTCTGTCCTGGAGAATTCCATGGACTGTACAGTCCAGGGGTCGCAACAAGTCAGACACAATTGAGCAACTTTCACTTTCTTCACTGCTGCATTACAGGTGGATTCTTTACGACTGAGCCACCAGGGACATCTATCATTCTTTTTCTAACTCCTTTAGCTGTAAAGTTAAGATTGCTTGAGATTTTTGTTTCTTGACATAGCCCTGTATTCTTTTTTTAACTGCTTTTGCTGTGTTCCATAGATTTTGAAAAGCCGTGTTTCTCTTTTCATTCATCTTTTCATATTTTATAAATTTCTTTTTTTTTTAAGTTGATCCTTTGGTAGCATCCTTTTTAGTATCATGTTGTCTAGTCTCCTTACATTTGTATTTTTTCCAGTGTTCTAGTTTAATTCTAGTTCTAGTTCTAATTTATTTCCAGTTTAATACTGTGTAGTCAGAAAACATGTTTGAAATGATTTCTGTCTTCTTAATTTAATGTCTTTTGTTATAGATTAGATGTTTTAAAAAGTCTATTTTGTTTGATATGAGTATTGCTAACCAGGCTTTCTTTTCATTTCCATTTGCATGGGATATCTCCTTGTTTTCATTCCTTGTGTGTGTTTAGTTCCGTTCCGGATGTCTTGTAAGTAGCATATAGATTGGTGTGGGTTTTTTTTTTTTTTTGCTGTTTGTGGTTTTCTTTTCTCTCTCTCTTTTTTTTTGCTTGTTTTCTGCTTTTCAATCCATTGAGCCATCCTATGTCCTTTCACTGGAGCATTTAGTCCATTTACAGTTAAAGTGATTATTGATAAGTACATGCTACTGAAAGCCACACAGTCGTGTCTGACTCTTGTGACCCCATAGACTATACAGTCCATGGAATTCTCCAGGCCAGGATACTGGAGTGGGTAACCATTCCCTTCTCTAGGGTATCTTCCCAACCCAGATATTGAACCCAGGTCTTCCACATTGCAGGCAGATTCTTTACCAGCTGAGCCACCAGGGAAGCCCATTGACGTATATAACTACTGCCATTTTGTTACTCATTTTCTGTTATTTTTTTAAAAGATATTTTCATTTCTCTATATATATGTGTAAAGTTTTATATAATATAAATGTTTCAATATGTATATTTATAGCTGTTGAAGTTTAAACTTTTTAAAGGTTCTACATATTTACTCCATTTCTCACAAGTTTTGTCTTTTGGTATCATATTTTACATGTTTCTTTTTTCACATCCCTTAACTGATTATTTTAATTACAGTTCATTTTATAGCTTCTGTCTCTCGAGTTTTACACTACCTTGTTTGAGTGGTTGATACACTGTCTTTACTGTGTATTTACCTCCATCAGGGAGATTTTTCATACATGTATTTTCTTATTTCTTGTTATGGTCTTTAGTTTTCACTTGAGGGCCATTGAACATTTCTTATAAGGTTGGTTCAGTAGCGATGAACTCAGTTTTTGTGTGCCTAGGAAACTCTTTTCTTCAAATCAATGATAACCTTGCTGGGTAGAGTATCCTTGGTCATAGGGGTTTTTATTCAGCACATTATATAATGCCACTCCCTTCTGGCCTGCAAAGTCTCTGCTGAAAAATCATGTCTTGGTGTATATTGCTCTGTGTTACCTGGACCTGTATATCTAGTTCCTTTAGGTTAGGGAATGTTTCAGCCATTATTTCATCAAGTACATTTTCTACCCCTTTCTCTCTTCACCTTCTGAGACTCCTATAATGCAAATGTTAGTATAGATATTGTTGTTTCACAGGTCCCTTAAACTATCCTGATTTAATTATCTTTGTTTTTGTTCTGCTGAGTGATTTCTCAATCAACCTTGCAGATCACTTATGCATCTATATTACCTAATCTATTTGCTAATGTGCTGATGGTTCCTTCTAGTGTATTTTTGATTTCAGGCATTGTGTTCTCCAGCTCTGATTTGTATTTCTTATATTATTCTTTTTTTTTTTTTTAAAGTTTTCACAGTGTTCCTCTATTCTATTCCTGAGCTCAATGACCATTTTTATGATGAGTGTTTGAATTCTTTTTTGGGGTAAGTATTTATCTCCATGTCTTTAATGTTTCCTTTGGTTTTTCATCTTGTTCTCTCATTTGGAACATATTTCTTTGTCTTCTCATTTTGTTTGACTTTGTCTTTCAAATTAGGCAGAATCATTTCCTATCTCAGTCTTAAAGGCATGTCTTGTGTGGGAGACTCCTTATGTAGTCTGGGCTGAGGCTTTTTTCAGGGCCTGCTGGGGCCTCCACTTGTAGGGGTCAGAACTGGAGCCAGGGCTGGGTGGGGCTGGAGCTAGAGTCTGACGTAGGCTGAGGCCCTTTTGAGGGACACTGGGAGCCCCTGGTTCAGTGAGGGGTGAGCTGCTACGGGGACTAGACTTAGGATTCGTCGTGGGCTGAGGCTTCTCCTGGGTCACAGTGAAATAACCATTTTGGTGGCTGTAGAGCTGGAGCCAGAGAGATTGGAGCCTTTATCTGATGAGAGCCACCAGTGTGTGCTCATCGCCACTACCTTGACTGGGAGTGTGACCAAAGATGGAGTGGCTGGGGCTGGAGCCTGAGGAGAGCTGCTGCTTCTCCTGGGGGCAGGGGTATTGGTGGCCACTGCCTTAGTGAGATATGTGGCCAGAGCCAGAGGGGCTAGAGCTACAGTCCATGTGGGCTGGGGGGTGGGGCCCACTGGGGTGGTCTTGGCCAGCTGGCCATAGCAGCAGGCACTTTTCATCTTGCTGTTTCTGCACAGGACCTGGGAGGAAGCAAGTCCATGCGTACACCCTTTAACAGGGAAATTTAGATTTCCAGCAGCCCTTGGGCTCTCTCAGTTATAAGCCTCACTGGTTTCAAAACCAGCAAAAGCATTTTGTCTTGCTAGTGCTGGGCCCCAGGGCTGGGGTACCCAACATGGTGCTTGAACTCCTTGGTCCTTGGGGAGGACGCCCGTCTTGGGATAACCTCCTCCCCTTCCAGGATGCTCAATGGGTGTGTGGGTCCCAACTAGACTGCTTCTCTTCCTCTCCTACATGTTTGATGTGGATTTTTTTTTTCTTTTGTATTCATGGTTGTACAAAAGTTGTTCTTTTACTTTAGTTTGTTCTCAAAGAGAGCTCTTTTATATGTAGTTTTAGCTTTGATAATGTTCATGGGAGATAAGCTCAGGGTCTTACCAGTCTTCCTTCTTGAACTTGTCTTCTAACAATTTAAAATATACACTTCAGTGATATTGTCAGTAACACTGCATGGAGCCATCATCAATATCCATCTCCAGAACTTTCCCACCTCAAACTGTGACTCTGTACCAATTAAATAACTTCTCATTCTTGTCTCCTAGTCACTTGTAACCACAATTCTACTTCATGTTTCTAAGCATCTGAATATCCTACATATATCTCCTTTTCTTTCAGTTTAGATAAAATTAAATTAATTAATTGATTAATATTTTAATTTTAATTAATATTAAATTAATTAATACTTAATAAATTAATATTAATATTTTAATTTCTAATTAATATTTTTAATTTCTCAGGATACCATTTCTTAGTTTCATTGACTTCTTTTTCTACCAGTTGGCTGTTTTCTATTCTCTACTTTGCTTATATATGCTCCAATATTTATTACTTTCTTATTTCTGCCATATTGGGGTTGATTTTTCTTCTGTTTCTAGTTCAGATGTAAAATAAGGATGTTGATTTTCAATCTTTTCTTTTTCAAAGGCATGAGGATATGTTACTGAAAACTAACCTCTTAGTACCGCTTTTGCAGCCACACATTTTTGGCATGTTGTGTCTTGTTTTCATCAGTCTCCAACCAGTTCCTAATTTCTCTCTTGAACCCCTTTAATCAATTTTTCAACCCAGTCCCAGAATTTATGTTTTGTTCTTCTTACAGTTTTTAATCTCTCTGTGATATTTTCATTTCATTCATGTATCATTTTCTTCATTAGGTTGTCTATATGTTTTATAGATTATTCAATATTGTTAGGATGATGATTCTGGATTTTCGCCAGGTGACTCATATCTACATTTCATTAGGGATAGTTTCTTGAGATTTAGTTTGCTCCTTTAATTGGTCCCTGTTTTCCCTGTTTCACTTTATATCTTGTGAAATTTAGCTGAGATGTGGGCGTTTGGAAACACAGCTACTTCTCCCAGTCTATTGACTAACTTTGAGAAGTGAAAGATCTTCAGCAATAAGCTCTCCTAGAGACTCTGGGGACCCCCTAGCCTTGTCTGTGGATGCAACTTCTCTGAATTGGTTTATGTATATTCTCAGTTAAAGAGGTTTGTCCAATTTTTTTTTTTTTCTGAAGCCTGTACCGACTTGCTCTACCTGGTGTTTGCCTGACATGCTACAATCTCTTTATAGCTATAAAAAGTTGGAATGTTTGCGATGTTTCTCAGTGGCCCCTACAAGGAATCCAAATTGCCATTCCCATCAGTGCTCTGAAACAAGTGAGACAACAAACAAACCTTCAGGCCACTCTCCGAAAAGCTACAAAATAGTCTCCATTGTCCATTTTTCTTTTTCTCTCTTGAAGAAGAGATGGGAGTTGGGAATTTTCTCCTGATCCGCACACATGGTGGTAGAAAGAGGAGGTAGCTATGGGAGGTAAAGTGTCATCAATTTGCGTAAACACTTCGCTTACTGTATCTCTTCTTGGCGTTGTGCTTGTCTGGAGTGCTGACACCTATTATCTGACTTCTGTTATTTTCAGAAAGGAAATTTGGCCTATATATTCCCATCTCCATGGAGGAACAATGGCTTAGGGATTCGTATTTTGACATCATATCAATGTTCCTCTTGAGTAATTGTCATCATGAAATCATGCATCTTCTTGGGAAATTTTCTTGAGTTTTTTATACCAGCAATCACATCTCACTGGGGGAAAAATGCACTGAACCAAAACTGAACCCTCCCTCACACTGTCCTCTTCTTCTGCAATACTCTGTGGAAGGCAGCCTTCACTTGAGCATTCCTTACACTATAGACAAGAGGGTTCAGCAATGGGTTGAAAAGACTATAAAACAGGAAAAGGATTTTCTTCTGTTCCTCTCGGTGGTTACTGTCAGGGGCCAAGTACACCATCATGGCTATGCCAAAGTAGAACCCAACCACACAGAGGTGGGAGGAGCAGATGGAGCAGGCTTTCTTGCGGCCCTCCTTTGACTGGATCTTTAGGATTGCCCAGAGGATGTGCACATAGGAGACCAGCATCAGGGCAAGAGGCCCAACTAAAATAAACACACCTTCAGCAAAGAGGAACATTTCATTGATCCAGATGTCACCACAGGTCACTTTGAGAACAGACTGAATCTCACAGAAGAAGTGGTTCACCTTCTGGGGCCCACAGAAGGGCAGCCTTAGAAACAGACTTACTTGTACTATGGCCAGGCACAATCCACACGACCAACAAGCGATGGCCAGGAACGTGCACACCCTCCAGTTCATGATGACCATGTACTGCAGGGGGTGGCAGATCGCCACAAACCTGTCATAGGACATCACCACCAAAATCAAACACTCCATAGAAGAAAAAATCAAATTAAAAATCATCTGCAAAGTACATAAGACAAAGGAGATGTCTTTTTTGTGTTTCACTAGATTTGCCAGCAGATTGGGCAAATTGCTAGAAGCATAGGATATGTCAATGATGGCCAGATGAGACAGGAAGTAGTACATGGGGGTGTGCAGTCTAGGGTCGAGGCAGATGAGACCCAAGATCATGCCATTCGTCAGCAGGTTGAAGGTATATAACAGGGAGAAGATACCAAACAGGACCAATTCCATGTCTTCACTGAGCTGGAATCCTATCAGGATGAATTCTGCAATCCATGATTGATTGCCCTCCATTCCTAAAGATAGTCTGTCAAGGACTGTGCGATGGGAGTGTCACAGCTGGATAACCATGAAAATAGGAGTTATTTATCTGAAGGGAATGAAGAGGAAGCTGGTATGCTTGTCTATGCATAACTGATTTTTTTCCTTAAGTTTCTTCACCTTTTTGTTTTCTTTTTATTGTGAGGTAATCTCAAATTTCAGATAAGTATCATGGACTATAAACTATACTAGTATATAGATTTTACCAAGTAGCTTGTTCATGTTTGGCTTATCATTTATTTTCACTGTGTGCACATAGTGCTAATTTTCTGGAAACCACATAAGACTAAAGTGAAACCATAGTCACATATTGGCAATTTACATCTAAACCCTTTGGAATATTTTCTCTATAACATGGATACTTGCTAATGTATTCTCAGTATAACTACCAAAAACAGGAGATGTAACATTAAGATAATTCACTACTCTAAATACAGCATTTCCTGCCCTTGTAGCCTAAGGTTCAAATTCAACATCACATATACTAATCATTTCCTCTAATTTTAAATAGTTTGCACTTCTTGCCTTGATGGTGATATTTTTGAAGAGTATGAGTTCTTGTTTTGTGCTGTGTTTCTCAATGCATTTTCCCATTTATTGTCCATGTTCTAATTCAGATTAAACATTTTTTAGCACAAAAAAGTGTCCTTCTTAATGCCCTCCATTAATACACAGATAATGATAATTTGTCCTAGTAACGTTGATGTTGATGTGGATCATTGGCTAAGGTGGTGCCTTCACATTATTTCCATTATAAAGTTTTTAATCCATAAAATTTTAAGTACTTTCTTTCTTCTGGCTTAACAAACTATCCTATACTCATCTTGTACATTTCCCCACTTCAGCTTGGAATCCATGATTTCACTCAAAATATGTCTTCTTGTATTGAAGAATCATTAAAAAATATCTGCTTATATTGGGTGTTTAATAATAATTTTTTTATCATCACTTTTGCCACATTTCTGATATCCCCATACAATAGGGATAAATACCATCTGGGACAGTATATAGATTGCTAAGTGGATAATGGATTCTTACCTTGACCTGTTTAATCTTAATACGTTTACTGACTTCTTTTGGAGAACAAAATCTATTTTACTAAATGAACACTACATCATAAAGAATGATCTCAATCTTATACAGTAGTTTTTTTGGCAATGTAGATTTAGTATTTCAAATCATATTAATTATATTGCTAATCATTTTTGATTTTCTTTGTTTTCAGGGAATTATAGTCTTCTGGAAATTTTAGACTTATAAATTAATGTTTCAATGAACTGGTTTACTTTGTGGGTAAAAAGGCATCTATGTCATATGAGATTCTAACATCAAGTTTTCTAAGTATCTTAGAGAAACATAAAAATTGGTAAAACATTAAAGAGAAAATACATATGTGAAATATATGTCCAAAGCTGATGATTGTTAGTAATTTCTATAAACAGTTTTCCATTTTTCACTGTACCTATATTTTCACAAAATATATTTAAAATTCTATGAACAATACTGTGTATCTGCTTCTTTCATTTAGAATAACATGTACATTTTTTCATATCAATTATTTCTTTGCAATATACTTTAAACATCTGTACACTATTTTGTTGCATATAAACATTTTATTTAGTATATCATCTTCTAACTAGGTTGTTTGGATTATAATGTTACAGTGACTAAATTTTATATGTATTTTTTTATGTATATTTTCTTTTCTTATAATAATTTCCAGGACATGGAAATTCTTGGTCAAATCTATTCCTTCCTTCCTTCCCTTCCATGCTTCCTTTCATTCTTTCTTTCTTCCTACCTAGCTATTTATCTATCTTTCTGTTTACCTATCTAGTTTAAAATAGCCTAAATAAAATTTCTTCTTTCCAATAAAGTCATTAAAATAATAGCAACTCAGTAAATAAAGGATATGCTATTCTTTACTGGGGCAGCTCAGTAACTGAGCTAGGGAGCTTTAAAATACTCCTTTAGCCAGTGGATTGGCACTCATTCTATCCTATTTTGTGGTGGGACACATTTTCTATCAGATCAGTAATCTTGAGTCTAATAATTATGCATATTAGATGATAGTGTAGGAAATAGTAAGAAATAACTATATTGTAAAACACTTATACTGTTTCAGCAAAGAGTTTACTATAACAGTTAACAGAATTCTGTTTTCCAGTATCAGATGTTACTCTATCAATACATTTATCTATTAGGTTATAAGGTCCTTTTGCTTTTTTGGCCAAATCAGAGCCTTATTCAGAAGAAATGCCTACAGCCAG
The DNA here is from genome assembly GCF_000754665.1 of Bison bison bison. Classification (NCBI taxonomy): domain Eukaryota; kingdom Metazoa; phylum Chordata; class Mammalia; order Artiodactyla; family Bovidae; genus Bison; species Bison bison. Next base: position 658,054 of record NW_011494783.1, on the reverse strand, counting down.
GTTATTCTCAAAACAATAGATTTGGTCTATCTGCTGAGAAGGACCATCACTCAACCACACTGGGAAGCGATGTCAAGAAAGCTGCTGAGCAAAAGAAGCCACCTGCCACAGACCAGCAGGCAGAAGCTCTAGGAGCTGGGGTGGGGGTAGTCATTACTGTAATACATTTAGTAATACGATTACAATAATAAATAGTTATTAAATAAATATGTATATACACATATATATGTAATGTTTATATACACAGGAATTTGTAAAATATGCCCTATTAGATATTCTGAGAAATTATTTCTCAATTGTAAATTACAGATATGTACATAAACTGTAAGAGCAGGACTATTGTGCAACATTATTCATTTAAATAGAGAAGAAACAGTCAAAATTGTGAGCATGATGGTGGATAAATAGAACATAAATAACACAAATCCTGATGATTCAGACAGTAAAGAATCTGCCTGCGATGCAGGAGACCTGGGTTCGAACCCTGGATTGGAACGAACCCCTGGAGAAGGGAATGGTAACCCACTCCAGTATTCTTTCCTGGAGAATCCCCATGTACAGAGGAGCCTGGTGGGCTACAGTCCATGGGGTCGCCAAGACTCAGACACAAGTGAGTGACTAGCACTTTCACTTTCTTTCACTTACAATGTAAAAATAGTATTACAAAAACTGAAAAAGTCATCTGTTAGCGGAGAAGTATGAAAAATCATAAAAAAGACACAAAATCTCCCCATTTTTGAAGTGAAAATTTAAAAACCAAAGGTACAAATTTGAAGGATACACACTCTGAGATTTAGACTTGAGTTTCTGGCAAGATGAGAGACTACATGCCCTACACCATACTCGTCTATTAAAAACAACTAACCCTACTCTTGAGCAGAGCCCGCCTGGATTCAACTCTTCTTACTGAAGGAAATTCTAATATTTCATTTTAAGCAAAAAAGAAGTAATCCCAGAAAGAAAGTTCACATTGTAAAAAGAAATAAAGAGCAAAAGAGGTAGTACATATATTTGCAAACTAAGCAGATATTGATGGTAAGAATACTGGTGGTGATCTCTGGTACCTAGAATAAGACTGAACTAAACACATAACAATAGCACACATGTGGGGCATAGGCTGATAGAAGTTAAAGGTTCTAATTTCCATGTGTTTTGACAGAAAAGTGTAACTACTGACTTTCATTACCTTTTCTTTCTACTCAGCATTAATTACTTAATTGTACTGATAAATTTAGCCCATGAGCAATCCATATTCCCATTCAAAAATTTAAGGATTCTTCTTTTAAAAAATTGTATGGGATTAAAGCCTGTCACATGTCTTTATAAATCAACAAGTTAAATGTACACCTGAGTAAGAAGATCAAGAAAACATTAACTCTGTGGAGGGACACAGATAAAAGAAAAATGGAATAGAAGAATTAGAAGTAGTTCTCTCTAGAAAAGCAACATATAAAATGGAAAAATCTGTCAAAATAATCCTCTTTGGATTTCTGGAATCTAATCAAAAGCTATAGCAACCACACACTTGCTTAATATGGAAAACAAACCTGAAGATCAACCGGAGAGATCTGTAGCATTTTAACTTGCCCTGATACCATCCCCTACTCCCTAGCTCAGGAGCAGATCTAAACAAGATAGTCTGCACTTCTGATGTACACTCACTACCAAAAGGAGCAGAATATACTTCATACTCGACAGGGTTCTGGATATCGGATTTGACCTGTCTGGTGACTCCTTGAAGGATGCAGTCAAAGAACTTCATTTATTTTAATTAACTCAAAACTCTCCTACCGCTGAGGTGGCTACCCAGAGGCAATTGCTGAAAGCCTTTGAAGGCAAAACTATCAGCTGCTGCCACATGAGGCAAGTAATAAAAGGTGGGGTAAACTATAGACTAACATAACACCCTGAGTGGAAGAACTGGAAATAAGATGATTTGGTAAATAGATGATTTGAATAGCTCCCAGATACTGCTGGAAAACTAGAAGGCCACACACACGACCAGGGCTTGGAAAATGCTCAGAGGGAATCTGAAAAGGTCCTGACGCCTTGCCTCTGTCTAAAGTCCAGACTCTGCACAGGCAGGAAGCTGTCAGAGTTGTAAGTGACCTGGATGAGGGGTGAAGGCAAGTTCCAACACATAAAGAGATCCATTTATAAAAATATGAAGGGAGGTTGAAAATACCGGTAGAGTTGCTAGATTATAGGCATATATATAGTTTTCAATAGCTTGCTTGCTCATTGGATTACCAGAGCCTGAAATGCCCTTATGAGATCTGACTCTCTATTAGGAGATTATGAAATAGAACGAAGAAAAACAAAAAGTCATCATCACAAACCAGAGAGAAGGTAGGATGAAAAATCAAATTAATTTTGAATAATTTTAATAAAACTCTCTAACTCAAAATGTGATTTAAAAAACAATATTCAAATACAAACCAGTTAGTGCTAAAGGTGTACGAGTTAAACAATGAAACCTTATGTTCACCCAAGTTGTAACTGAATGTGTTGAACAATCTTACAAAGAATCTAATGTAAGCATGATTAAATATTCAAATAGATCAATGAAAGTGTTGCATTTATTAAAATTTCAATAAATTATAAGCAGTAAAGGAAATAGGGGTGAAAAGATAGTCACTGCACATGAAAAAAGAATCTATGAGGCATTCAGGAAATAAGCAGTGTCATTCATTTTTTTAAACTCAAAAAGAAGATAAAATACTGGACATTAAAAGGGAGAAATAATGCACTGAAAGATTGTATTTAATACCTGTGGCTGATCCATGTTAATGTTTGGGAGAAAACAACACAATACTCTAAAGCAATTATCCTACATTTAAAAATAAATAAATTTATATAAAAACGAATCTACCTAGATCTCAACATATATAGACAAGGGGTAGCTTCTTCATTTGGACATTTCATTTTATTCATTTATTCCCTTCTAATTGTGTTGAATTACAATTGACATGCAACACGTTATAAGTTTAAGGTATACAGCATAACAATTTGACTTACATACCTTGTGATCTGATGACCATGATAAGCAGAGTAAACATCCATCATCTCATATAGACAGAAAGGTATTTTTCTCTTGTGAGAATTTTGGGATTAACTCTCTTATTCACGTTCACATATAGTATACAGCTGTGTTGATTATATTCATCATGTACATTACATTCCTAGAAGACTGACTTATTCTATAACTAAAAGTTTGTACCTTTGGATCACCTTCATTCAAGTCCCCCTCAACTATTCCTCACCTTCAGTCCTACAAATCTGATGTCTTTTTCTACGAGTTTGTTTTTTTGTTATTTGAAGTAAAATTGAACTGTAACACTGCATTAGTGCTGGATGGACAATAGAGGGATACATCCTTGGAAATTTAACTCACAGGCATGATAAAGCTTGGGAGGCGAAACACAAACAAGATAAACTTTCCAGAGAGATAATAAGGGATGTGATTAAAAAAAAAAAAAGCAATATTTGAAGAGATTTTACCAAAAATGTTCCAAATGGAACAAAGACTTAATTTCCAAACTGATAAAAATGCATTCTGAAAGAATACAGTAAAGGTAAATGCACCCATAAGGACTTGAAGACCTTCTAATAATTAAAGATAAAATAAATCTTTAGATCAAAAATTCTAGATTAAGATTGGTTAAAAATAAATTCTCAATAGATAGCAATTAATAAATGCTTGCTTATCATTTTCCTCTTTACAAAAAATATTTGCCTAGGGCTGCCATAACAAAATCTTAGTTTTCTTTCATATGTTTTGCAATTTTTAATAAAAGCAGTAGTTTCATTTGTCTCTTAAAATATTTTGTTGCACTATTGTCCCAAGATCAAAAGGAAATGTTTAAAACATTAAAGATAAAAGTGTCTATATAGTATCAACAATTTGACTAACAGTAAATTTCTTATCAGCAAGATCTGAAGACAATAAGGTATTATCTTTAATGTCTCAAGAAGCAGAGAAGCTATCAAGAACTTCATAACTGCAAGAACTCTCTTGAATGAATGAGAACAAAATGAAATTTTTTCACATGTAAACTATAAATGTTTAGGGCCTATAGCTATTTAGCATACCAATAAAGAAAATTCCCCATTAAGGTAGAAATTAATTCAGAATGAAGCAATACATAGAAATAATATCAAACAAAGTAATAAAATATAATCTTATATTTAATAACTTATGGGCTATGAAATAATTGTTTTGATATTTAAAAAGCATAAAAGTAAAATTTGAAAATCATAAATGAAGGATAAGAGACTACTTGAAAATAAAGAGTGCTAAATTCTTGAAGAGGCTCAAAATACTGTAATGATACTAAATTTACTACCATATATCACGCATTTTTATGTTAGCACTTCAAGAAACCATCAATCAAAAAATGATTGAATCTATGATTTTAAAAATTATACTGCAAAAGCATTAAAGCATTATCAATCAAAAAAGAAGGCAGAATGCAAGAAAAAAACAGAAAAAGAGAAAAAACAGTTGATATTCAGAAAAAGCAAAATAAAGATAAGTCTATCCGTTAGTGCATTAAATGTAAATGAATTAAATTTCCATCAAGATAGGGATGGTCATATCAGATTAAAAACAGAAAATCCACATACAAACCTTTACAACAGTCACATTTAAACATAAATGCACAGAGACATACATACACATACGCTCAAAACTAAAAAAGATGATTGATGGTAAAATGACGAGAAAACATGTTTCATGCCAACAGTGACTGGTAATAGCAATACTGGTATCAGACCAAAGGATAGAAGGATATAAATAAGATACTGTGCTGTGCTTAGTCACTCAGTCATGTCTAACTTTTCACAACCCCATGGACTGTAGCCCGCCAGGCTCCTCTATCCATGGGGATTCTCTAGGCAAGAATATGGGGGTGAATTGCCATACCCTCCTCCAGGGGATCTTCCCAACCCAAGGATCAAACCCAGGTCTCCTGTACTGCAGGAGGATTCTTTACTGTCTGAGCCACCAGGGAGGCCCATATAAAATACTACAAAGTTGTAATAAAATGAAAAATTTGCCAAAAGAAGAAAATTCACTATAAATTCACTGTAAAATAATTCAGCAAATGTTATATAGAAGACAAGTTTTTTTCATCTATTCAAAAACATTACTTTTTTCATTATTAACAGTAAAACTTTAAAATTTTTCCTTTAGAGTTAGGATATGATTTAACATGCGTCCCTAAAACCACTTCTTTTAACATTGACCTAAGAACTAGCTGTCAATAAGGCAACAGGAAGAAAAAGAAGGGCTAGATTTAAAATGGAAAATAAAATATAATTACTGATAAAACTTGTGTATTTTAAAAACAGAATCTCTATGGATAATCTATTATTAGAGGTGCATGCTGCTGCTGCTAAGTCACTTCAGTCGTGTCCGACGCTGTGCGACCCCATAGACAGCAGGGATTCTCCAGGCAAGAACACTGGAGTGGGTTGCCATTTCCTTCTCCAATGCATGAAAGTGAAAAGTGAAAGTGAAGTCGCTCAGTCGTGTCCGACTCTTAGCAACCCCATGGACTGCAGCCTACCAGGCTCCTCCATCCATGGCATTTTCCAGGCAAGAGTACTGGAGTGGGGTGCCATCACCTTCTCCGAGAGGTGCATACACACACACAAATCTGCATTCAAGGATGATGTACAAATGGGAGGACTTATATACCTTGTTTACAGAACGAGCATTTTGTAAAGATGGCAAAACTCTTCAAGCTGTTCTTTTGGTTCAATCAAGTCAAAATCAGAATCCAAGAAGATTTTTCATGTACAGAAACTGAGAGTCTCATTATAAATTTGATGTGAAATCACAAAAGTTCAAGAAGAGACAAAGCAATCTTGAAGAATGAAGTATCAATAAAATGACCCACTCTGTGGAATATTGAGACCTACAAGGTTACAGTGACTTTATGCAGTCATTCAGTGCTGTATCAGAACAAGAATAAATAAACCCAAGAAATAGTATGCTTAACTCAGAAATTCAGAAATGTGTACACACACATGCACACACGCATATATACTTTAACCAAGATAAAGGCACCAGTGTTTTTAATAAATAATCAGTTGGCTAGCTATGTGGATAAAAACAAACCATGACTTCTACCAACACACTAAAAAATTCAGATGGGTTTTAGATCTAGGCATAAAATATTTAAAAAGCTTTGTAGAACACTGGTGACATAGGGAAAACCTCAGAGGGAGAAAAAATTTCTGAAACAGAATTAAAACAGTATTAAAGAATAGATTGATAAAACTAAGAACCTAACTCGTGTTTATCAATAGCCATCATTAAGAGAGTAAAAATGAAATCCACAGAGTGGAAGGAAATATTTACAACGTGTATAACCAATATGGGCTTTTCAGGTTGCACAGCAGCAGCACTGGTAAAAAACCTACCTGCCGAGAGACACAGGTTCAATCCTTGGTGTTAGGAAGATCCCCCAAAGATGGGAATGGCAACCCACTCCAATATTCTTGCCTCAAGAATTCCATAGACAGAGATGCCCAGCAGGCTACAGTTCAAGGATTTGCAAAGAGTTGGACAAGCCTGAGCAACTAACACATAACCAGTACAGGGCTCATATTTAGAATACTTAAAGAATTTCTGCACATTTTTAATGAAAACATAGATAACCCAATTTAAACTGAGCAAAATACTTGAACAAACATTTCACATGAAAGAGTATCTGAATAACCCCTGAGCACATTAAAAGATTAAGAGGTACTAACCTTCCTAGCGGAGAAGGCAATGGCACCCCACTCCAGCACTCTTGCCTGGAAAATCCCATGGATGGAGGAGCCTGGTGGGACACAGTCCATGGGGTAGTTAAGAGTTGGACACGACTGAGCGACTTCACTTTCATTTTTCACTTTCATGCATTGGAGAAGGAAATGGCAACCCACTCCAGTGTTCTTGCCTGGAGAATCCCAGGGACAGCAGAGCCTGGTGGGCTGCCGTCTATGGGGTCGCACAGAGTTGGACACGACTGAGGCGACTTAGCAGCAGCAGCAACCTTCCTAGATCTCCAAAGAGAAAGAAATTAAAATGCAAAACACACTGATGGACAAAATTCAAAAGTTTGAAACTACAAGGACTTGCCAAGGATATGAAACAGGGATACATTACTACTGAGAACCTAATACAATGCCCCCGTTTTGGAAAAGTCAAGAAGAACTGACTATATTTGAACATATACATAACAATGGCTCATGGATTCTATCTTCAGATATGCCCCCCCATCCACCCATAAGGGTGGTATCATCTGCATATCTGAGGTTATTGATATTTCTCCCGGCAATCTTGATTCCAGCTTGTGTTTCTTCCAGTCCAGCGTTTCTCATGATGTACTCTGCATGTAAGTTAAATAAACAGGGTGACAATATACAGCCTTGACAAACTCATTTTCCTATTTGGAACCAGTCTGTTGTTCCATGTCCAGTTCTAACTGTTGCTTCCTGACCTGCATACAAATTTCTCAAGAGGCAGGTCAGGTGGTCTGGTATTCCCATCTCTTTCAGAATTTTCCAAGTTGATTGTGATCCACACAGTCAAAGGCTTTGGCATAGTCAATAAAGCAGAAATAGATGCTTTTCTGGAACTCTCTTGCTTTTTCCATGATCCAGCAGATGTTGGCAATTTGATCTCTGGTTCCTTTGCCTTTTCTAAAACCAGCACAGTCCCAATATTATATACTCAATAAGGATTTCTGTAAAGGTGCTCTGATTTAAAAATCTATGACCATCAGTTAACACTGTTTAGTCTGTCCTTGTATATAAATGAAATGGTATAAATGAGGAATTTGAACTTGTAGTGCAATATGTTCTGACAACAAAGCATTTTGTTGCTAAATAATCAGTCTTCTATAAATATTTTTAATATTTGTAAACATGAAATTCACCATGTCAATTTTCTATCCATGTTCAAAATTACCAATGTTTGTGAATATCTTTTCCCATTATGAATTAAATAAATATAAATATTGGTCCAGTTAAGAGGAACATTGTTTGGGATCCTCCAGAGGCCAACCCCTGAGACAGTTATCCAACTATAAGTAGTTCTTAGGAAGTAATTCCAGGAAACACAGAAGATTAGTAAAGGGGGACAATTGAGAAAGGGTGGTCACTGAAGGTTGGATGACCAGGCAAATAAAAATTGTTGTAAATGAAGCTAGATCCCATGCGAAAATCTTGGAGCCAGGGTAGAATATGTTTCTCAGTGTTAACCTACCTTTAGTTGAAAGGGAGCTAGGATGTTTATACACCTACCAGTATCTGTTATTGGATAAGTGCCTTGAGGTGGGTGGACCGAGTATTGATATTAGGGCTCCTTTTCCCTGTTTAAGAAGGTAGTAAAGTGTCTCTGGTTTTCAGGAACCTGTCCAGGCAAACAAATAGAGGTGCTGGCCCTGGGAAATAGGCCAGTGTGCACCGAAGCGGGAGGGCACGGTGTTACGGACAGGGCACCCAGGCGTCAGCTATAAGGTCTCTCTTCATCATTCTGAAGTCCAGAATTTGATGAACATACTTAGGCAGATGAACAGGTGTGATTTTCCGGTTCTAAATGAAGCGGGGAATTGCCAAACTTTTTGAAAAAATATTTTCTAATGATTTTTAAATGTTAGAGCAACACAGATATTTATCCATAGCTAAGTAAAAAGAAAGTTTAATTTTTTAATTTCAAAAGTTGACTTTCCTTACATTCAACCTACCAGCCTACTTTATCTATCTTGCACCTGAAGGAATTTGATGAAATTTATGTATTTGGATAAAATATAATCTAGGGGATATTATCAAATATTAGCTCTGTTGTTCACCATAAATAAAAAGCGAAAAATATTTAAGTGCATCACTATGTATTGAGAATTATGTGGTAAATCTATGTAAATGAATTAAAGTTTCTGGCACATTTACCACATGGAAAGTGCTCAGCATATTTTTAACAACAGGAAGGCACATTTAGGATGGGATGTAGGCTATACAATCTGTACAAAGTCGTTTCAGGGACACTCACCAAGGAATACAGTCATCCTTCAAAGCCTGAAACTGCAGAAAAGTCTTATTTTTAATCACTGCTGTTGGAGTAAAACAAACAGATAATCAGACACTGATTTAAAAAACAAACCCTAAGTTAAAAATCAAATGGGCACCCGTGGCTGATTCATGTTGACGGATGGCAAAATCCACCACAATATCATAGTGTAATCATCCTTCAATTAACATAAATAAATTAATTAAAAGGAAACAAATGAGCAAATACAGCATATTTCAGGCATTGGTTTACTAACTTCTTAGACAAGACTCTGTGTGTACCAGGCAGAATTAACCAGAGATTTCTCTACTGAATGACTGTTGACGAGGCTCTCAAGCAGGTTGTCAGCCAGCTAGTAAAGATGACTTCAAGGCCTGCATCCATTTTCAGTGCACATCTCTAACACCCAAGTTTTAGGTCCTAATGTTACAACTAACCTTAGCATAAACATCAAATGTTATAAATGTCAGCAAAAGCATTAAGAGCTTACATGGTGGCTGCTGGTTTAACTGCTAGTTCTGGTCTGCTCTCCTGTCCTGAGTTGTCTGCTGAGGGACTTAGTAACTGAGTTTATGAAGAATCTGCCTCCTAAACAAATTCATGCATTTGCAGATAAATCTAATCTCCATTAGCCAGTGTAATTTTACAAGTAGTCATTCCCTGTTAACACTGCCTGATTCTTTGGCTTCCAGACTTGTGCTCTGGAATGCCTGTCTTTTTTCATCATATCTCCAAGAAGCCTAAGTCCAGCTTCCAAGAGATTTAATATATCTAAAATTAATTCTACAGTCCAGGCATGTTGTTATTGTAAGTTAAAAGAAAATATTTGTTGCATTCTACATCATATAGTAATATGTCATAGCTATAACTGAGGAAAGTCAGTTAATACATTTAAATTTCTATACAATTATATATATGCTTAGAAAGGTTTATTTAGTAAGAAAATAATAAACAACATTAATAAACATATTGCAAGATGATTATCAGAGGGCTATAACCTTATCTTCATTAGTCTTAAAACATCTCCCACCTTCCCTGGTGTCTACAGAGAGAGATCACTGCTTTCTCTGACTTGCTGCAGAAGTGATACCCTTTGCTCCAATACCTCATACCTCAGTGGACTCTGACCACTTACAAACTCAAGTCAGGGATACTTAGAATGCCCTTCCAGTAACTTCCTGTTAGAAAACCATCAGTTCTCCACTTTTACACAGCACAAGCCAGAGTAGCATGAATATGAAGACTCTGTTAGCCTCAGTAATATTAACTTGAATCCTAAGATTAGAATGCTGAAATATGGATGAAAATAACCAAATTACTGCAGCTTAGAGAAAGTCTGTGGGAGTCGTGTGTTTTATGTAACATTATAAACACTGACAGGATTCTCCTGACTTTCTTTTTGCATTCAGTAAAATTTAAAAATGATATATTTTAATTTTTTAATTATTTTAAAAAATTGACTTAAATGTGAAGAGAATAAAAGCAAAAACATTCACTGAAAATCTGCCAGGTACAAACACATTTCAAACTAAGAAATTGGTTTTATAGTAGGGATATCTTGCCATATTTTCAACACCCAGAACTGTCCCCCCACATTTGATAAGTGACAATGGTACCATGTTAACCTCCTCCAGGAGATGCTGCAGGCTTTTCCTCAGATGAGGACAACCGTCCCTGGAAAGAAATTCTGGAAAAGGATTCAGGGTAAGATAAACAGGTTCCTGTACTCGCTTTCTTTCTACAAAGGAAATAATGATGAGATCTTTATCAAGTAGCTATAGGATTTCATCCTGCCACTTCCTAACATCTCCCTCGTGGGCAGAAGAAGGGGATGCTAGCTTTCCTCACTTCCCTGGCAGGAGGATGTTTCCAAGTGTAGTGTGAGAAGCTGGTCAGCAGAGGAAGAAATGAAAAGTAGTAAATGGCACACCCCCAGCTTCAGGAGGCAACAGGGTCAGAGGTCTCTTACATGCCTTTCAGCTTGATACCCCGACTCAGGGACATTGAATTTCACCAGCCTCTTCCCATACGTGTGACCAGGGAAGGGGTCTGACTAAGAAGAAAAAGAAGCCTATGTTTATACAGCGTGGGTATCAGATGTGACTCTGAGACCTCAGCACAGTTCAATAAAAGGGTCTTCACAAAGGTGGCTTTTCCTTCTTCATAAACCTGATGATTTCTGCCTGCCTTCTGCCCTGCTCCTCTGTCAGTCATTAACCAGTATACAAGTAATGATTTCTACTAACATAAAGAGGAGTTGTGGTACTACTTGTGGTATTTTTCCCAAACTGGGCTGGAAAACTCACAGAGATGGGGAGTGGCTGGAGTTAAGTCACCTGCTCCTGGAAGCAAGTGCAGTAGATGATGAGTCCCAGATCCCTTTTCTGCCCTGATGGGGAGGGCAGGACTCAGGGGTGCCCAGGATCTTCTATATATGTGAGGGCTTTATAGTCTGATTAAATGAAAGCAACCCATCCCCCAGAGACATACCTGTGGCGTCCAGGGAACAAATTACAAACCATATTCTCACCATTCTGTGTCTTTCCTACTCCTCCTCTCTTGGGTCTCTTGCATTATTATCTGTGAGTGTGTGTGTGTGCACATATGTGAACCTGCTTTTGCAGAGAAGTAAGAACTGAGGAAGAATGGCAAAGATGTCTGTACTCAAGAGACACTTGAAATAAAACTCTAAGTGATAAATTTAATTTCATTGATTATGTCCCACAGTAGAATTCCCAAGGATATACATGTATTATGTCTTTGATCTTGAAATTGATCCTGTCTCCTTATCCTACTTTTGGAAAGATTCATGATGCAATAAATGTGATCTCCCATGGAAATTGTTAAGGTAGCCCCTCTAAGGACTGGATCTTTCTCAGGGAGTGAGTTATCCCCATCAGCTGAAAAGTGTTAATATGTAATAATTATCAAAATTTTCCATTGCAAATATTGTCACTACTTGGAAAATCATGTAGACTGAATCGTATTGCCTAAATGCTTTCCTGCTCTACCCTATTCCTTCCCTATTTGTCCCATTTTGAAAACATCTTCCCCTAAATATACACCCTATATTTAGAAAGGTAATTGTCCCCTCTCTGTTGTAAGTGCAGTGTTGTAAGCATTGAATTTAGATGATGCATGGCTTTGCCTGCATCCACAGATCACAGAAAAAAAACAAAAATACATGATGACTCAGATCCCTTTAATTCATGAAAATTCACATTGATTTGGCCTTTGATGTTCCCGGAAATCCTACTGTATTTCCTAGTCTCTTCTCCCAGGTTTTGTTTTTTTTTTCTTTTTTCTCTTTCATTAAATCTCCCATAAATGTTTCCATGCATAGTCTTAGCTACTGAACAAGAATAACTGAGAAAATGGATGCAATCAGATGACAGTTCATTCAATCCTAACACACACACTAAGTTAATGAATTTTTGTATTTATCTCATCTCCTCTTCCTATGGAGTTATTAGTTTTTTCCAGCAAATGCCAGTCTACCACTTAATACTATAAATGTCATCCCTCTTGCCAACTCAAGAACTTCTCTCCAGCAATTTCTGTCTCAAACGTCTTACCCTTATGTTTTCTTAAACACACCCGGTCAGAAACTGAAACTCTTCAGGGAGAACAGGGCAGCCTACAGGAGCAGCAGATACTGCCTTCTCTGCAGCTCGGTAGCCAGGGGTGGAAAAGACAGCACAGCAGAAACCTTAAGTCAGCCCCTGCTTCCCTGTCCAATGTCTAATATCTTCCTGCTTAAGGCTGAGAAGCCCCCAGGCCTGCACTCATCAAGCTGGATATTCAAGAGAATCAGTGTTGTAGTTCAGTCTGAATCCAAAGGTCTGGTTACCAGGATAGCTGATAGTGTAAGCTGCAGTCTGAGGGCAGCAGCAAAGACCAGTGTCCTGGCTTAAAAAGTGGGAAGTTTGTGGACTATAAAGGCCCATAAACAACTATATGCCAATAAAACATATAACTTAGAAGAAATGGACAAATTCTTAGGAAGGTACAATCTCTCAAGACTGAACAGGAAGAATTGAAAATATATGAACAGACCAACTATAATACAAGTACTGATATGGAACCAGTGATTTAAAAATTCCCAGTAAACAAAAGTCCAGCATAAGTTGCCTTCACAGGTGAATTCCATCCAAAATGTAGAAAAGAATTAACACCTAATCCTCCAAAGTTATTCAAAAAAATTTCAGAGGAAGGAATACTTCCAAACTCTTTCTATGAGGCTGCAATCACCCCGATACCCGACCTGGACAAAGATATCATGAGAAAAGAAAAGTACAGCCAATATTATTGATGAACATAGACATAAAATCCTCAACAAAATACCAGGAAATGAATCTAACAGTAAATTAAAAGGATCATACATCATGATCAAGGGGGATTCATCCCAGGGATGCAAATATTTTTTCAATATCTGCAAATTTATCAGTGTGATACTCCACACTAATGAACTGAATAATAACAATCATACAATTATCTCAGTAGATGAAGGAAAAGTTTCTGATAAAATTCAATATCTACTTACAATAAAAACTCTCCATAAAGTGTGCACAGAGGGAACACATTTCAACATAATACAGGTCATACATGACAAACTCTAATATCATACTCAACAGTGAAAAGCTAAAAGCTCTTTCTCTAAGATCAGGAACAAGACAAGGACTCCTCTCTTGCAACTTTTATTCAATATAACTTTAAAAGTCCTAGACATGGAAACCAGTGAAGAAAAAGAAATAAAGTGAGTTCAAGCTGAAAAAGAAGTAAAAATGTCACTTTTTGCAGATGACGTTACAGTATACATAGAAAATCTATGTTACCTGAAAACTACTCAGATCAGATCAGTCGCTCAGTCGTGTCCGACTCTTTGCTACCCCATGAATCGCAGCACACCAGGCCTTCCTGTCCATCACCAACTCCCAGAGTTCACTGAGACTCACATCCATTGAGTCAGTGATGCCATCCAGCCATCTCATCCTCTGTCGTCCCCTTCTTAGAGCTCTTCAATGAATTTGGTTAAGTTGCAGAATACAAAGAAATCTGTTGCATTTGTTTGTATATACTAACAATATAAGATCAAAAATAGAAATTCAGAAAATAATTCTAATGACCACTGCATTAACAAGAATAAAATACTGATGAATAAACCTACTTAAGGAGACAAAAGACTTGTATGCAGAAAACTCTAAGACACTGTTGAAAGAAATGAAGATGACACAAACAGATGGAGAGATATATCATGTTCTTGGATTGGAAGAATTAATACTGTCAAAATGACTATACGACACAAAATAATCTAGACATTCAGTGAAATCCCTGTCAAATTACCAGTGGCATTTTGCAAAGAACTGGAACAAAAAAATTTTATGATTTGTATGGAAACACAAAAGACTCTGAATAGCCAAAGCAATCTTGAGAAAGGAAAATGGAGTGGGAGGAATCAACTTTTCCTGATTTCAAACTATACTACAAAGCTATAGTAATCTAGACAGTATAATACTGGCACAAAATCAGAAATATAGACCAATGGAATAAGATAGAGAGCCCAGAGATAAACCCACACACCTCTGGGCACCTTATCTTTGACAAAGGAGACAAGAATATACAATGGAAAAAAGACAGTCTCTTTAATAAGTCGTGTTGGGGAAACTGGACAGCTTCATGTAAAAGAATGAAATTAGAACACTCCCTAACACCAAACACAAAAATAAACTCATAATGGATTAAAGATCTAAATGAAAGGCCAGAAACAATAAAACTCTTAGAGGAAAACATAGGCAGAACATTCTTTGACATAAACTGCAGTAAGACGTTCTTTGACCCACCTCCTGGAGTATGGAAATAAAAGCAAAATAAATAAATGCAACATAATTAAACTTAAAAACTTTTGCATAGCAAAGGAAACTATACACTATAAGATGAAAAGATAACCCTCAGAATGGAAGAAATAATTGCAAATGAAGGATTCATCTTCAAAATATGCAAGCAGCTCATGCAAGCTCAATATCAGAAAAACAAACAACCCAGTCAAAAAATGAGCACAAGACCTAAACAAACATTTCTCTAAAGAAGACATACCAAATGGCCATTAAACACATGAAAACATGCACAGCATCACTCATTATTAGAGAAACGCAAATCAAAACTACAATGAGGTATCACCTCATACTGATCAGAATGGGTATCATCGAAATATCTACAAGCAAAAAATTCTGGAGAGGATGTGGAGAAAAGGGAATCCTCCTGCACTATTGGTTGGAATGTACATTGATACAGCCACTATGGAGAACAGTATGGAAATTCCTTTAAAAACTAGGAATAAAACTACCATGCTGCTGCTGCTGCTGCTAAGTCACTTAAGTCGTGTCCGACTCTGTGCAACCCCATAGATGGCAGCCCACCAGGCTCTGCCGTCCCTGGGATTCTCCAGGCAAGAACACCATATGACCAAGCAATCCCATTACTGGGCATATACTCTAAGCAAAAAGATACTGGTACCCCAATGATCATTGTAGCCCTATTTACAAAAGCCAGGACACAGAAGAAATCTAGATGTCCACTGACAGATAAATGGATAAGGAAGATAGACTACTTATATACAATGGAATATTATGCAGCCATATAAAAGAATGAATTTGAGTCAGCTAAACTGAGGTAGATAAACCTAGAATCTGTTATCCAGAGTGAAGTAAGTCCGAGAGAGGAAAAACAAATATTGTATATTAAAATATTTATATATATGTGTGTGTAATTTTAAAAAAATGGTACAGATGAACCTGTTTGCAGGGCAGGAACAGAGAAGCAGACATAGAGAAAAGAGTTGTGGACACAGTGGGGAAAGGAGAAGGTGGGATGAAATGAGGAAGTAACACTGAAACATACACGTGACCATGTTCACATAGATAGTGAGGATAAAGTTGCTATATAACACTTGGACTCAGCCTGCTCGGCAGCAACCTAGAGGGATGGAATGGGGCAGCAGAGGGGAATGGAGGTTCAATAAGGAGGGGGCTTATGTATACTTATGGCTGATTCATGTTGTATGGCAGCACGTTTACAATGTTTATTCAACACTGTAAAGCAATTTTCCTCCAACTCTAAAATTAAAAAAAGAAAAAGTCTTTAATTTAAAAATAAATTTTAAAAATGAAAAAAAAGACAGATTGCAAATGAGCACATGGAAGGATGCTCCACATCTCTATCATGAGGGAAGTAAATGAAGACAGCAATGAATTATCACTATACACCTAGTAGAATGGCTAAACTCCAGAGCACCGACACCACCACTGATAATGACGTGGATCAACAAAGAACTTTCACATACTTCTGAAGTGGAATTCATTTTCATTCATGTAAAATGATACAGTCATATTGAAAGGCAATTTCATAGCTAAAAAAAAAAAAAAAACTAAACCTACTCTTACTATACAATCTACCAAATGCAGTACTTGGTATGTATCCAAAGGATTTGAAAACATGCGTCTACACAAAAACCTGCACAGAGATGTTTAAAGCAACTTTATTCATAATTGCCTAAACTTGGAAGCCATCAAAGTGTGCTTCAGTTGGTAAATGGATAAACTGTGCTGCATCCAGACAACGGAAGAGAGTTCAGAAACGAACTATCAAGCACAGAAAAAAAGAGGAAATGAAAGGCATTCGACTGAGTGAACAGAGCCAGTGTGGAAAACTACATTATACATACATACTCTGTAATTCCTCCCCAAATATTTGGAAAAGCCAAAACTATGGAAGCAGTTAAGAGATCAGTGGTTGTCAGAGATTAGAACTGAAGGGAGGAAGGAAGAGGTGATTTTTAGCGCACTGAAAATATTGAGTATGATAATATAATGTGGATACACATAATTAAACACTTGTCCAAAACACAGAATGTACAACATCATGAGTGAATTTAAATGTACACTGTAGACTTTGGGTGATGATGATCTGTTAATATAGGTGCATGAATAATAACAAACATGCCACTCTAGGGAGGGCCGTTGGTAACGGGGGAGCTTATTCATGTGGGGAGGTAGGGGGTGTACAGGGCATTTCTGTCCCTTCCACTGAATTTTGCTGTGATCAAAAATTTCTTTAAAAATAAAATTCATTACATAAAAATGGGCAAAAGATGTAAAGAGTTGTTGCTTTGTTCATTTGCTATGTCATGTCCAAATCTGTGACTCCATGGACTGAACATGCCAGATTCCTCTGACTTTCACTACGTCCAGGAATTTGCTCAAATTCACGTCCACTGAGTCAGTAATGCCATCTAACCATCATCACATCCTCTGCTGCCCTAAACAGACAGCTCATCAAAGAAGATATACAGATGGCCAGGAAGCAACTGCAAGGAAACTCAATATCACACATTAACAAGAAATTTTACGTTAAGACAAGAATGAGATACCAGTGCAGATCTCCGAAAATTTTGAAAATCTAAAGTATCTCTATATCTTTAAAAAGTTTCATTCCTTGCAGGTTTTCTCAGGGATCCTAACCAGGAGTCCAAACTGCCACTTCCATCAGTGCTTCAGAGGCAAGACAACTAACAAACTCTCATATCACTCCCTGAAAAGCTAAAAGTAGTCTGAAGGATCCATTCTTCTTTTTCCCCCTTGAGGGAGATCTGGGAGGTGGAGATTTTCTCCTATTCCTGACACATTGCCGTGGAAGGGAAGTAGGTATGGCGGACATGGTACCATAAATTTGCCTGAACATTTATTGTATCTCTTCTTGGCATTGTGTTTTTCTGGGGTTTTGCTACCTATTATCTGATTTCCGGTGTTTTCACAAAGGAAATTGTGTCTATATGTTCTTGTCTCCATGGAGGAATGGAGGCTTAGGGATTCCTAGTCTTTCATCATGCTGATGCTACTCTGCAGTAATGCTCTTCATTAAATCATGTCACTTTCTGGGGAATTTTGAGTTTTCTTGCACCAGCAATCACATCTCTGAAGGGAAAAGAATGCACTGAACCAAAACTGGACCCTCCTTCACACTGTCCTCTTCTTCTGCAGTACTCTGTGGAAGGCAGCCTTCACTTGAGCATTCCTGACACTGTAGACAAGAGGGTTCAGCAACGGGTTGAAAAGAGTGTAAAACAGGAAAAGGATCTTCAGGTGTTCTTCTTGTTGACTATTGTCAGGAACCATGTAAACGATCATGGCTAAGCCAAAGTAGAACCCAACCACGCAGAGGTGGGAGGAGCAGGTGGAGAAGGCTTTCTTGCGGCCCTCCTTTGACTGGATCTTCAGGATGGCCCAGAGAATATGCATATAGGAGACCAAAACCAGGGCAAGAGGCCCGACTAAGATAAGAACGCCATCAGCAAAGAGGAACATTTCATTGATCCAGATGTCACCACAGGCCAATTTGAGGACAGAGCGAATGTCACAGAGGAAGTGGTTCACCTTCTGGGGCCCACAGAAGGGTAATCTTAACAAGAGAATTACTTGGACCAGGGCCAGGGCAAATCCACACGCCCAGCAAGCAATGGCCAGGATGGAGCACACTCTCCAGTTCATGATGACCGTGTACTGGAGGGGATGGCAGATCGCCACATACCTGTCGTAGGACATCACCAACAAAATGAGGCACTCTATAGATCCAAAAGTCAAATTGAAAAGCATCTGCACAGTGCAAGGGTCAAAGGAGATGCTTTTTGTGTGTTTTACTAGGTTTTCCAGAAAGGTGGGCAAATTGCTGGAAGGAAAGGATATGTCAATGATGGCCAGGTGGGAAAGGAAGAAATACATGGGGGAGTGCAGTCTGGGGTCAAAGCAAATGAGTCCCAAGATCATGCCATTTGCCAGCAGGTTGCAGACATATAACAGGGAGAAGATACCAAAAAGGAGCAATTCCATGTTTTTACTGAGCTGGAACCCCACCAGGATGAATTCTGTGATCTGTGATTGGTTGCCCTCCATTGCCAATGACAGTCTGCAAAGGACTGAAGTGTGATAGGAAAGTCAGGATTGGATAGCAATGAAAATAGGAGTTATTTATGAAAAGTGAATTCAGAGGAAGCTTGTGTTGTCCCTACCTCCCTGAAGTTTTTTTCTTCAAAATTCCTTTGCCTTTTTGTTTCTTAGTTTTTATTGTGAAAGTGAAGTCGCTCAGTCGTGTCCAACTCTTTGTGACCCCATGGACTGTAGCCCCGCAGGCTCCTCGGTCCATGGGATTTTCCAGGCATGAATACTGGAGTGGGTTGTAAGTAAGTATTAGGGATTATAAACCATGCTAGTATATAGTATATCAGTTCAGTTCAGTTCAGTTCAGTCGCTCAGTCGTCTCCTACTCTTTGCGACCCCATGAATCTCAGCACACAAGGCCTCCCTGTCCATCACCAACTCCTGGAGTTCACTCAGACTCATGTCCATCGAGTCAGTGATGCCATCCAGCCATCTCATCCTCTGTCGTCCCCTTCTCCTCCTGCCCCCAATCCCTCCCAGCATCAGAGTCTTTTCCAATGAGTCAACTCTTTGCATGAGGTGGCCAAGGCTCTGGAGTTTCAGCTTTAGCATCATTCCTTCCAAAGAAATCCCAGGACTGATCTCCTTCAGAATGGACTGGTTGGATCTCCTTGCAGTCCAAGGGACTCAAGAGTGTTCTCCAACACCACAGTTCAAAAGCATCAATTCTTCGGCGCTCAGCCTTCTTCACAGTCCAACTCTCACATCCATATGGGACCACAGGAAAAACCATAGCCCTGACTAGATGAACCTTTGTTGGCAAAGTAACGTCTCTGCTTTCGAATATGCTATCTATGTTGGACATAGCTTTCCTTCCAAGGAGTAAGCGTCTTTTAATTTCATGGCTGCAGTCACCATCTGCAGTGATTTTGGAGCCCTCAAAAATAAAGTCTGACACTGTTTCTTTCCACTGTTTCCCCATCTATTTCCCATGAAGTGATGGGACCAGATGCCATGATAAGTTTCACTAATTTTTATTCATTTTTGTCTTATCATTTATTTTCTCCAAATGGACAGTGTATTAACTTTCTATAGAACACTTAAGACTAAAGTGAAGCCATATTCACATATTGACAATTTATTCCTAGACTCTTGGAGGGGTCCTTCTTCCTGCAACATTATTATATTACATATATTATATGTTTATATAATATATATAAACAAAGCTAATCTGGTGATGGAAATATAGTTGAGCTATTAAAAATCCTAAAAGATGATGCTGTTAAAGTGCTGCACTCCACATGCCAGAATATTTGGAAAACTCAGCAATGGCCACAGGACTAGAAAAACTCAGTTTTCATTCCAATCCCATAGAAAGACAACACTGAAGAATATTCAAACTATCATACAGTGGCACACATTTCAAATGCTAACAAAGTAATGCTCAAACTCTTTCAAACTAGGCTTCAAAAGTTATGTGCCACAATATTCCAGATCTATAAGCTGGATTTCCAAAGGCAGAGTAGCCAGAGATCAAATTAACAATATCCATTGGATCATAAAAAAACAAGAGAATTCCAGAAAAAATCTACTCCTGCTTCATTGACTATGCTAAAGCCTTTGACTGTGTGGATCACAACAAACTGTGGACAAGTATTCATGAGATGGGAATACCAGACCATCTTACCTGCCTCCTGAGGAACCTGTTTTCAGGTCAAGAAGCAACAGTTAAAACTGGACATGGAACAACACGGTTAAAAATTGGGAAAGGAGTTTGTCAAGGCTGTATATTGTCACCCAGCTTATTTGACTTATATGCAGAGTACATCTGTGAAATGCTAGGCTGGATGAATCATAACCTGGAATCAGATTGCTGGCAGAAATATCAATAATCTCGAATATGCAGATGATACTACCCTAATGGCAGAAAGCGAAGAGGAATATAGAGCCTTTTGATGAACGAGAAAGAGGAGAGTGAAAAAGCTTGCTTAAAACTCAGGATTCAAAAAACAAAGATCATGGCACCTGTCCCATCACTTGATGCTGATAGATGGGGGGGAAATGGAAAGAATGGCAGATTTTATTTTCTGGCACTCCAAAATCACTGTGCACAGGCTTCAAAAGTACATGAACCAAAATCTTCCAGATCTTGGTTGGACAGTGCCTGCAGCCATGAAATTAAAAGATAATTCCTCATTGGAGGGAAAACTGTGACCAACCTAGACAGCATATTAAAAAGCAGAGACATCACTTTGCTGACAAATGTCCATACTGTCAAAACTATGGTTTTACCAGTAGTCATGTATGGATGTGAGAGTTGGATCATAAGGAAGGCTGAGCACTGAAAAACTGATGCTTTTGAACCATGGTGTTGGAGAAGACTCTTGAGAGTCCCTTGGATAGCAAGATCAAATTAGTCAATCCTAAAGGAAATCAACCCTGAATATTCCTTGGAAGGACTGATGCTGAAGCTGAAACTCCAATATTTTGGCCACCTGATGTGAAGAGCTGACTCACTGGAAAAGACCCTGCTGGGAAAGATTGAAGACAGGAGGAGAAGGGGGTGGTAGAGGATGAGATGGTTGGATGGAATCATCACTCAATGGACATGCGTTTGAACAACCAGGAGACAGTGAAGGAGGGGAGACTGCCATGCTGTAGTCCATGGGGTTGCACATAGTTGGATAGGACTATGTGACTGAACAACAACAACACATTTACATGTATCAGTGTGTGTGTGTGTGTGTGTGTGTTAAGTCACTTCAGTCGTGTCTGACTCTTTGTGACCCTATGAACTGTAGCCCACCAGGCTCCCCTGTCCACGCGATTCTCCAGGCAAGAATACTAGGTTACCATGCCCTCCTCTGGGTGATCTGTCTTCCCAACTCAGGGATGAAACCTGCATATTTTACATCTCCTGCATTGGCAGGTGGGTTCTTTACAACTAGCACCCAACTGGGAAGCCCCGTATATATTATGTATAATATATAAAATTACTATTAATATTATATTATTAATATAAATATATTATTACAGTAAAATAACGCACTTTACTGATGCTGGGAGGGATTGGAGGCAGGAAAAAAAGGGGACGACAGAGGATGAGATGGCTGGATGGCATCACCGACTCAATGGACGTGAGTTTGAGTGAACTCCAGGAGTTGGTGATGGACAGGGAGGCCTGGCGTGCTGTGATTCATGGGGTCCCAAAGAGCTGGACACAACTGAGCGACTGAACTGAACTGAACTGACAGTAAAATATGGTCACTATATATACATTCAGAGATACACATACATATATATAATTTTAATGCATGTATAAACTCATAAAATATGACCCTAACATATATCTTGGAAAAAAATCTTTGTCAGTCAATTGTATATTGCAGGTATATGCATGACTTGTGACTAGAGAACTTTCATGCAGCATTAAATTCATTTTAGTAGGGGAAGAATGGTCAAAATTGTGGTAAGGATAATGACTAAACAGAATGTGAACAGTACAGATCTTAACAATGTAAAATGAATATTACAAAAGCCAACAAAAATCAGCTGTTATGCGAGGTGAATTACAAGAAATCATAAGAAAACCATTTTCCCCAGTTGTGAAATGGGAAGTTAAAAGTCAAGTGTTCAAATGTGAAGGATATAGTTTACAAACATTGAGATTCAGACTTCAGTTTCTGGCAAGATGAGAGACTACATACCCTACACCACACTCTTCTTTAAAAACAGCTAACAGGCAGAAACAACCGAAGTGACTTAGCAGGCACACAAAACTCGTCTTGAGCTGAGATAGTATGCATTCAACTATTCTTACTGAAGGAAAGTCCAAGATTTCATTTCAAACAGGGAAGAAGTCATCCTAGAAAGAAAATTCACACTGTAAAAATACAGATCAAGGAAAGTAGCAATACATTTACAAAAATAAGCAGACACACTGTACAGAGAATTCTGGAAGTGTCCTCTGGGACCTAGAACAAGACTGAACTAAATACGTAACAGTGTATATATTGGGAAGAGGCTAATGGGAATTAAAAGTTCTAATTTCCATGCATTTTGACCGATAATATAGCTACTGATGGTCATTAGACTTTTTCCACACAACATTAATCACTCAACTGTACTGAAAAATTTGAGCCGTGAGGAGTATATATTCCTATATATAAATGTAAAAAATCTGCTCTAAGAAAAAGGGACTGACACCTGTCATTAAGTGAAAAATTGAATATCTTTATAGACCACTTGCTAAAATGTCTGAGTAAAATCAGGAAATTATTAACTCCCTGGAGGGACATGGGTTAAAAGATGGAATAGAAAAATTTAAAAAGTACTTCTCTCTAGAAAAGCAACATATAATATGGAAAACCCTGTGAAAATAAGCGTCTTTGGACTTCTGGAATCTAATCAAAAGCTATAGCAGTAGCACTCATGCTTAATACGGAAAACAAACCATCAACCCGAAAATCAATGGGAGACATCTGTAGCATTTTAACTTGCCCTGATTCCATCCCCCACTCTGTAGCTCAGGAGCAGTTCTAAAAAAGATAGTCTGCACTTCTGATGTACACTCACTACCAAAAGGAGCAGAATATACTTTACACTCACAGAATTCTGGATGTTGGCTTTGACCTGTCTGGTGACTGGACAGGGAGGCCTGGCATGCTGCAGTCCACGGGGTTGCAAAGAGTGACACACGACTGAGTGACTGAACTGAACTGAAGAAGCGGTATTAGAAGAGGTTTACCAAAAATATTCTAGATTGTAGAAAGACCCTACATAATCTCCAACAGGATAAAAATGTATTCTGAAAGAGTAAAGGTAAATGTACCCATAATGACATCGAAGAACTTCTGATAATTGAAGATGAAATTAACCTTAATATCAATAATTTGAGATTAAGATAGATTAAATATGAATTATTAATAAATATAAACAAACACAAATATTTGACCATTGTTTACATGTTTTTTAAAAAAATAGTTTCCTAGGGCTACCTACAAATTACTGTTAGTTTTTTTAAAAAGTTTTAATATTTAATAAAAGCTATAATTTTATTTGCCTCCTTAAAAGTTTTCTTACAGTATTTCAGTATTTAATTGTTCTGAGATCAAAAGGAAATATTAAAAAAAACAGTAAAGGTAAAAGAAAAGTATCTACACGGGAACAACAATTTCACTGACAGCAGATTTCTTATCAGCAGCACAAGATCTGAAGACAAAAGGTATTAAATATACACCAAGAGGCAGAAAAGCTCTCAGTCAAGAACGTGACAAGCACAGGAACTCTCTTGAAGGAATGAGAACAAAAGAAGAAATTTATCATATGTAAATTATAAACGTTTGGGGCATATATCTCTTTGCTGCTAAGTCCCTTCAGTCATGTCTGACTCTGTGCAACCCTACAGACAGCAGCCCATCAGGCTCCGCCATCCCTGGGACTCTCCAGGCAAGAACACTGGAGTGGGTTGCCATTTCCTTCTATATCTCTTTAGTATTCTAATAAAAATTCTTCCTTAATAAGCACAGAAGTGAATTCAGAGTTAATCAAACACATATAAATAATATTGAACAAACATTATAATAAAATATGACCTTATATTTAATAACTTATGAGCTATAAAATGATTTTGGTGCTTAAAACTATAAAAGTAAAATTTTAAAAATAAATGAAGAGATGTATTTGAACATGAAGAATACTACCTTTTTCAAGAGGCTCATAATACTGAAAGATTTTAAATTTATTACAATAAATTATGAATGTTGATGTTAGCACTTATAGATTACCATCAATAGAAAGTGATGTAGACTCTATGATTTTCAAATTACAGTGCCAACAAATGAAACAGTAAAGCATTATCAATCAAAAGGAAGGTAAAAGGCAAGAAAATAGAAAAAGAGAAGCAAAAAAATTGTTGATATTCAGAAACACAAAATATGCTGATATAAATAAGTCTATGTATATCCATTAATGTATCAAATGTAAATGAATTATATTCATCCAGCAAAAGACAAAGATGACCATATCAGATCAAAAACAGAAAATCTACTTATGAACTTCTTAGAACACTCACACCTACATATAAATGCACACAAGCATACATGAACACCCCAAACCAAAAAAACTGATAATAAAATAATGGAAAAAAAGGGTTTATGCCTACAGTGACTGTAGTAGCAATACTGATATAAGACCTAAGCATAGGTAGGCATACAAAGGATACTACAAAGTCATGATAAAGTGAACAATCTGCTAAAAGATGAAAATGCATGGTGTGCTTATTCCCTATGAAATAAGTAAACTTTATACAGCAGGAAACTTGTTTATCCCAGAAAAACATACAAAAACATTATTAATGATAGTAAAACTTTAAAAGCTTTCCCTTTGAGTTAGGAAATGATTTTAACATGCTGTATTAAAACCACTTCTTTTTAATGTTGATTCAGGAACCATCTGACATTAAGACAAAAAGAAAAAGTAGAAGGGCTAGGATTTAAATGGAAAATAAAATATAATTATTGAAAACACACTTGCATATATTAAAAATAAATATTTATAGATGGTATACTTTTACAAATAAGCAAATATCCAAAAATTTGGGCTCAAGGATGATGTACAAATGGGGAGACTTACATACTTTGTTTATGGAATGATGATTTTGTAAAGATTGCAAATCTCTCCAAATTGTTCTATTGGTTCAATAAAATAAAAATCAGGGTCCAAGGTTAGTTCAGATATAGAAGTTGAGACCCTAACTATAAATTTCATATGAAATTATAAAAGATGAAGAAGAATAAGGCAATTTTAAAGAATGAAGTAAAGGCACTTACTCGGTGGAATACCGAGACCTACAAGATTATGGTGCCTTTACACAGTCAGTCACTATTGTATTGGAGCAAAGACAAATAGACCCATCAAACAGCAAGGTTTACTCAGAAATTCAGAAATGTATGCACACAAGCACGCTGACACATACATACTTGAACCAAGACAAAGGCACTGGGGTTTTTAATAAATAATTCTGAACAAAACCTAAAACATGACTTCTACCAGTATACTACAAAAAATCAGGTAGGTTTTAGAATTAATCATAAAATTTAAAAAAAAGCTTTGTAAACATTAATTAATGATTTATAGTGAAAGCCTCAGAGAGAAGAAAAGTTTCTGCAACAAAATAAAAAACAGTATTAAAGAAAAGACTGATAAAATTAAGAACCTAACTCCTGTCTACCTAGAGGCATCATTAAGAGAATAAAAAGAAATCTACAGAGTGGAAGGAAATATTTATAACATATGCAATCAGTAATGTTCATATTCAGAATATGTAAAGAATTTCTGTATATTGATACTGAAAGGATAGATAATCCAATTTAAATTGGGCAAAATATGTGAACATACATCATACATACATGAACTCATAGATACTCTCAAGCAGGTTGAGTCAGCAGGCTAATAAAAGTGACTCCAAAGCCTTCATCCTATATCAGTGCATGCCTGTAACATTCAAGTTTTAGGTACTAATGTTAAAATAAATGTTAGCATGAACATCACGGCATTCAAGTTCCCTACACTGACTGGTGGTTTAACTGCTGGTTCTGGTCTATCTTCCTGTCTTGAGTTGTGTGCTTAGGGACTTAGCAACTTAGTTCAATGTAGAATTTTCCTTCTGTGCAAATTCATATATTTGCAGATAAATCTCATCTGCAGTAGCTTGAGTTATCTTACAAGTAGTAGCTCCCTGATAACTGCCTGATTCTTTGGCTCCCAGACTTGTGCTCTCAAACAACTGTCTTTCTTTGTCATCTCTATTGGGATCTCCCAGTGATCTGACATTAGTTTCTAAGTCCAGGTGCCAGTAATCAATATCTCTAAAAGTCGTTCTGTATTTCAGATATGTTATCATTACAGGTTAAAAGAATATACTTGTCACATATTAGAATATACCTTAGAGGAGATTCAGTTAATATATTTAAATTACTACCTTATATTATATATACCAAAAAAATTTATTTAGTAAGAAAATTATAAGCATCATTAATAAGCATTATATATAATTTTACATTGCAAGATGACTATCAGAGTGTTGTATCTTTATATATGCATTAGTCCTAGAACATCTCCTCAGTTCAGTTCAGTCCAGTCACTCAGTCATGTCCAACTATTTGTGACTCCATGGACTGCTGCACACTAGGCTTTCCTGCCCATCACCAGTTCCTGGAGCTTGCTCAAACTAATGTCCATCGAGTCGGTGATGCCATCCAACCATTTCATCCTCTATCCTCCCCTTCTCCTCCTGCCTTCAATCTTGCCCAGCAACAGGGTCTTTTCCAATGATCTTACCTCACATCTACAGGAAATAATCACTGCTTTCCTTGACTTGCTGCAGAAGTGAAACCCTTTGGTCCAACACCTCAACTAGCTGAGGGGACTCTGATAGCTCAGAAGCTCAGGTCTATGGAGAATGCCTTTCCAGTAACTTCGTGTTAGTGGGCCATCAACTCTTATCTTATACACAACAGAAGTCAGACAATATGAACACGAAAACTCTGTTAGCCTCCTAAATATTGACTAGAATTATACTATTAAAATGCTGAAATAGGGGTGAGAATAATGGAACTACTGTAGTGTAGAGGAAGCTAGCCAGCAAATTTGGAAAACTCAGCAGTGGCCACAGGACTGGAAAAGGTCAGTTTTCATTCCAATCCCAAAGAAAGGCAATGCCAAAGAATGCTCAAACTACCACACAATTGCAATTATCTCACACACTAGTAAAGGAATACTCAAAATTCTCCAAGCCAGGCTTCAGCAATACATGGACTTCCAGATGTTCAAGCTGGTTTTAGAAAAGGCAGAGGAACCAGAGATCAAATTGCCAACATCTGCTAAATCATCGAAAAAGCAAGAGAGTTCCAGAAAAACATCTATTTCTGCTTTATTGACTATGCCAAAGCCTTTGACTGTGTGGATCACAATAAGCTGTGGAAAATTCTGAAAGAGATGGGAATACCAGACCACCTGACCCGCCTCTTGAGAAACCTATATGCAGGTCAGGAAGCAACAGTTAGAACTGGACATGGAACAACAGACTGGTTCCAAATAGGAAAACGAGGACGTCAAGGCTGTATATTGTCACCCTGCTTATTTAACTTGTATGCAGAATCCATCATGAGAAACACTGGACTGGAAGAAGCACAAGCTGGAATCAAGATTGCCGGGAGAAATATCAATAACCTCAGATATGCAAGTGACACCACCCTTATAGCAGAAAGTGAAGAGGCACTAAAAAGCTTCTTGATGAAAGTGAAAGGGGAGAGTGAAAAAGTTGGCTTAAAGCTCAACATTCAGAAAACGAAGATCATGGCATCTGGTCCCATTACTTCATGGGAAAAACAGTGGAAACAGTGGCTGACTTTATTTTTGGAGCTCCAAAATGACTGCAGATGGTGATTGCAGCCATGAAATTAAAAGATTCTTACTCCTTGGAAGGAAAGTTATGACCAATCTAGATAGCATATTGAAAAGCAGAGATATTACTTTGCCAACAAAGGTCCATCTAGTCAAGGCTATGGTTTTTCCAATAGTCATTTATGAATGTGAGAATTGGACTGTGAAGAAAGCTGAGTGCCAAAGAATTGATGCTTTTGAACTGTGGTATTGGAGAAGACTCTTGCAGGTTGCTTGGACTGCAAGGAGATCCAGCCAGTCCATCCTAAAGGAGATCAGTCCTGGGTGTTCATTGGAAGGACGGATGTTGAAGCTGAAACTCCAATACTTTGGCCACCTCATGCGAAGAGTTGACTTATTGGAAATGACCCTGATGCTGGGAGGGATTGGGGGCAGGAGGAGAAGGGGACAACAGAAAATGAGATGGCTGGATGGCATCATCAACTCGATGGACATGAGTCTGAGTAGACTCTGAGAGTTGGTGATGGACTGGGAGGCCTGGCGTGCTGTGATTCATGGGGTCGCAAAGAGTTGGACACAACTGAGCAACTGAACTGAACTGAGAGGAAGTTGTTAGAAAAACTAT
Organism: Bison bison bison; assembly: GCF_000754665.1. NCBI lineage: Eukaryota > Metazoa > Chordata > Mammalia > Artiodactyla > Bovidae > Bison > Bison bison. The sequence goes on along the minus strand of NW_011494783.1, from coordinate 629,034 downwards.
GCCTTACTGTAACATTACAAAGATAGGATTACCCTGATTTTCCTTATGCATTTGGTAATACTTAACAATGATTTATTTTAATTTCAACCATTACAAAACAGAGAAATATCTTTTGAAGTAGGGACATTTTACCATATTTTTACCAGCTAGAACTTTCCCCCCAAATTGATAAGTGGCAATGGCAGTCACATTTGTGTGAGGATGATAAAGGGTTACCCTCAGAGGAGGACAACTATCCGTGGACAGTAACACTGGACAACAAATCACGATAAGCTAAACTGGTACTTATACCAGCTTCTCTTCTACAAAAGAAATACTAATGGGATCTTTGTCATGTAGCTGAGGATTTCTCCCTGTTCTTTACTAATGCCTCCCCACTGGGCAGCAAAGAAAGGAGCCCCAGTGTTCTCACTTCCTGGCAGGAGGACATTTCCAGGAGCAGATGGTCTTTAGCAGAGGAAGAAATGAAAGACAGTGGAAGACAAGTCACACAACACCTCCGGCTTCATCATTTGGTAGGAGAGGCATCAGCTCTAGATGGCTCTTCTGCCCCTTTTTGTTTGATACCAAGACTCAGGGACACTGAGTTTCACCAGCCCCTTCCTGTAAGCAGGACCAGGGAGGGACTCTGATCAGGAGGAGTAAGAAACCTACATTAGACAGCATGAGAATCAGAGGTTATTCTGAGATCCCAGGCACAGTGCAAGAGTCTTCATGAAGGTGGCTTTTACTTCTTTCTAAACCTGATAATTGTTTCCAGTCTTTTGTCCTGCTCTTCTGTACCTGGTAACCATTGTAAAAATAATAATTTGTACAAAGGGGTTGTGGTACAATTGCTGGAATTAATTAAATTGGGATTGAATGTACTGGAAACTCACAGAGGTGGAAATGGTTGGAGCTGAGTTGCCTGCTCCCTGAAGCAAGTACAAGGATGATAAGTCCCAGACACCTTTTTTGTACTGACGGAGGAAACACAATTCAGGAGTCTCTAGGTCTGAGTGCTTTAGAGTCTGATCACCTAAAACCAACCCATTCCCCAGACAGAGTCCTATGGAGCTCAGGGAACAATTACTATGTCTCTTTTTACCTTTCTCCATTTTTCCCACAAAGTAGTACAAACACTCTCCCTTCCCTCTGGGTCTCCTGACGTGTTATCTAAAAGAGTTTGTGTCTCTGTGTGTGTGTGCCCCTGCTTATGCAGGAGAAAATCTCAAGAAAAATGGCAAAGATCTCCGTATTCAAGAGAATCTTGCTACAAAAATTTTTAACAGATAAGTCATACTCTATTGATTATGTCCCACAGTACAGTCCCCAAGGATAGGAACACAGTATGTTCTTGACATTGATTCTGCTTCTATATCCTAATTTTAGAAAGATTCATAATGTAATAAATATGACTCCCATGGACCTTATTAAAGTCGCCCCTCAGAGAACTCTCTCTCTCTCTCTCTCAGGGAGTGAACAATCTCTGTCTGCTGAAAAGTGTTAATGTGTAATAATTATAGAAATTTTCCATTGCAAATAGTAATCATTACTTGGGAAGCTTTGGAGATGGAATCCTATGGCCTCAGTGCTTTCCTGCTTTAATCTACTTTTTAAGTATGTGTCCCATTTTCAAAACACGTTTTCCAGAAATATATGTTCTGCATTTAGAGAGGCCACTGTCCCTTTCTGTTGTAAACACATCGTTGTAAGCATTGACTTTAGATGAGGCATGGCTTTGCCTGCACCCACGAATCCAGAGATGACACAAAATGTGGTGACTCAGATCCCTTAAATTCATGAGAATTCACATTGATTTGGCCTTTGATGTTCCCAGAAAGTATACTGTTGTTCGCTCATCTTTTCTCAGATGACTTTTTCTCTTATTTTCTTTAAGCTTCTGTAAGTCCTAAACAAGAAGATGAGCTTGTACACTACTAACACATTAATCTTTGCATTTATCCCAACTTGCCTTCTCTTACTAAGGAGTCACAAGTTTTCTCCCTAGTGAAGGCCAGTCTCCAACTTATGCTATTAATTCAAACCCTCTCTCAAGAACTTCTCTCCAGCAATAAAATCTCTGTCCTATCTGACTTGCACACAGTGGGTTAGAATGCGAAACTCTAAATTTTAAAGACACTAATTATGTGTTTACCCCAAATCCAAGGTCATGAGCAGTGGCTGTGCTTCGATGGACTGGCCTTGAGGAGATACCCCATGTCCAAGGTCAGAGAAACCACAGTAAGATGGTAGGTGCTGGAGTGACAGTGAAGAGATAGCTGGCAACCAAGGGCCAAGGAGAAGCCCCAGCAAGATGGTAGGAGGGGCGAATTCACATTTAGAATCAAACCCCATTCCCGCCAGAGACGCTAAGAGGGCTCAAACAAACCTTGTGTGCGCCAGGGCCCAGGGATTCCACAGAGACTGAGACAGAACTGCGTTTGAGTGTTTCCTGTGGAGAAATGGGTCAGCAGTGGACTGCCATAGGGACAGGGGCTCTAGGTGCAGCAGATTGGGGTATGGCATAAGCCCTCTTGGAGGAGGTCGCCATTAAACCCAACATAAAGCTACCAGAACTTAAACACGACTGGGGAAAAGACTCTTGGAGGGCATAAACAGAACCTTGTGCACCAGGACCCAGAAGAAGGGAGCAGTCACCCCATGGGAGACTGACCCATACTTGCCTGTGAGTGTCCAGGAGTGTCCAGAGGAGACGTGGGTTCATGGTGGCCTGCTTCAGGATTGGGGGTACTGAGTGTAGCATGGGATCTTTTGAAAGAGGTCACCATTATCTTCATTACCTCCAACATAGTTTGGCTCCAGGTAAATATCAGGGCTGTAGTCCATGTGATAAGATTGACTAGTTTTCTGTGATTATGGTTTCAGTGTGTCTGCCCTCTGATGCCTCTCAGACACACTGAAATCATAATCACAGAAAACTAGTCAAACTAATCACATGGACCATAGCCTTGTCTAACTCAATGAAACTAAGCCATGCCATGTGGGGCCACCGAAGACTGGCGGCTCATGGTGGAGAGGACTGACAGAATGTGGTCCACTGGAGAAGGGAATGACAAACCACTTCAGTATTCTTGCCTTGAGAACCCCACGAACAGTATGAAAAGGCAAAAGGATAAGATACTCAAAGAGGAGCTCCCCAAGTCAGTAGATGCTGAATATGCTGCTGGAAATTAGTGGAGAAATAGCTCCAGAAAAAATGAAGAGGTGGAGCCAAAGCAAAAACAATACCCAGTTGTGGATGAGACGGGTGATAGAAGCAAGATCCAATGCTGTAAAGAGCAATATTGCATAGGAATCTTGAATGTTAGGTCCATGAAATAAGGCAAATTGGAAGTGGTCAAAGAGGAGATGGCAAGATTGAACATTGACATTCTAGAATCAGCAAACTAAAATGGACTGGAATGGGAGAATTTAACTCACATGACCATTATATTAACTAGTGTGGGCAAGAATCCCTTAGAAGAAATGGAGTAGCCATCATGATCACAAAAGATTCTGAAATGCAGTACTTGGATGCAATCTCAAAAATGACAGAATGATCTCTGTTCATTTCCAAGGCAACCCATTCAATATCACAGTAATCCAAGTCTATGTCTCAACCAGTAACAGTGAAGAAGTGGAAGTTAAACGGTTCTATGAAGACCTACAAGACCTTTTAGAACTAACACCCAAAAAAGATGTCCTTTTCATTATAGGGGAATGGAATGCAAAAGTAGGAAGTCAAGAAACACCTGGGGTAACAAGCAAATTAGGCCTTGGAATACAGAATGAAGCAGGACAAAGGCTAACAGAGTTTTGCCAAGAGAATGCACTGGTCATAGCAAACACCCTCTTCCAACAACACAAGAGAAGACTATACACATGGACATCACCAGATGGTTAACACCGAAATCAAATTGATTATATTCTTTGCAGCCAAAGATGGAGAAGCTCTATACAGTCAGCAAAAACAAGACCAGGAGCTGATTGTGGATCAGATCATGAACTCCTTATTGCCAAGATCAGATCAGATCAGATCAGTTGCTCAGTCGTGTCCGACTCTTTGCGACCCGATGAATCTCAGCACGCCAGGCCTCCCTGTCCATCACCAACTCCCGGAGTTCACTCAGACTCATGTCCATCGAGTCACTGATGCCATCCAGCCATCTTATCCTCTGTCGTCCCCTTCTCCTCCTGCCCCCGATCCCTCCCAGTATCAGAGTCTTTTCCAATGAGTCAACTCTTCGCATGAGGTGGCCAAAGTACTGGAGTTTCAGCTTTAGCATC
>NW_011494783.1:623926-624637 GCF_000754665.1 Bison bison bison | reverse complement strand
ATCATTCCTTCCAAAGTAATCCCAGGGCTGATCTCCTTCAGAATGGACTGGTTGGATCTCCTTGCAGTCCAAGGGACTCTCAAGAGTCTTCTCCAACACCACAGTTGAAAAGCATCAATTCTTTGGCGCTGAGTCTTCTTCACAGTCCAACTCTCACATCCATACATGACCACAGGAAAAACCATAGCTTTGACTAGACGACGTTTATTGGCAAAGTAATGTCTCTGCTTTTGAATATGCTATCTAGGTTGGACATAACTTTCCTACCAAGGAGTAAGTGTCTTTTAATTTCATGGCTGCAGTCACCATCTGCAGTGATTTTGGAGCCCAGAAAAATAAAGTCTGACACAGTTTCCACTGTTTCCCCATCGATTTCCCATGAAGTGATGGGACCGGATGCCATGATCTTTGTTTTCTGAATGTTGAGCTTTAAGCCAACTTTTTCACTCTCCACTTTCACTTTCATCAGGAGACTGTTTAGTTCCTCTTCACTTTCTGCTATAAGGGTGGTATCATCTGCATATCTGAGGTTATTGATATTTCTCCCGGCAATCTTGATTCCAGCTTGTGTTTCTTCCAGTCCAGTGTTTCTCATGATGTACTCTGCATATAAGTTAACTAAGCAGGGTGACAATACACAGCCTTGACGTACTCCTTTTCCTATTAGGAACCAGTCTATTGTTCCATGTCCACTTCTAACTGTTGCTTCCT
>NW_011494783.1:619229-623826 GCF_000754665.1 Bison bison bison | reverse complement strand
GAGACAGGTGCAATTGTGCGGTAGTTTGAGCATTCTTTGGCATTGCCTTTCTTTGGGATTGGAATGAAACTGACCTTTTCCAGTCCTGTGGCCACTGCTGAGTTTTCCAAATTTGCTGGCATATTGAGTGCAGCACTTTCACAGCATCATCTTTCAGGATTTGGAATAGCTCAACTGGAATTCTATCACCTCCCCTGGGTTTGTTCGTAGTGATGCTTTCTAAGGCCCACTTGACTCACATTCCAGGATGTCTGGCTCTAGGTCAGTGATCACACCATTGTGATTATCTGGGTCGTGAAATTCTTTTTTGTATGGTTCTTCTGTGTATTCTTGCCACCTCTTCTTAATATCTTCTGCTTCTGTTAGGTCCATACCATTTCTGTCCTATATCGAGCCCATTTTTGCATGAAATGTTCCTTTGGTATCTCTGATTTTCTTGAAGAGGTCTCTAGTCTTTCCCATTCTGTTGTTTTCCTCTATTTCTTTGCATTGATCACTGAAGAAGGCTTTCTTATCTCTTCTTGCTATTCTTTGGAACTCTGCATTTAGATGTTTATATCTTCCTTTTTACTTTGCTTTTCTCTTCTCTTCTTTTCACAGCTACTTGTAAGGCCTCCCCAGACATCCATTTTGCTTTTTTGCATTTCTTTTCTATGGGAATGGTCTTGATGCCTGTCTCCTGTACAATGTCACGAACCTCATTCCATAGCTCATCAGGCACTCTATCTATCAGATCTAGGCCCTTAAATCTATTTCTCACTTCCACTGTAGAATCATAAGGGATTTGATTTAGATCATACCTGAATGGTCTAGTGGTTTTCCCTACTTTCTTCAATTTAAGTCTGAATTTGGTAATAAGGAGTTCATGGTCTGAGCCATAGTCAGCTCCTGGTTTTGTTTTAGCTCACTGTATAGAGCTTCTCCATCTTTGGCTGCAAAGAATATAATCAATCTGATTTCAGTGTTGACCATCTGGTGATGTCCATGTGTAGAGTCTTCTCTTGTGTTGTTGGAAGAGGGTGTTCGCTATTACCAGTGTATTTTCTTGGCAAAACTCTGTTAGTCTTTGCCCTGCTTCATTCCATATTCCAAGGCCAAATTTTCCTGTTACTCCAGGTGTTTCTTGACTTCCTACTTTTGCATTCCAGTCCCCTATAATGAAAAGGACATCTTTTTTGTGTGTTAGTTCTAAAAGGTCTTGTAGGTCTTCATAGAATCATTCAACTTCAGGTTCCTCAGCATTACTGGTTGGGGCATAGACTTGGATTACTGTGATATTGAGTGGTTTGCCTTGGAAACGAACAGAGATCACTCTATCGTTTTTGAGATTGCATCCAAGTACTGCATTTTGGACTCTTTTGTTGACCGTGATGGCTACCCCATTTCTTCTGAGGGATTCCTGCCCACAGTAGTAGATATTATGGTTATCTGAGTTAAATTCACCCATTCCAGTCCATTTCAGTTCGCTGATTCCTAGAATGTCAACATTCACTCTTGCCATTTCTTGTTTGACCACTTCCAATTTGCCTTGATTCATGGACCTAACATTCCAGGTTCGTATGCAATCTTGCTCTTTACAGCATCGGACCTTGCTTCTATCACCAGTCACATCCACAGTTGGGGATTGTTTTTGCATTGGCTCCATCCCTTCATTCTTTCTGGAGTTATTTCTACACTGATCTCCAGTAGCATATTGGGCACCTACTGACCTGGGGAGTTTCTCTTTCAGTATCCTATCTTTTTTACCTTTTCATACTGTTCATGGGGTTCTCAAGGCAAGAATACTGAAGTGATTTGCCATTCCCTTCTCCAGTGGACCACAGTCTGTCAAACTCAGACATAAATTGAAGAAATTAGGGAAAACCACTAGACCATTCAGGTATGACCTAAATCAAATCCCTTTTGATTATACAGTGGAAGTGAGAAATAGATTTAAGGGACTAGATCTGATAGATAGAGCGTCTGATGAATTATGGATGGAGGTTTGTGACATTGTACAGGAGACATGGGTCAAGACCATCCCCAAGGGGGGGAAAAATGCAAAAAAGCAAAATGGCTGTCTGGGGAGGCCTTACAAATAGCTGTGAAAAGATGAAAAGCAAAAAGCTCGGACAAAAGGAAAGATATAGGCATCTGAATGCAGAGTTCCAAAGAATAGCAAGCAGAGATAAGAAAGCTTCCTGAGCAATCAATGCAAAGAAATGGAGGAAAACAACAGAATGGGAAAGACTAGAGATCTCTTCAAGAAAATTAGAGATACCAAGGGAACATTTCATGCAAAAATGGACTCGATAAAGGTTAGAAATGGTATGGACCTAACAGAAGCAGAAGATATTAAGAAGAGGTGGCAACAATACACAGAAGAACTATACAAAAAATCTTCATAACCAAGATAATCACAATGGTGAGATCATTCACCTAGAGCCAGACATCCTGGAATGTGAAGTCAAGTGGGCCTTAGAAAGCATCACTACGAACAAAGCTAGGGGAGGTGATGGGATTCCAGTTGAGCTATTTCAAATCCTGAAAGTTGATGCTGTGAAAGTGCTGCACTCAATATGCCAGCAAATTTGGAAAACTCAGCAGTGGCCACAGGACCTGGGAAGGTCAGTTTTCATTCCAATCCCAAAGAAAGGCAATGCCAAAGAATGCTCAAACTACCGCACAATTGCACTCATCTCACACGCTAGTAAAGTAATGCTCAAAATTCTCCAAGCCAGGCTTCAGCAATACGTGAACCATGAACTTCAGATGTTCAAGTTGGATTTAGAAAAGGCTATAGAAGCAGACATCAAATTGCCAATGTCTGCTGGATCATCGAAAAAGCAAGAGAGTTCCAGAAAAAGATCTATTTCTGCTTTATTGACTGCCAAATCCTTGGACTGTGTGGATCACAATAAACCGCAGAAAATTCTGAAAGAGGTGGGAATACCAGACCACCTGATCTGCCTCTTGAGAAACCTGTATGCAGGTCAGGCACAAACAGTTAGAACTGGACATGGAACAACAGACTGGTTCCAAATAGGAAAAGGAGTATGTCAAGGCTGTATATTGTCCCTCTGCTCATTTAACTCATATGCAGAGTACATCATGAGAAATGCTGGGCTGGAAGAAGCACAAGCTGGAATCAAGATTGCCAGGAGAAATATGAATAACTTCAGATATGCAGATGACACCACCCTTATGGCAGAAAGTGAAGAAGAACGTAAGAGCCTCTTGAAAACTAAGATCATGGCATCCAGTTCCATGACTTCATGGCAAATAGATGGGAAACAGTGGCAGACTTTACTTTTCTGGGCTCCAAAATCACTGCAGATGGTGATTGCAGCCATGAAATTAATAGATGCTTACTCCTTGGCAGGAAGGTTATGACCAACCTAGACAGCATATTAAAAAGCAGAGAGATTACTTTGCCAACAAAAGTCCATCTATTCAAAGCTATGGTTTTTCCAGTAGTCATATATGGATGCGAGAGTTGGATCATAAAGGAAACTGAGCACGGAAGAATTGATGCTTTTGAACTGTGGTGTTGGAGAAGACTCTTGAGAGTCCCTTGGACAGCAAGGAGATCCAACCAGTCTATTCTAAAGGAGATCAGTCCTGAGTGTTCATTGGGAGAACTGATGTTGAAGCTGAAACTCCAATACTTTGGCCACCTGATGCAAAGAGCTGACTCATTGGAAAACACCCTGATGCTGGGAAAGATTGAAGGCGGGAGGAGAAGGGGACGACTGAGGATGAGATGGTTGGATGGCATCACCTACTCAATGGACATGAGTTTGAGTAAACTCCAGGAGTTGGTGATAGACAGGGAGATCTGGCGTGCTGCCATCCATGGGGTTGCAAAGAGTTGGATATGAATGAGCTACTGAACTGAGATGAATTATCTATTTGCTGGATCCAAGGATCACTTCTTAGTCATCATCTGACTTGCCTGCCTGTGGCATTTACCTTATTCACTGGTGCGCTCTCTCTCTCTCTGTGAAACATTTCTTCACTTGACTTTATAAAATTACACCCCTCCAGTGGTCTTTATACCTTTCGTGTTGCTCCTTCTCAGACTCCTTTCATGGATCTTTATGTCCCTCCTCGATCTAGGAACACTAGCATTGTTCAGGGTTTATGCTTTGTAGCTGTTTTCTACTCACTTTCTATAGCACCTCTTGAATTCCAGGCATTTCTACACATTCCATATGCTGATAACACATAAATTTATATCACAAGGTTTCTTCTCAAATTCAGTTGTCCAAAATCAATGTGTATCTACTGTGCATCAGTGAATCAGCAGATCCTATGACCTCCCATTTCCTAGAGTAATTCCAATGCTCAAAAGTCACCTACAAGGAGCTGATTATAATATTTTCTCTCATGTATTCCTCTCTCCTTTGTCAAGTGTCTGGTTTACAATGTACACCATTATTTACATATGCATACATAGACAGCATATTAAAAAGCAGAGACATTACTTTGCCAACAAAGGTCCATCTAGTCAAGGCTATGGTTTTTCCAGTAGTCATGTGTGGATGTCAGAGTTGGACTGTGAAGAAAGCTGAGCGTCGAAGAATTGATGCTTTTGAACTGTGGTGTTGGAGAAGAC
>NW_011494783.1:597735-619129 GCF_000754665.1 Bison bison bison | reverse complement strand
AGTCATGTGTGGATGTCAGAGTTGGACTGTGAAGAAAGCTGAGCGTCGAAGAATTGATGCTTTTGAACTGTGGTGTTGGAGAAGACTCTTGAGAGTCCCTTGGACTGCAAGGAGATCCAACCAGTCCATTCTGAAGGAGATTAGTCCTGGGTGTTCTTTGGAAGGAATGATGCTAAAGCTGAAACTCCAGTACTTTGGCCACCTCATGTGAAGAGTTGACTCATTGGAAAAGACTCGGATGCTGGGAGGGATTGGGGGCACGAGGAAAAGGGGATGACAGAGGATGAGATGGCTGGATGGCAGCACTGACTCGATGGACGTGGGTTTAGGTGAACTCCGGGAGTTGGTGATGGACAGGGAGGCCTGGCGTGCTGCAAATCATGGGGTCGCAGAATCGAACACGACTGAGTGACTGAACTGAACTGAACGGAACATATATGTATGTGTGTGTCTATATATATACACACACACATTTTAAAAACTTTTACAAGCTTAATGTTTTTTTAATTTCTTACCTTCTTTATTTTGGTGATTGTACTTTACACACTTTTTATTACTAATAATAACTAAAAGAATTCATTTTCTTTTCCAATGTTGGTTGTAAAATTCAGATTACATTGCACAATTTGTATTAGAATTTATGAGTACAGGATCTATGTTCTCCTTAAGTTATAATCAAAACATCCAAGTTTATACCGTAACTGTAACTTTCTTTCTATATGTCATAAGTATTTTGTTCCTGTAATCCTATTTACTCCCCCCAGAGGCTTTAAGGATGCCCATTTTCACTGTGGTTGCAGGTTGTTATTTTCTATGTTACCACACATAGCTGGAATGATGATCAAGGGAGCAAGTTGAAACTCCACACGGCTCATGTCTTATCAAGGGATAAGCTTTTTCTCGGATGAACACCCATCAGATTTTTGCAAGCCTTTACATTCTGGGTTTAGAAAAACATGACTTTAACAAATTTTTTCAGTGTTTCTTTTGCACTTCTGTAGCAGATAATTTTTGGAAATCTTTACTCTGATATTCCTATTGACTAACAGTGTTTTTTGAAATGAAAGTATATATTCTGTCTATTCAGAGACAGCATAAACTATCTTTACATTATATAAGCTTAGATAAATTTTAAGACTCTTTTCTAGACTTTCACCTGACAAACTCCTACCTTTTTAGGAGCCTGGAAAGTAGGTTCTGTGGTTCAGAAGACTTCTTACATTGCAGGTCAAATGTCCCCTTCTCGATGATTATATCACAAACGTTGGAAAGATTTAGCAAAGAGGAGTTGTCTTTTTGCTCTGCTGAATTCAATTTGCTCATCATTAGCTTGGTTTGTGGATTGAAGAACATACACACATACACACACGCACAGTCTTGTCCACAAAATGGTATTTATTTCTCCATGGTTTTCATTAATTTTTAAGGTGAATTTTGATCATCTGCTCCTTTTAGAGTACCTCAGAGATATGTAGGCTTGGGGGACTGGACTTCTGATAAGGACTTATAATAAGGACTTCTGACGTGATTTATTGTGACATCTTAAAATACTAGTGGTACTGGAAATATAGTAAGATATTTTTGTGTAATTACAGAAATATGATCTTAGTTTCTGGAAGATCTCATTTTGAAGATTTACAATTATGAAAAAAAAATCTCTTCCCCAACTCGAAAAAAAATGCACTATCTGTCATTTTTCATTTCATGGTGGAAATTTTCCAATACTATATTTGATAAGTGACTTCCATATGTCATTTCTTGGCAGACTTTAAACTGACAACTGTTTCTTAAAGCTCTTACCAAAAGTTTCAGTTTTCTAGTGATGCCATAGCAAAGTACTACCCTGGTGATCAGAGGCTAGTGTGTTGCTTGGACATAGAGAACACCTTCTAGAAAAGCCACGTGTCCAAGGTTGTGAAGCACTATCAACCTACCAAACACATGGTAATAAAAACAGCAAATTGTGGAGGCAAAATGTGGAGGTAGAAAATATGTTCCAAACGAAGGAACAAGATAAAGTTCCAGAACTAAGTGAAGTGGAAATGAGCAATCTACCCAAGAATCAATTCAAGGTGATGACTGTAAGATGTTCAAAGAATTTAGGAAATGATCGGATGAATAGAGTGAGAAGTTTAAAGTTCTTATCAAGGAGTTTAAGAAAATGTATAAAAAACCAATTAGAAGAAAAAAAAGAACTGAGATGTAAATGCCTTAGAAACAATCAAGACTAGATGACACAGGTAATGGATCAGCAAGATGAAAGACAGATTAGCGGAAATTGCTGAAGCTGTACAGAGAAAAGATGAACAAAAATAAATGGGAACAGAATAAGAGACCACTGGGACAGCATTAAGAGTACTAACATTTGCATTATAGAGGGTCCCAAGAGGAGACCGGAGAAAGGTGAAGGAAAAGTATTTGCAAATATGATAGCTGAAAACTTTATGAACCTGGGAAAGGAAATACAGATTCTGGTCCAGGAAGCACAGAGAGTGCCAAGGAGAATTAACCCAAAGTGGACTACAATCAAGACTTGTGAAATTGTAAGATGCTGATGAGAAACTGAAGATGACACAAACTGGTGGAAACATATACTGTATCATGGATTGGAAGAAATATTGATTAAATGCCCATACTGGTTAAGACAACCCATAGATTCAATGTAATAACTATCAAAATACCAATGGAATTTTTCATGGAACTAGAAGAAATAACTCTAAAATTAGTATGGAAATACAAAAGATTCCAATAACTAAGACAATCTTAAGAAAGAAGAACAAAGCTGTAGGTATCACAGCCCCTGATTTCAAACTATATGACAAAGCTACAGTAATGAAAATAGCATAGCAGTGGCACAAAAAGAGACACACACATCCATGGAACAGAACAGAAAGTTCAGAAATAAACCCACAGTTATACGGGCCATTAATTATGTCAAAGAAGGCAAGATTATACAATGGGGAAAAGACAGTTTCATCTATAAATGGTGGTGGGAAAGCCAGAAAGCTACATGCAAAAGAATCATATCTGACTATTCTCTAGAACCATATACAAAAATTAATTAAAAATGACCTAGATAATTAAATAGGAGACCTAAAAATACAAAGCTCCTCGGAGAGAGTAGAGGCAGAATACACTCTGGCATAAATCATAGCAATAGTTTTCTTTAAGAACTGTCCCCTATTATAAATGAAATATAAGCAAAAATAAATGAGACCAAATTAAACTTAAAAGTTTTCACACAGAAAAGGAAATCATGGACAAAATAACAACAACAAAAAAACTATGGAATGGAATAAAAAGTTTGTAAATAACATGATTAGTAAGAAACTAATATCCAAACCTCTGTTCATGGGATTTTTCAAGAAAGAATACTGGAGTATTGGAGTCGTTTGCCATTTCCTCCTCAAGGGGATCTCCTCAACGTAGAGATTGAACCCACATCTCCTTCGTCTGTTGCAGGCAGATTCTTTACCTGCTGAGGCATCAGGGGAGCCCCAAATATCAGCTCACTCAACTCTATATGAAAAAAATGAACAATCAAATGAAAAAAAAATGGTGAGAAGACCTGAACAGATATTTTAAAAATGAAAATATATAAATGGCTAATAGGCACCTGAAAAGGGGCTCATTATCACACTGATTATTGGAGAAATGCAAATAAAAATCACAAAGTGATATCACCTCACATCTGTTGACATAACATTATCAGACACAAGAAATAATAAATGTTGATGAGGACCTAGAGAAAAGGGAATGCATGTTCACTATGGTGGGAATGTAAATTGTTACAGCCTAAATCCATCGACAGATAAATGGATAAAGAAGATGTGGCACATGTATACAATGGTATCAGTTCAGTTCAGTCCCTCAGTCGTGTCCGATTCTTGGCAACCCCATGATTCGCAGCACACCATGCCTCCCTGTCCATCATGAACTCCTGGAGTTCACTCAAACTCACATTCATAGAGTCAGTGGTGCCATCCAGCCATCCCATCCTTTTTCATCCACTTCTCCTCCGGCCCCCAATCCCTCCCAGCATCAGAGTCTTTTCCAATGAGTCAACTCTTCGCATGAAGTGGCCAAAGTACTGGAGTTTCAGCTTTAACATCATTCCTTCCAAAGAACACCCAGGGCTAATGTCCTTTAAAATGGACTGGTTGGATCTCCTTGCAGTCCAAGGGACTCTCAAGCATCTTCTCCAACACCACAGTTCAAAAGCATCAGTTCTTCGGCACTCAGCTTTCTTCACAGTTCAACTCTCATATTCATACATGACCACAGGAAAAACTATAGCCTTGACTAGATGGACCTTTGTTGGCAAAGTAATATGGAGCAATAAATAGAATGAAATAATGCCTTTTACAGCAACATGGACGGACTTGGAGATTATCATACTAAGTGAAGTAAGTCAGAAAGAGAAAAACAAATACAATACAGTCTCACTTATATGTGGAATCTAAAATAGGGCACAAATGAAACAAACTACAAAACAGAAACAGGCTCTCAGATATAGAAAAAAGATTTATGGTTGCCGAGGGGAAGAAGGATGGGGGAAGGATGAGGTGGGATTTGGGGGTTAGCAGTTGAAAACTATTGTATATGGAATGGATAAACAACAAGGTCTTACTGTATAGCACAGGGAACTATATTCAATATTGCATGGTAAACCATAATGGGAAAGATAGAAAAAAGAATGTACATATATATATATATATACACATATGTGTGACTGAATCACCTTTCTGTACAGTAGAAACACATTGTAAATAAATTATACACCAATGGAAAGTTGATAATAGAAACAAATAGTGATCAGAAGACAAATTCTTGCTCTGTGAAAGACACTGGTATGAATATAAAAACTGAAGCTGTAGAATGGAGGAAAATCTTTGTGCATATAGCAACAATAATTTGATTCTGAAATATACAAAGAACTCTTAAAACAAAATAGTAAGAAAACAAGCAACTCTATTTAAAAATGAGCCAAAAATCCTAACAGGCATCTTTCAAAGACAGACAGACAGATGGTAAATAACAGGTGAAAAGATACTCCATATCTCTGTCATCAGGAAAATACAAAGTGAAACAATGAAATATCATTATGCACTTACTAGAATGGCTAAAATCCAGAAAATTGACAGCACCAAATAATGACTAGTGTGTGAATCAATAGGAACTTTCATATATTGCTGAAGAAAATTCATTTTAATTCAAGAATATCATATAGTCACTTTGAAATTTTCACATTTTCTCAAAAAACTTAGCTTCCTCTTAACAACAGGATCTACCAGTTGCACTGCCTGGTATTTATCCAAAGGATTTGAAATTAATGTCAACACAAAAACCTGCACAGAGATGTTTAAAGTAACTTTATTCATAATTGCTTAAATCTGGAAGTAATCAAGATGTTGTTTTGGTAGGTAAATGGATAAATAAAACATGGTGCATTCAGACAAAGGAAATATATTCTGCATGAAAATGAAATGAACTATCAAGCAAAAATAAAGACAGAGGAAACAGATATGTACAGTTGAGTGAAGGGAACCAATGTGAAAAAAAATTACATATTTTTCCTACCATATGATATTTGGGAATGCCAAAACTATGGAGGGAATTGGGCTTCTCTGATGTCTTAGATGGTAAAGAATCTGGTTGCAATGCAGGAGACCCGGGTTTGATACTTAGGCTGGGAAGATCCCCTAGAGAAGGGAATGGCTACCTACTCGAGCATTCTTGCCTGGAGAATTCCATGGACAGAGGAGCCTGGTGGGCTACAGTCCATGGAGTCACAAAGAGTAGAACATGATTCAGTGACTATCTTTTTTCTTTTTTTCTGGAGGGAATTAAGCGATGAGTAGTTGCCAGAGATTTGCAAGAAGGGAGGAAGGAAGAGGTAATCGTTTAGGGCAGTGAAAATACTGTGTATGATAATATAATGGTAGATGTACCTACTTATACACCCATGCAAACACACAGAATATACAACACCATGAGTGAGTTCAAATGTACATTATGGACTTTGGGTGATGATGATGTGCTAATATAGGTGTGTGAATAACAAATGTGCCACTCTGAAGGGGGATATTGACAACAGGGGAGGCGATCACAATAAACTGTGGAAAATTCTGAAAGAGATGGGAATACCAGACCACCTGATCTGCCTCTTGAGAAATTTGTATTCAGGTCAGGAAGCAACAGTTAGAACTGGACATGGAACAACAGACTGATTCCAAATAGGAAAAGGAGTTCGTCAAGGCTGTATATTGTCACCCTGTTTATTTAACTTATATGCAGAATACATCATGAGAAATGCTGGACTGGAAGAAACACAAGCTGGAATCAAGATTGCCGGGATAAATATCAATAACTTCAGATATGCAGATGACACCACCCTTATGGCAGAAAGTGAAGAGGAACTAATAAGTCTCTTGATGAAAGTGAAAGTGGAGAGTGAAAAAGTTGGCTTAAAGCTCAACATTCAGAAAACGAAGATCATGGCATCTGGTCCCATCACTTCATGGGAAATAGATGGGGAAACAGTGGAAACAGTGTCAGACTTTATTTTTCTGGGCTCCAAAATCACTGCAGATGGTGACTGCAGCCATGATATTAAAAGATGCTTACTCCTTGGAAGGAAAGTTATGACCAACCTAGATAGCATATTGAAAAGCAGAGACATTAGTTTGCCAACAAAGGTTCATCTATTCAAGGCTATGGTTTTTCCTGTGGTCATGTATGGATGTGAGAGTTGGACTGTGAAGAAGGCTGAGCACTGAAGAATTGATGCTTTTGAACTGTGGTGTTGGAGAAGACTCTTGAGAGTCCCTTGGACTGCAAGGAGATCCAACCAGTTCATTCTGAAGATCAGCCCTGGGATTTCTTTGGAAGGAATGATGCTAAAGCTGAAACTCCAGTACTTTGGCCACCTCATGCGAGGAGTTGACTCATTGGAAAAGACTCTGATGCTGGGAGGGATTGGGGGCAGGAGGAGAAGGGGACGACAGAGGATAAGATGGCTGGATGGCATCACTGACTCGATGGACGTGAGTCTGAGTGAACTCTGGGAGTTGGTTATGGACAGGGAGGCCAGGCGTGCTGTGATTCATGGGGTCGCAAAGAGTCGGACATGACTGAGCGACTGATCTGATCTGATCTGATACATGTTTGGAAGCAGAGTGCCATACAGGGAGTCTGCAACTTCCACTCAATTTTGCAGTGACTCTGAAATTGCTCTAAAAAGTAAAGTTTATTACACAACAATGGGGAAAAGATGTAAAGAGACATCTCACCAAGGAAGATATACAGATAGCAAGGAAACAACTGCTAAAAAACTCAACATTACATGTCATCAAGGAATTTCATTTGAAAACAAGAATGAGATACCAGCAGATTTATGAGAACTGTGAAAATCCAAAATATCCCTATACAGCTGTAGAAAGCTTGGTGCTTGCCATCTTTCTCAGAGATCCCAATCAGGAGTCCACACTGGCATTTCCACTGGTGCTCTGAGTCAGGCAAGACAACTAATGAATCTCAAACCATTCCCTGAAAACTCAAAAATAGTCTACATGATCCATTCTTCTTTTCCCCCTTGAGGGAGTGTTGGGAGTTGGAGATATTCTCCTGATATTGACACACTGCCAGGAAAGGGAAGTAGGTATGGAGGGTGAAACAGCATAAACTTGCCTGAATGCTTACTGTATTTCTTCTTGGTATTGTGCTTTTCTGGAATTCTGCCACTATTATCTAACTTCCTTTCCACAAAGGAAATTAGGTCTATATGTTCTTGTCTCCGTGGAGGAATGGAGGCTTAGGGATTCCTAGTCTTCCATCATGCTGATGTTACTCTGGAGTAATGCTCTTCATTAAACCATGTCACTTTCTGGGGAATTTTGAGTTTTCTTGCACCAGCAATCACATCTCTGAAGGGAAAAGAATGCACTGAACCAAAACTGGACCCTCCTTCACACTGTCCTCTTCTTCTGCAGTACTCTGTGGAAGGCAGCCTTCACTTGAGCATTCCTGACACTGTAGACAAGAGGGTTCAGCAATGGGTTGAAAAGAGTATAAAACAAGAAAAGGATCTTCAGGTGTTCTTCTCGTTGACTGTTGTCGGGAACCATGTAAACGATCATGACTAAGCCAAAGTAGAACCCAACCACACAGAGGTGGGAGGAGCAGGTGGAGAAGGCTTTCTTGCAGCCCTCCTTTGACTGGATCTTCAGGATGGCCCAGAGAATACGCATATAGGAGACCAAGATCAGGGAAAGGGGCCCAACTAAGATAAGAGCAGCATCAGCAAAGAGGAACATTTCATTCATCCAGATGTCACCACAGGCCAATTTGAGGACAGAGCGAATTTCACAGAGGAAGTGGTTCACCTTCTGGGGGCCACAGAAGGGTAGTCTTAACAAAAGAATTACTTGGACCAGGGCCAGGGCAAATCCACACGCCCAGCAAGCAATGGCCAGGATGGAGCACACTTTCCAGTTCATGATGACCGTGTACTGGAGGGGATGGCAGATCGCCACATACCTGTCATAGGACATCGCCAACAAAATCAGACACTCTACAGAACCAAAACTCAATATGAGAAGCATCTGCAAATTGCATGGGACAAAGGAGATGGTTTTCTTGTGTTTTGCTAGATTTGCCAGCAGATTGGGCAAATTACTGGAAGCATAGAATATGTCAATGAGGCCCAGGTGGGAAAGGAAGAAGTACATGGGGGAGTGCAGCCTGGGGTCAAACCAAATAAGTCCCAAGATCATGCCATTTGCCAACAGGTTGAATGTATATAACAAGGAGAAGATACCAAAGAGGAGCAACTTCAAGTCTTCACTGAGCTGGAATCCCACCAGGATGAATTCTGTGATCTGTGATTGGTTGCCCTCCATTGCCAGTGACAGTCTGTAAAGGACTGAAGTGTGATGGGAAGGTCAGGGCTGGATAGCAAAGAAGATAGGAATTATTTATGTGAAGTGAATTCAGAGGAAGCTCATGTTGTTACTACATCACTGAGTTTTTTTCTTCCAATGTTTCCTCGCCGTATTTATTTATTTTTTACTATTTAATGTGTAGTAATTCAAATTTTTAGACAAGTATCAGGGATCATAAACAATACTCATATATACATTTCACCAGTTCTTCATGTTTGCTTTATGATATCTTTTGTCTGTGTAATATTAATTCTTTGTAGACCACGTACGACTAAAATGCTACCATAATCACATATTGACAATTTTTTCCCAAACTTTTGAATTTTTTCTCCATAACATGCATAGTCACTAGTCTGTTTTCAATATGATTACCAAAAATCTGGAGACATGACTTTAACATGAATCACTATTCTAAGTACAGCACTTTCTGCCTCTTAGTCTAAAGTTCAAATCCAATATCACATATCATACTCATTTCCTGTAATCTTAAGTACTTAGTCTTTCTTGCCTTGACCCTCATACTTCTGAGCTCTTATTTTGTATAATGTTTCTCAGTTGTTGTTTTCCACTGATTCTCCACATTTTGTTGAAATGAAAATTTTTGAAAGAAAAAAATGTTATTTTAATGCTTTTCATTAATACACTGCTGCTACTGCTGCTGCTAAGTCGCTTCAGTCGTGTCCGACTCTGTGGGACCCCATACACGGCAGCCCACCAGGCTCCCCCGTCCCTGGGATTCTCCAGGCAAGAACACTGGAGTGGGTTGCCATTTCCTTCTCCAATGCATGAAATATTAAAGTGAAAGTGAAGTCGCTCAGTCAAGTCTGACTCTTAGCGACCCCATGGATGCAGCCTGCCAGGCTCCTCCATCCATGGGATTTTCCAGGCAAGAGTACTGGAGTGGGGTGCCATTGCCTTCTCCACCATTAATACACAGATAATGTTAATTTGCACATTGGTGATCTTCATGTGGATTACTAGGTCAGGATGCTCTCTCCAAGTTATTTCCATTATAAGGTTATTAATCCATAATTTTGAAGTTCCTTCTTCCTTCAACCTTAACAAATTTTGACATCAAGTTTTCTTAAGTCTCATAGAAAAACATGAAATTGGATAAGATGCTAAGAAATAATACCTAAATGAAACACACAGATAAAAGTAATCATTGCTAATAATTTGTATATACTGTTTTCCATTATTAGCTATACATAAATTTTACATATGTAATTAAAATTATATGAGCAATATTCCTTATCTATTTCTTTCATTAAGAATAACATCATGTCTATTTTCCATGACAAATATTTCTCTGCAACATACTCTAAACAGTCATACACTATTTTATTACACATTATTTTATCTAGTATATTACCTTCTGACTAGGTTGTATGCCAGGTAATGCTACAGTGTCTAAATTTGATACATTCTTTGTGTAAACTTGTTTTCTTATACAAAATTCTAGGACATGGAAGTTCTTGTCAAATCTACTCCTTCCTTTCTGCCTTCCCTTTCCTTCACCTCTTCCTTCCTCCCTCTCTTCCTTTTTCCTTCCATGCTTCCTTTCGTTCTTCTTTCTACCCAGCTACCTACCTATTATTCTGTTTACCTATCTATTTTAAGATAGTCTAAATAAAATGTCTCCTTTCCAATTGTCATTAAAATAACAGCAGCTCAGGAAAATATGGTATGAATGACAAAGATATGCTATTCTCTGTTGGGCAGTCTAGTAAATGAGCTAGGGAGTTTTAAACTATTTCTCCAACCCTAGTCAGTGAAATTGGCACTCACCTTATCCTATTTTTAGTAGGACAATTACTTCTATCAAAACGATAATCCTGAGTCTAATAATTATCCATACTGGATGACAGCATAGAAAAATTTTGGTAAGAAATAACTATATTGCAAAACTCTTACCTATTTCAAAGCAAAAAGTTTACTGTAATTATTACCAGAGTTCTGTTTTCTAGTATCTGAGGTTACTCTATGAATATATTTATCTGTTACATACTATAAGGTCGTTTTGTTCTTTCACCATGTCAGTGCCTTATCCAGAAGAAAAGCCTACATAAGAAGACTATAACCAGATTACTCCCAAACAATACAGTTGGGCAAACATGAAGGACCACCACTCAATCACATTAGGAAATGATGTTGAAAAAGCTGCTGAGGAATAGAAGGCCTTGAAGGATCATCTCAAAGAACTTGCCCTTATTTTGACTAACTCAAAAATTCTCCCAGGGCTGATGCAGCTATGCGGAAGGCACTTGTTAAAAGCCTTTAAAGGCAAAAGTATCAGCTGCTGCCACTGAAAAAAGTGAAAGGGTTAGTGGCTAAGTCATGTTTGACTCTCGTGTGACCCCATGGACTGTAGCTCTTCAGGCTCCTCTGGCCATGGGATTCTCCAGGCAAGAATACTGGAGTGGGTTGCCATTCCCTTCTCCAGGGGGTCTTCCTGACCCAGGGATCCAACTCGAGTCTCCCGCATTGCTGGCCACATGAGACAAGGAATAAAAGTTGGAGAGAGTATAGACTAACTGTGAGTGGAAAAACAGGAAATAAGATGATTTGGAAATAAAAGTGATTTGAATAGCTCCAAGACATTGCTGGGAAACCCAAAGGCTGCACATTTGACCAGGATGGGGAAAATGCTTACAAGGAATCTAAAAAGGTCCTGATGTCTCATGTCTGTCTAAGCCTAGATCTCAACATATATAGACAAGGGATAAATTATTTTGGGGGAACGTTTTGTTATATTTATTCTACCCATTTTTTTCTAGTTGTAGTGAGTTATAACGACATAACACTTCAAAGTTTAAGGCATACAGTGTAATCATTTGACTTGCATACATCGTGAAGTGATTACCGCAATAAGTTTATTGAGCATCCATAATTTCATACAGATGCAGAATAAAAGAAAAAAATTATTTTTCCTTGTGAGCACTTTTGGATTTTCTCTGTTAGTTTTCAGAGATAACATACAGCAGTATTAATTATATTCATCATATTGTATAATAAATTACATCCCTAGACCTACAACTGAAAATTTATACTTTTGGATCACCTTCATCTCATTTCTCCTTTCTCATTGCCACTTCTAGTCCTACAAATCTGATCTCCTTTCCTATGTTTTTAGTTTTTTGTTGTTTTTTTTTTTAATATATATATACATTCTTATTTTTAATTTTGGTAAAATACACAAAGGGTAAAGTTTACCCTCTTATTAGTTTTAAGTAGTATTAAATATATTCGCACTGTGGTACAACCCATTTCCAAACTGTTTTCTTCTTGAACAACTGAAACACTGTTAGACAACTCACTTAAAAAACTCATTTAATCAATAACTCCCTATTCCTTGACAACCACTAGTCTACATTCTGTTTCTACAAATTTGACTGCGCTAGGTACTTCCTGCAGTGGAATCATATAGCCGTCAAGGTTCATCTATGTTGTAGCATACGTGAGAATTTCCTTCCTTTTTAAGGCTAAATACTGTTCCACTGTAATGCATATTTGCTGTGGTTGTTCAGTCACTAAGTCCTGTCTGACTCTGCAACCCCATGGGCTGCAGTATGCCAGGCTCCTCTGTTCTCCACTATCTCCTGGAGTTTGTGCAAATGTATGTCCATTGAGTCAGTGATGCTATCTAATCACCTCATCCTCTGCTGTTGGTTTGTTTTTAAGTTGACGTATAGTTGACCTTCAACACTATGTTAGTTCTAGCTGCTCAACAGATGGAGAAATCCTTTAAATCTTAGTTTATAGGCAAGAATGATAGATTGAGAAGCTAAATATAAACATGATAAAATTTCCAGAGAAAGATAAGGATGGTAAAGAGGTAATATTAGAAGAGACTTCATCAAAAATGTTCCAAATTGAGGAATTTGGTCTCCAAACTGATAAAAGTGTACTCTGAAATAGTACAATAAAGATAATGCATTCATAAGGACACTGAAGAACTTCTGATAACTGAAGATAAAATGAATATTTAGATAAAAAATTTGAGATTATGATAAAAAATAAATTCTCAGTAAATATAAATTAACAACCACACATATTTGAACCAAGATAATGGTACTGGTGTTTTCAATAAATAATGCTGGATCAATTGGCCATCTATGTGGATAAAAGCTAAAACATGACTCCTACCAGAATACTACAAAAAATTAGGTAGGTTTTAGACTATAATGATTAAAAACAAGTTTTGTAGAACATTAGTTAGTAACTAATTAGTGAAAAATCTATGAGGGAGCAGAAAATTTTTGAAACAGAATTAAAACAGCATTAAACAAAAGACTGACAAAATTAAGAACTAACTCCTGTTTATCTAGAGGCAACATTAAGGGTAAAAATGAGATCCATAGAAAGGAAGGAACTATTTATAAAAGTATAACTAATTGAGGGCTTATATTCAGAATATTTAAAGGATTCCTGCAAATTGTTAATGAAAAGATAGATAATCCAATCTAAGTTGGGCAAAATACCTGAACAAATATTTCACGTGAAAGAACATCCAATGACCCACGAGTTCATTAAAAGATTCAGTTCAGTTCAGTCGCTCAGTCGTGTCCAACTCTTTGCGACCCCATGAATCGCAGCACACCAGGCCTCCCTGTCCATCACAAACTCCCGGAGTTCACTCAGACTCACGTCCATTGAGTCATTAAAAGATTAAGAGGTACTAAACTAAGTCACCAAGGAGATAGAAATTAAAATGCAAAACACAGTGATAGTAAAAACCCCAAAGTTTGAAAGTACAGGGACTTGACAAGACTGTGGAGCAAGGATGCATTACTACTGAGAATGTAATTTTGTGCACCCATTTGGGAAACTCTGGAAGAACCAACTGTTTTTAACATATGCATACCAATAATTCATGGGTTCTACTTTCAGACATGCCCAAAATAAGTGCCTATATATATACATATATATATTATACACGTGTACAAATTTATATAAAGATTGTATATAGATTGTATATGAATAGTCATAAGATAATTATAACTTCTTTTTTAACTATCTTCAAAGAGAAAATCCTATCATAGCTTATTAAAGAAGACTGAAATAAGGACTTATCTCTTTACTTGACAATACAGTCCATGTGACCACACAAATATTTATTGCAGGGGCTCGTATAATTAATCTTAGAAATGTATGATTTAATTTATTCCTAGAAAAATTAACTCTCTTGATGAGAATAATCTGGTCTATTTCTTCATGCAAAATTTTTTCTCTAGAAATAAAAATAAAAGAATCGTAGGTGCATTCCCAAAACTATGTGATTGACACTGAAATCCATAAAAATTTCTTTGATTTCAAAATATTTGAATAGCAATTAACATTGTTTGTCCTTGTAATTTGAATGAAGTGGTATAAATGAGAAATCTGATAATTTACAACAAAGTATTTTGGTAGTAGAACAACCAGTTTTCTATACATACCTTTAAAATCTTTAAATGAACAATCATGTCAAGATTCTGTTCACATAAAAAACTGTCTGTGTCTGTGAATATATTGAGTTAAATGAATATAAATATTGGTTCTAGTTAAAGATATATCTTGGTTTGGGTTCCCCCAGAAGCCAACCCTGGGACAATTACTCAATTACAAGTATGTTTTAGGAAGTAATCACTAATGATACAACTAGAGGAGTGGAAAAGACGAACAACCAAGAAAAGATAGCCACTTAAGTTTGGATGATCAAGTACTATGAAATTGTAGATCTTAATGGAAGTTAGACCTTGATGGAAAAATCCTGGAGCCAGAAAAGAACATATATTTCATTGTTAACCTACCTGGAGAGGAAGGGACCTGGAGTGTCTATATACCAACTAGTATCCATTACTGGGTGAGAGCTCTGAGGTGGGTGGACCAAGTATTAGGGCTTCTTTTCCCTGTGTGATGGGCTACTAAAGTGCTTCTGGTTTCTGGGGAAACTACAGGCAAAGAAATGCAGGTGGAGCCATTTGGAAGTGAGTTCAGTGTGCACTGAAGTGGGAGGGCCATGATATATGGCCACCTGCAGCATCAGCTATGAAATTCCTGTCTGTACATCAGCTCCCAAATCTAAAATTTGATTGGACATAATCGGACAGAAGGATAAATGTGGTTTTCTGGTTTTAAATGAAGAGGACAATTGTCAATTTTTAAAATATTCTCTAATGATTTTTTAAAACTAAAGTAGAATAGATATTCATAGTTAAGTGAAAAGAATGCTTAATTTAATTTCAAAAGTTTGTTTTACTGATATTTAACATACAGGTCTTCTTTATATCACCTGTCTTGTACCTGAACAAATTTTATAAAACCCTATTTCAATAAAATACAATCTAAAGGGTATCATCTAATATTAGCTCTGTTACTTACCACTAACAATATGAGAAAAATGTTTAAGTGCATTAGTATGTGTTGAGAATAATGAGAGAAATTTATGTAAATGAATTGAAGTTTCTGGTCGGTTTACTACATGAAAGGTGTTCAGCAGATTTTCAACAATAGGAAGGCATATTTAGGATAGGATGGAGAATATATATTGTGCATAAAGTCCACTTTCATGGCACCCAACCAAAGAAGGTAGTCTTCATTCAAAGCCTTAAACTTCAGAAAACTCTAATTTCTAATCACTACTATTGGGGTAAAAAAAATAGATAACCAGACATTGATTTCAAATATGAGTTCTAAATTTAAGAAAGAGCAAATACAGCATAACACAGATACTGATTTACTAACTTCTTAGAGTGACACATCTCTGTGTTATATGCCAGGGAGAATAGACTACAGGATTTACCATTTGGTAGTTTATGAGCAGGATGAGTCAGCCAGCATGTAAAATTATTTAAAGGCCCTCATCCTATTTCAGAGTATCTCTCTAAATTCAAATTTTAGTTACTAATGTTACAATTAATGTTAACATATATATCAAAGGTTATTAACATCAGCACAAACACTAAAAGCCTACAGGGTGGCTGCTGGTTTAATTGCTAGCTCTGGTCTGCCCTCCTGTTCTGAGTTGTCTGTTTAGGGACTTAATAACTAAGTTACTAATGCAAAGAACTAGAGAAAAACAATAGAATGGGAAAGACTAGAGATCTCTTCAAGAAAATTAGAGATACCAAGGGAACATTTCATGCAAAGATGGGCTCAATAAAGGACAGAAATGGCATGGATCTAGCAGAAGAAGATATTAAGAAGAGGTGGCAAGAATACACAGAAGAACTGTACAAAAAAGATCTTCACAACCAAGATAATCATGATGGTGTGACCACTCACCTAGAGCCAGACATCCTGGAATATGAAGTCAAGTGGGCCTTAGGAAGCATCACTACAAACAAAACTAGTGGAGGTGATGGAATTCCAGTTGAGCTATTTCAATCTGAAAAGATGATGCTGTGAAAGTGCGACACTCAATATGTCAGCAAATTTAGAAAACTCAGCAGTGGCCACAGGACTGGAAAAGGTCAGTTTTCATTCCAATCCCAAAGAAAGGCAATGCCAAAGAATGTTCAAACTACTGCACCATTGCACTCATCTCACACGCTAGCAAACTAATGCTCAAAATTCTCCAAGCCAGGCTTCGATAGTACATGAACCGTGAAACTCCAGATGTTCAAGCTGGATTTAGAAAAAGCAGAGGAACCAGAGATCAAATTGCCAATGTCTGCTGGATCATCAAAAAAGCAAGAGAGTTCCAGAAAAATATCTACTTTTGCTTTATTGATGACACCAAAGCCTTTGACTGTGTGGATCACAACAAACTGTGGAAAATGCTTGAAGAGGTGGGAACACGAGAACCACCTGGTCTGCCTCCTGAGAAATCTGTATGCAGGTCAAGAAGCAACAGTTAGAACTGGACATGAAACAACAGACTGGTTCCAAATTGGGAAAAGAGTACTAAAGAGAGTACTAAAAAGAGAACTAAAAAGCCTCTTGATAAAGGTGAAAAAGAAAGTATAAAAGCTGGCTTAAAATCAATATTCAAAAAACCAAGATCACAGCATCCTGTCCCATCACTGTATGGCAAATAGATGGGGAAAAAATGGAAACAGTGGCAGATTTCATTTCTTGGGCTTTAAAATCACTGCGGATGGTGACTGCAGCCATGAAATTAAAAGATGCTTGTTCCTTGAAGGAAAAGCTATGACAAACCCAGACAGCATATTAAAAAGCAAACACATCACTTTGCTAACAAAGGTCTGTATAGTCAAAGCTGTGGTTTTTCCCGCAATCATGTACAAATGTGAGAGTTGGACCATAAAGAAGGCTGAGCACTGAAGAACTGATGCTTTCAAACTGTGGTGCTGGGGAAGACTCTTGAGAGTTCCTTGGACAGCAAGGAGATACAACCAGTCCATCCTAAAGGAAATCAGCCCTGAATATTCATTGGAAGGACTGATGCTAAAGCTGAAACTCCAATACTCTGGCCACCTAATGTGAAGAGCCAACTCATTGGAAAAGACCTTAATACTGGGAAAGATTGAGGGCAGGAGGAGAAGGGGGCAACAGAGGATGACATGGTTGGATGGCATCACCAAGTCAATGGACATGAGTTTAAGAAAATTCTGGAAGATAGTGAAGGACAGAAAAGCCTGGTGTGATGCAGTCCATAGGTTTGCAAAGCATCAGACATGACTGAGCAACTGAATGACAACAACAACATGCCTTACAGAAGAGCTTCCCTGGTGGCTAGATGGGAAAGAATCCACCTGGAATGTAGGACACTTGGGTTCAATCCCTGAGTCAGGAAGATCCCCTGGAGAAGGGAGTAGCTACCCACTCCAGTATTCTTGCCTGGAGGATCCCATGGACTGAGGAGCCAGGCAGGCTACGGTCCATGGTGTCACAAAGAGCTGGATATGACTGAGTGATAAGTGCTCACCCACTCATGCCATAAAGGAAACTCAGTAAATATATTTTAAAATTCTAATTAATTTTAATATATACATAGAAATGTTTACTTAGTAAGAAAATGATAAGGAACATTAATAAATATATCACATGATGAAAATTATGGGGCTGTATCTTTATATTCATTATTCTTAAAACTCCCCATCCTACCTGGTGTCCACAGAGGCCAGTCACTGCTTTGCTTTACATGTTGCACATATGGCTGAGCTCCTTTGCTGTCCACCTGCAACTATCACTACATTGTTAACCGGCTATACTCCAACATAAAAATTTTTTAAAAGAAGTGAAACCCTTTGCTCCCATACCTCATACTCACTCAGTAGACTCTGACAGCTTATAAGCTTAGGTCAGGGTCAGTGAGAATCCCTTTCCCGTAACCTCCTGTTAGCAAACCATCCATTCGCCACTTTCAAACAGCAGAAGACAGATGAATATGAATACGAAAGCTCTGTTAGCCTCATGAATTGTAACTTGAATTCTGAGATTAAAATGCTGAAATATGTGTGAAAATAACCAAATTGCTGCAGTGTGGAGGAAGGTAGTAGGAATCCTATGCCTCCCTGTAACATTACAACATGGACAAGATTCTTTTTTTTTTGCATTTGGTAAAATTTAAGAATGATATATTTTCATTTATTGTACTGTTTTTAAAGATTGACTTAAGTAAATGTAAAGAGAATAAAAGAAAAAGTATTCACTGAAAAATTGCCATTTACAAACACATGTCAAATAGAGAAGTTGCTTTTGTAGCAGGGACATTTTACATTTTTACCAGCTAGAACTTTTCCCCCAAATTTGATCAGTGGCAATGGTAGTCATGTTATCCCACTCCAGGAGATGACAAAGGTTTATCCCCAGATGAGGACAATAATCCCTGAAGAGTAAACCTGGACAGCAAGCCAGGACACACTAAATTGGTACATGTACTGGCTTCCTTGCTATAAAATAAATAATAAAGAGATCTTTATCCAGTAGCTAGAGCCACTTACTAAAAACTCCCTACTAGGCAGCAAAGAAAATGATGTTAATGTTCTTCACTTCCCAGGCAGGAGGACATCTCCAGGGTGCAGGAGAAGAGGATGGTCCTCAGCTGAAGAAGAAACAAAAGCCAGTGAAGGACAAATTGGACAATACCTCTGGCTTCATCAGTTGCGGGGCAAAGCATCAGCTTTAGATGCTCTTTCAGTTTGATACCACAATTCAGGGACATTGAGTTTCACCAGCCTCTTCCCATAAATGGGACTGGGGCAGGAGGGTTCTGACTAGGAACAAGAAACCTATGTTTAGACAGAATGAGAATCAGATGTTACTCAGAGAAAGGGTCTTCACAAAGGTGGCTTTTTCTTCTTCCTAAACCTGATAATTTCTGCCAGACTTCTGTCTTGCTCTTCTGTTAAAAAAAAAAAAATTAACCAGTATAAAAATAATAGTTGGTTCAAAGATGGTGTTTGATATACTTCTGGTATTTTTCTCAAATTGGGCTTGAATGTAGAGGAAAACTGACAGAGACGGGGAATGGCTGGAGCTGAGTCACTTGCTCCCTGGAGCCAGTGCAGTGGATAATGAGTCCCAGACACCTTTTCTGTCCTGACGGAAGGACAGGATTCAGGAGCCTCTAGATGTGAGGATTTTAGAGTCTGATCACTTAAGACCAATCTATTCCCCAGAGACATTCCTGTGGGGCCCAGGGAACAAATTATTAAGTGTCTTCACCATTCTCCATCTTTCCTACAAAGCAGTGCAAAACTTCTCCCTCCCCTCTTGGCCTCCAGCTTTGTTATCCGTGTGTGTGTGTGTAGTATATGTACCTGCTTATGCCGAGAAGAAAGAACTCAGAAAGACTGGCAAAGATGTCTTTACTTAAGAGGGTCTGGTATAAAAATTTTACATGTAAGTCATAATTTATTAAGTCCCAGAACACAATCCCTAAGGATATGAAAGTATCATGTATTTGATCTTGAAATTGTTCCTGTCTCCATATCCTACTTTTGAAAATTTTCATGATTTAATAAATGCAATCCCCATGGAGCTTGTTAGTGCAGCCCCTCAAAGGGTTGTATCTTTCTAATGGAATGAATGATCTCTGTCTGCTGAAAAGTGCTAATGTGCACTAATAACCAAATTTTTCATTGTAGATGTTAATCATTACTTGGAAGCTCATGTAGACGGAATCCTATTGCCTAAATGCTTTCCTGATTTAAGTTATTTCTTCAGTTTTTGTCTCATTTCAAAAAAGATTTTTTTCCCTTAAAGGTATATCCTATATTTAGAGAGATCATTGTGATCTCCGTATTGTAAGCACTGAATTTAGACAATGGATGGCTTTGCCTGAACCCACAGATCCATAGGAAAACACAAACTTGATGTCTCAGGTAGCTTACAATCACGACTATACAGGTCACTTTAGCCCTCGTTGTCGTTCAGTCATGTCTGGCTCTTTGTGACCCCACAGACTGCAGCACACCAGACTTCCCTGTCTTTCACCACCTCCCAGAATTTGCTCAGACTCATGATTGAGTCAGTGATGCCATCCAACCATCTCATCCTCTGTCATCCCCTTCTCCTCATGCCCTCAATCCTTCCTAGTATCAGAGTCTGAATTTCCAGTAAGTCAGCTCTTAATATTACGTGGACAAAACATTTTGAGGCTCCCAGAAATCATACTATATTTCCCTAGCCTTCTCTCAAGTGATTTTTTTTTCTTATTTTCTCTTTCTTTAAACCTTCCATAAATCCTTCCACACATTGTCTCAGCTATTGAGAACATGGAAGCAATTAGATGGGAATTTGTACAATACTGACACACCAACTGAGTTACTGAATTTGTCCATTTATCTCAATTTCTCTGCTCTTACTATGAAGTTGAAGAGGTTCCCCATTAACCATTCCCAGTCTGCAACTCATGCCCTGAATCCCACCTCTCTTGCCTACTCAAGAGTTTCTCTCCAGCAATTTCTGTCTCTAAAGTTTCTCCTCCTATCTTGTCTATTCAGCCAGAATACTGGATTTACTTCAAATATACCAGTTACGTATTTTCTAGATCCAATGATTGTTCTCAGTTGTCATCTGACTCGTCCTGCTAGGCTTTTGACACTGTTGATTCCTGTCTCTCCTTGAAAGGTTTCTTCACCCTACTAACATGTTACTATGCTCCTCAGTGGTCTATTTTTCTTATTGCTCCTTCTCAGTCTCCTTGCTCATTCCTCATTTCCTTCCTCATATCTAATAACACTGGTGTTCTTCAGAGTTTATTCTTTGTTATCTATTCACTTTGTATAGGACCTTGTGAACCCCAGGGATTTCAACACATTTCTTATGCCAATAGCACATAAATTAATAGTGAAAGCCAATCCTCTTCCCAAAATGCAGTGGTCCAGAATAAATGCTTTCTGCACATCACAATGAACCAGCAGGTCCTTTGACTTCCTATCTTGTAGAGTAATCCCAATGCCCTAAAGCCACTACAAGCTTTTCTCTCATGCATTATTCTCTCTTGTGTCAAGAGGGTGCCTGGGATATAACAGAGAACATTAT
Source organism: Bison bison bison (assembly GCF_000754665.1). Classification (NCBI taxonomy): domain Eukaryota; kingdom Metazoa; phylum Chordata; class Mammalia; order Artiodactyla; family Bovidae; genus Bison; species Bison bison. The sequence continues at coordinate 597,752 of NW_011494783.1, read as the reverse complement.
AAAGTGTGTGTGTATAT
>NW_011494783.1:595519-597635 GCF_000754665.1 Bison bison bison | reverse complement strand
TAGATGTTAATCATTACTTGGAAGCTCATGTAGACGGAATCCTATTGCCTAAATGCTTTCCTGATTTAAGTTATTTCTTCAGTTTTTGTCTCATTTCAAAAAAAAATTTTTTTCCCTTAAAGGTATATCCTATATTTAGAGAGATCATTGTGGTCTCTGTATTGTAAGCACTGAATTTAGACAATGGATGGCTTTGCCTGAACCCACAGATCCATAAGAAAACACAAACTTGATGTCTCAAGTATATATATATATATATATATATTTTAATGTACTTTTATGTACTTAAACTTATCTTTATGTTTTTCTTATCCTAACTGTATTTGGTGATTTTTGTCTATTTAGATATATTTTTTATTGCTAATTACACCTAAAATGATCATTCTAGTCTCAGACAGTGACAATAAAATTTAGCCATGATTACAAAATTTTTATTAGCATTTGAGTACAGGATCTGTGGTCTGCTTACGATCAAATCTTAATGTTTTTTGATCCTTCGACCTTGGCTATTCCTTCTAAAAGCTGTAAGGATGCTGGTTCTCACTGTGGTTGCAGGGCTGTTTGTTTTCCAGGGTATCACGGAGCTGGAATGATGGTGATGGCAATAGGATAAGTTAAAACCCTGCAGACCTCACTGTTCTTAACAACATCAGCAGTTTTTCCTGGATGAACACTGAGATTTTTGCAAGCTTTCAACTCTGGGTTTTGAAAAGATGATTTTGAAAAATTTTGTCAGTGGCCAGGGGGCTTTTCTGGAGTAGAGAAATGTTAGAAGTCTTTATTCATTTATTCCTACTGACCAGTACTTTTTTTTTAATGAAAAGTATATTTTCTGTCTATGCAGAGATAACATAACTGGTCTTCAAAATACATGAACTTAGATTAATTTCAAGAATCTTTTATAGATTTTCATATGACAAACTCCTGCCTGTCTAGGAGCCTGAGAAGCAGGTTATGTGGTCCTCATGCCTTCTTCCATTTCAGGCCAAATTGCACAGCACTGTTCCATTGCCAGTGTTTATGACTAACTGAGGAAGACTTACCACACAGAAGAGGCGTTTTTGCTTTTTTGAATCAATCTCTCATCCTTATCTTGGTCTGTGGATTGAAGAATACATATACACACATTTTGTCCACAAAATGGTATTTATTTCCCTGTGACTTTAATTAATTTTTAAGGTAAAATTTGATTATGTGCTCCTTTGAGATGATCTCAGAGAAATGCAGGCATGGGCAACTTAATAAGGAATTTAGATATTATTATTGTGACTTAGAGCTAAATTGGAATTTTTTGTGTGTCCTATTCAAATGATGATCTAATTTTCCAGAAGACCTCATTTTTAAGACTTGTAATTAAGAAAAAGAAGTCTGTTTTCAAACTTAAAAAAATTATACTTCATGGTGGAGACTCTTCCAATGTATTTGTAAACAATTTATTTGATAACTGACTTCCACATGGCATTGCTTGGCACTTGGTTAACTGACATTTATTTGATTATTTCTCATAACTCTAAACTACAGTGTCAATTTTCTTGGGGATATATATCAAACTACCACAGACTCCATGGCTTCAACAAACAAAATATACTTTCTTACTCTCCTAGTAGCTAGACGTCCAGGATCAAGGATTTAATGCATTGGTTCCTTCTAAAGTCTCTCTTGGGCGTGTGGATGGCAGCCTTTTCATTGTGACTTTACCTGGTTTTCCTTCTGTATATGTCTGCATCCTGATCACCTCTTCTACGAGAAGTTCAGTCAAATCATATTGTGCCTAACTCAATAACCTTATTTTAACTTCAGTTCAGTTCAGTTCAGTTCAGTCACTCAGTCGTGTTCGACTATTTGCGACCCCATGAATTGCAGCACACCAGGCCTCCCTGTCCATCACCAACTCCCGGAGTTCACCCAAACTCATGTCCATCAAGCCGGTGATGCCATCCAGCCATCTTATCCTCTGTCGTCCGCTTCTCCTCCTTCCCCCAATCCCTCCCAGCATCAGGGTCTTTTCCAATGAGTCAACTCTTCGCATGAGGTGGCCAAAGTACTGGAGATTCAGCCTCAGCATCAGTCCTTCCAATGAATACCCAGAACTGGTCTCCTTTAGGATGGACTGGTT
>NW_011494783.1:580926-595419 GCF_000754665.1 Bison bison bison | reverse complement strand
GTTCAAAAGCATCAATTCTTCAGTGCTCAGCTTTCATCACAGTCCAACTCTCACATCCATACATGACCACTGGAAAAATCATAGCCTTGACTAGATGGACCTTTGTTGGCAAAGTAATATTTCTGCTTTTTAAAATGCAATCTAGGTTGGACATAACTTTCCTTCCAAGGAGTAAGTGTCTTTTAATTTCATGGCTGCAATCACCATCTGCAGTGGTTTGGGAGCCCCCAAAAAATAAAGTCTGACAATGTTTCCACTGTTTCCCCAACTATTTCCCATGAAGTGATGGGACCAGATGCCATGATCTTTGTTTTCTGAATGTTGAGCTTTAAGCCAAGTTTTTCACTCTCCTCTTTCACTTTCATCAAGAGACTTTTTAGTTCCTCTTCACTTTCTGCCATAAGGGTGGTGTCACCTGCATATCTGAGGTTATTGATATTTCTCCCAGCAATCTTGATTCCAGCTTGTGCTTTTTCCAGCCCAGCGTTTCTCATGATGTACTCTGCATATAAGTTACTGAACTTTTAAATATGAAATCTTAAATACAGCTACATTCTGAGCTACTGATGGTTATAGCTTCAACATTTACATTTTCAGGAGACAGGATTTTCCAGCAACTCTTAATGATTTGTTGAGAAAGGTCAAGTAGTTAATGGAATCAGAAGAGTTTAGGCTTTGAATGAGTGTATTTTACAAGTAGATAGATAGGACAAGGCTGTAAAACTTTTTTAAAGGGAAGTACACGTAAACCTCACATTCACATAGACTTTCTTCCAACAGGTATTTTCCAAACAGTGCTCAAGAAAATGAACCAAAATTTCCAATAGAGATTGGCCACTGCTACTGCTGCTAAGTCGCTTCAGTTGTGTCCGACTCTGTGCGATCCCATAGATGGCTCCCCTGTCCCTGGGATTCTCCAGGCAAGAACACTGGAGTGGGTTACCATTTCCTTCTCCAATGCATGAAAGTGAAATTGAAAGTGAAGTCGTTCAGTTGTGTCCAACTCTTAGCGACCCCATGGACTGCAGCCTACCAGGCTCCTCTGTCCATGGGATTTTCCAGGCAAGACTACTGGAGTGGGTTGCCATTGCCTTCTCCATAGAGATTGGAGTTATTTGCAAATAAAAAAGAGAGGATTTAGGGGATGAGATTATAGAAAGAATGTATATGTAGAAGAGGATTTCCCAAAAATATGTGTGAGATGTTTTCTTGGGCATTGCCCAAGTCCTAACTTACAAAAATGTAACTGAAATACACATGCTTTAACAAATCTAAAACAAAGCCCTAAAAGAACAATATGATCTTCAAAAAGTATAATTGCTTTTAGAGGGGAAAAGCAAAGCCTCATTAACCTTAATATATGATAAAATATCTATAGTCTTTGTAATTTATTATTCCAAATATAAAAAAGCAGGAAAAATTTATCAATAATCAAGAGATAAAAGAGCCAATAGAAGAGGTCTCAGACATACCACAGACACTGAAGCTACAAGCTTCAAAATAACTGTCATTTATATCAAAGAGAATATGAAAAAAGTTACACAAAATTTAAAAGCTAATATTTAAATGAAGAATCAGAATCCTCAAAAACAATCAGATATAATATATGAGCAAATAATAATAGGTGAAATTGAAACATTGTGCAGATTTAATAGCATGACACCACCCTTATGGCAGAAAGTGAAGAAGAACTAAAAAGCCTCTTGATGAAAGTGAAAGAGGAGAGTGAAAAACTTGGCTTAAAGCTCAACATTCAGAAAACAAAGATCATGGCATCTGGTCCCATCACTTCATGGCAAATAGATGGGGAAACAGTGGGAATAGTGTCAGACTTTATTTTTGGGGCTCCAAAATCACTGCAGATGGTGACTGCAACCATGAAATTAAAAGATGCTTACTCCTTGGAAGGAAGGTTACGACCAACCTAGATAGCATATTAAAAAGCAGAGACATTACTTTGCCAACAAAGGTCCATCTAGTCAAGGCTATGGTTTTTCCAGTAGTCATGTATGGATGTGAGAGTTGGACTGTGATGAAAGCTGAGCACTGAAGAATTGATACTTTTGAACTGTGGTGTTAGAGAAGACTCTTGTGAGTCCCTTGGACTGCAAGGAGATCCAACCAGTCCATTATAAAGCAGATCAGTCCTGGGTATTCTTTGGAAGGACTGATTCTAAAGCTGAATCTCCAGTACTTTGGCCACCTCATACAAAGGGTTGACTCATTGGAAAAGACTCTGATGCTGGGAGGGATTGGGGGCAGGAGGAGAAGGGGATGACAGAGGATGGGATGGCTGGATGGCATCACGGACCCGATGGACGTGAGTCTGAGTGAAGTCTGGGAGTTGGTGATGGACAGGGAGGCCTGGCATGCTGTGATTCATGGGGCTGCAGAGTCGGATATGAACAAGCGACTGAACTGAACTGAACTGAGACACTGTCAAGAGCAAGATCAATGAATCTAAATGGAGATCAACAAAAAACATTCAAGTCAAAGTATTAAAAGAAAAATAATTTAAAAAGTGAAGTAGAGTCTGAAAGATCCAGGGGGACGTGGTTAAAAAAAGTTAGCCATACTCAAGAGAAAAGTCAAATAAAAAGGGAAAAAGGTAGTCAAGAAGGTGGAGGGGGAAGACTCAGAGTTCAACTCTTCCCATAGGCACACCAAAATTTTTAAGTGTTTACAGAGGGATTGTTGATGAGAAAGATCAAAAGAATGGCAGGAATGATCTTGTAAAACTAAAACTAAAAAGAAGGAACCACAACGAGACAGGTAGGAGGATCTGAGCCACAGTAGAATCAAGACTTATACCCCTCGGTGGGTGACCCACAAGTGAGATGACAATTACAATTGCAGAATTTCTCCCTAAGAAGCAAGGATTCTGAGCCCTACATCAAGCTGGACATTTACATACAAAAGAATCACACTGTACTACTCTCTCACACCATGTACAAAAATAATTTTAAATGTCTCAAGTAATTAAATGCAAGACCTGAAAATATAAAACTCCTAGAAAAGAATATAGGCAGAATTATCTCTGACATAAATCATAGCAATATTGTTTTTTGGATCTGTTTCCTAATACAAAGGAAATAAAAGCAAAAATAAATGAATGAGATTTAAACTTAAAAGCTTCTGCACAGAAAAGGGATAATGGATAAAATGGGGAAAAAAAAAAAAAACATATAAAACGGGAGAAAAATTTTGCAGACATCATGACTGACATGGGTTAATAACCAAAATATGAACAGCTCACATAAGTAAATATGAATAAAACAAACAACCCAATCAAGAAAAGGACAGTGGTAATTCCCCAGGGCTTAGGACACTGTGCTTCTACTGCAGGTGGCCTGGGTTTAATTTCTGGTTGGGGAACTAAGGCCCTGCAAACTGCAGCCGAAAAAAACAAACAGAAATGGGCAGAAGACCTCAAAGGCATTTTTCCAAAGAAGACGTACAGATGGCTAACAGGTATATGAAAACATGCTCAACATTACTAAGAACAAGAAGGTATTATATATGTATATATATATACACACACACATATATATATAGTTTTAGTTGCTAAGTTAAGTACTCATTAAGTCTTTCTGGGCCTTCTAGGCAAAATAGTGAGGAAGTGGTGAAAACAATAACAAAGTCTTGAAAACTTTGGTTATTGGTGAAAACAATAACAAAACAAATAACAATAACACAACTCTTTTGTGACCCCATGGACTGTAGCCCACCAGACTTCTCTGTCCATGGGATTTCCCAGGCAAGAATACTGGAGTAGGCTGCCATTTCCTTTCACAGGGGATCTTTCCAATGCAGGAATCAAACCCACATCTCTTGCATTGGCAAGCAGATTCTTTACCACTGAGCCACCTGGGAAGCCTATATAATATGGTTATGGTGAAAATCTTTCAGTCATGTCCAACTCTTTGCAACCCCATGAACTATACAGTCCATGGAATTCTCCAGGCCAGAATACTGGAGTGGATAGCCTTTCCCTTCTCCAGGGCTCTTCCCAACCCAGGAATCAAACCCAGGTCTCTTGCACTGCAGGCAGATTCTTTACCAGCTGAGCCACAAGGGAAGCCCTAGAATACTGGAATGGATAGCCTTTCCCTTCTCCAGCGGATCTTGCCAACCCAGGAATCGAACCGGGGTCTCCTGCACTGCCGGTGGATTTGTTACCAACTGAGCTATCAAGGAAGCCCTACATATGTATACACACACACACACACATATATATACACACAGTGGAATATCACACAAAGAATGGAATGTTGCAATTTATAGGACCTAGAGAATATGATGCTTAGTTAAATAAATTAGACAAAGACAATACTTTACATTATCACTTATATGTGAAATCTCAAACTAATAAAAAAATAAATAAATATATATACGAAAGAAAGACCAATACAGAAAAACTACTCATTATTAATGGGAAGAAGGGAGAGGGGAGGAACAAAGCATGAGCAAGGGATTAAGAGATATAAACTGCTTTATATAAAATATATAGCAACAAGGATATATTGTATAGCATGGGTAATTAGAGCCATTATCTTCTAATAACTGTTAATGGGATATAATCTGAATAGTAAATCATTAAGCTGTACACCTGAAACCAATATTGTAATCAACTATACTTCAGTTATGACCAACCTAGATAGCATTTTAAAAAGCAGAGACGTTACTTTGCCAACAAAGGTCCGTCTAGTCAAGGCTATGGTTTTTCCAGTGGTCATGTATGGATGTGAGAATTGGACTGTGAAGAAAGCTGAGCGCTGAAGAATTGATGCTTTTGAACTGTGATGTTGGAGAAGACTCTTGAGAGTCCCTTGGACTGCAAGGAGATCCAACCAGTCCATTCTAAAGGAGACCAGTCCTGGGTGTTCATTGGAAGGACTGATGCTGACGCTGAAACTCCAATACTTTGGCCACCTCATGGGAAGAGTTGACTCATTGGAAAAGACTCTGATGCTGCGAGGGATTGGGGGCAGGAGGAGAAGGGGACGACAGAGGATGAGGTGGCTGGATGGCATCACCAACTCGATGGACGTGAGTCTGAGTGAACTCCGGGAGTTGGTGATGGACAAGGAGGCCTGGTGTGCTGTGATTCATGGGGTCAAAAAGAGTTGGACACAACTGAGTGACTGAACTGAACTGAAATGATACTTCAGTTAAAAAAAAAAAATCTATAATGAAACATATCCAGTATTTTCTTTGACACTGATCCTACTCTTCTTTTTTGTGTATATCCCCTCAGAAATGGCAACCCATTCCAGTATTCATGCCTTGAAAATCCCATGGACGGAGGAGCCTTTAGGCTACAGTCCATGCGGTCGCAAAGAGTTGGACATGACTAAGCGACTTCACTTCACTCACTTCCTCAGACAATGGAAGCAAAAACAAACTAAATAAATGGGACTACATAAAACTATGGAAAAGAATGGGGAGACTTCTCAAAACATTGAAAAAAGAACTATCAGATGGTCCATCAATTCAAACCCTGGGTATTTATCCAAAGAAAACAAAAAACACTAATAAAAAACACATGCACCCTAATGTTCACAGCAGCATTATGTACAATAGCCAAGATATGGAAGCAACCTAAGTGCCTATGAATAGATGAATAAATAGAGACACTGTGGTATATGCAATTGAATATTACTCAGCTATAAGAAAGGATGAAAACTTGCCATATTTGATAACATGGATGGAACTAGAGCCATTATGCTAAATGAAATAAGTCAGACAGAGAAGGATTAATACTGTATGTTTTTATTTATATGTGGGACTTAAAAACCAAAACAAGTGAACAAATATTATAAAACAGAAACAGAGATATAGATAAAGAGAACAACCAGGTGAGTGCCAGAGAGTAGGGAGGAGAAAGTAATAGGTGATGAAGGGAATTAAGGCAAAATAAATGAGTCATGGCATGAAATGTACAGTGTGGAGAATATAATCAACAACAAGTATCAACTCTGTATAGTGATAAATTACAAGTAGACTTATCCTGGTGAACATTTTGAAATGTACAGAAATAGCAAATCACTACGTTCTGCAGCATGAACCTACATAGGGTTACAAGTCAGTTAGGGCTTCTCAGGCACTGCCCTGGGAATCTGGTAGTGGAAAGGAATCTGCCTGCCAATGCAGGAGACGTAAGAGATGTGGGTTTGAACCCGGGGTTGGGAGGATCCCCTAGAGTAGGAAATAGCAACTCACTCCAGCATTCTTGCCTGGAAAACTTCATGGGCAGAGCCTGGCAGCTATGGTCCATGGGGCGGCAAAGGGCCGGACACAACTGAGTACATAGGTCAATTATACTTCAGTAACAACCAACCAACCAAACTCATAGGATAAGAGATCAAGTTGTTGGCTACTACATATGGGGGATGGTGGCTCAGAGGGTAAAGCGCCTGCCTGCAATACGGCAGACCAGCGTTCGACCCCTGGGTCGGGAAGATCCCCTGGAGAAGGAAATGGCAACCCACTCCAGTATTCTTGTCTGGAGAATCCCATGGACAAGAGAGCCTGGTAGGCTACAGTTCATGGGGTCGCAAAGAGTCGGACACGACTGAGCGACTTCACTCACTCACTCCTGTATGGGGGAGGGGACTGGGACAATTGGATGAAGGCAGACAAAAGCCACAAACTTCTGGTCATAAGATAAATATATACTAAAGAGGTGATGTACAATACAATAAATATAGTAAACACTGATGTATAGTGAAGAGTAAATTCTAACAGTTCCCATCACAAGGAAAATTTTTATCTGTTTCTTTAATTTTTTATATATATGACGTGATGGATGCTTACTAAACTTGTGATTAAAAAAAATTTACTTTGTATGTAAATCAAATTATCATGCTCTATATTTTATATAGTCCTGTGTCAACTATGTCTCAATAAAGCTAAAATGAAAATTAAAATTAAAAAATGGCACAGATGCACATTTTGAGGGAACTACTTTGAAGTATTTCCCAGCATGATAAAGGTTATGTTTCCATGAATGCAGACAGTCCAGCAAATAAGAGGCAGGATAAGTAAAACTAAAGCATCACTTGGGCATATGATAGTCACACTCAGAAGACCAAAGAGAAAACATCCTCAAATCTCAGAGAAACTAACTACACCCACTACCATCAGGGAGCATTTCTTTCAAAGGGAAAAAGTATTTTGTGTAGTTTCTTGCAGTAAACCTACTGGCAATGAGCACTTTTTTGGTGTTTTATTCTCTTTTTTTTTGTCCATACTGGATCCTTGGGATTTAGTCCTATCTATTATTTCTCACTTAGATTTATTTCCCAGTAAATATAGGCAAATCTAGGCTCTCAGAAATTTCCTTTAATTGACTGCTTATTCATTTTTTCTTTGTTCCCAGATATGGATTCAAGTACTAATTTCATGTAAGCTAATAAGTGATGTAAAAGCGTAATTCAGTGTGACAAAATGCACTGTTTCAGAGTAGGAGACTTATTTGTAAGGCTTGCCCTTATGATTACTGCTTTCAATAATCACTGTTAAGTCTTGCCTCAGGGTAAACCACAAGAGATTTAGAAGAACTATCCACTTTTCCTCCCTCTAAAATACAAAATGACAACCCTGAACTGAAAATCAAACATCTTCATTGTTAAAGAAGTCGATATGTTTAATCAAATTTAAAAACTGTTGCTTTGTGAAAGACACTAGTAAAAATTTAAAAAGTGAAGCCACAGACCAGAGATCTTTGCATACATAGGATAAATGACTGGATTCCAATATATATATTTACAAAGAACTCTCAAAACATAATAGTAATAAAACAACCTAATTTAAAAATAGATAAAAACTGTAATAGGCACCTATGCAAAAAAGATACAGGTTGAAAATAAGCATATGAAAAACACATATCTGTCATTGGGGAAATGCAAATTAAAAAAAAAACAACAATGAAATATCACTATACTCAGTAGAATGGCTAAATTCCAGAATAGAAATAACACCAAACACTGACTAGGATGTGAATCAACAGGAACTTTAATATACTGGTGAGGAGAATTCATTTTCATTCATTGCAAAATGGTACAATCACTTGGAAAGGCAGTTTGACAATTTATTAAACACACCGCTTGGTATTTACCCAAAGGATGTGAAAAGTTATGTCCACACAAAAACCTGTACAGAGATGTTGAAAACAGTTAAATTCATAATTCCTTAAATGTGGAAGCAATCAAGATGTCTTTCAGTTGGTAAACAAATAAACCGTAGTGCATCCAGACAATAGAATTATACTTCGTGCTAAAATGAATGATCGAGGAAAAAAAAAAAAAAAAGAGGAAACTTAAATCCATACAACTGAGTGAAGGGAACCAATGTGAGAAAAAATTACATACATTATATTTCCAACCATATGACATTTAGAAAAGCCAAAACTATGGAAGCAACTAAGAGATGAGTGGGGATTGGCAGGGATTAGCAAGGAGGGAGGAAGAAAGAGGTGATTTTTAGGGGGGTAAAACTACTCTACATGATAATATAATAGTTCAGTTCAGTGCAGTTCAGTCGCTCAGTCGTGTCTGACTTTTTGCAACCCCATGAATCGCAGCATGCCAGGCCTCCCTGTCCATCACCAACTCCCGGAGTTTACCCAAACTCATGTCCATCAAGTTGGTGATACCATCCAGCCATCTCATCCTCTGTCGTCCCCTTCTCCTCCTGCCCCCAATCCCTCCCAACATCAGGGTCTTTTCCCATGAGTCAACTCTTTGCATGAGGTGGCCAAAGTATTGGGGTTTCAGCTTCAGCATCAGTCCTTCTAATGAACGCCCAGGACTGGTCTCCTTTAGGATGGACTGGTTGGATCTCCTTGCAGTCCAAGGGACTTTCAAGAGTCTTCTCCAACAACCCAGTTCAAAAGCATCAATTCTTCAGTGCTCAGCTGCCGGGGTCCAGCCCCGGCTGATCCAGGGTATTCGAAGGAGAGACGGCGTAGGCGAGGATCAGGAAACAATTGCTTAATTAAACGTTAATTAAGGATATAAAGAGTGATACAATGAGGATAGCTCAGTGAGGAAATTCAGTGGAGAAAAGGGGCTGAGTAGCTTGGTTTACGCGGGAGACCAATAAAACTTCAAGACAAGAAGTTTGCACCACTTATGTAGGCCGCAGGCGTCCTTCCGTTCTCCCGAAAGAGAGGAGACACTGAGGCCTCCCCAGTTGGATGTTAGAAGCCCAGGCATAATTAGTAAGCATGGTGGGTTCCACGCTCCAGATGGAGACTCAGCCAGAGTGAGAGAGAGAGCGACATGGGGAGACCAAGTTTTGGTGAACAAGGCCCGCACTTTATTTTCCAAAGTAGTTTTTATACTTTAAGTTGTGCATAGAGGATAATGGGGGAAGGGGTGGAGTCATGCAAGGACAGCAGTTCCTAGTTCTAATCGAAGCCAGGCTTTCAAACTTATCATATGCAAAAGCTCAGGTGATTTACATCATCTTCTGGCCAGGAGGCCTGTTAACATTTTAAGAAATTTATTTTTCTCTAAAGGTGATTATTCCAAAGTCAGGCACCAGCCTCCAAAAAAGCATTGGACAAAGCTGCATTCCTACAGGGCAAAGGTGAAGTGGGCTCAATCAAGAAAAGAATTAACTCAAGGGTCCAAGGTTACAAACATTGAGGCTACTACTTACATTTCTATACACCCATTATATCAATCAATACACTGCCAAGGACACAGTAGGTAAGGAGTATGGAGACTTAGCAGCAAACATTGGCCGAATAAGTGAAAAACCCTTCACCAATACAATTTCTAATCAATCTTTTAACTACTCAAAGGAATCTGTGTTTAGACAGTTTAGAACATCTCCCGCCTCTCACAGTTGGGAGGCTCTGAACAATCACATGTGGCCGGAAAAACCTATTCAGGCAGGCTGGAGGATTTCCAAAGGAGTTTGTAGGTTGAACACTGTCACACCCAGGAATTATTAACTGGAGCTGTAAGCTAACTCTTTTTTCAGAGAGAGGTAGTGGGGGACAGCCCCCCGTAAAGTCAGAGGTGTAGGTGAAAGCACAAAGTAGAAAGTAGGCAGACTCTGGTTTTGGGGGTAGATGCTCGAGAATTTCCAGGGGGACTCCTGAGGCTCGATCCCGCCTTTGCGTATGCCAAGCTTCCTTCCTCATGACCTTTGTCATGGGCAGTTCCTCACGCTGGCTCCTGGCAGTGATAGAATTCCAGTTGAGCTATTCCAGATCCTGAAAGATGATGCTGTGGAAAGTGCTGCACTCAATATGCAATATGCAATATGCACTCAATATGCAATATGCTGGCTCCTGGCACTCAGCTTTCTTCACAGTCCAATTCTCACATCCATACATGACCACTGGAAAAACCATAGCCTTGACTAGATGGACCTTTGTTGGCAAAGTAATGTCTCTGCTTTTCAATATGCTATCTAGGTTGGACATAACTTTCCTTCCAAGGAGTAAGCGTCTTTTAATTTCATGGCTGCAATCACCATATGCAGTGGTTTAGGAGCCCCCAAAAATAAAATCTGACACTGTTTCCACTGTTTCCCCATCTATTTCCCATGAAGTGAGGGGACCAGATGCCATGATCTTCGTTTTCTGAATGTTGAGCTTTAAGCCAACTTTTTCACTCTCCTCTTTCACTTTCATCAAGAGGCTTTTTAGTTCCTCTTCACTTTCTACCATAAGGGTGGTGTCATCTGCATATCTGAGGTTATTGAGATTTCTCCCAGCAATCTTGATTCCAGCTTTTGCCTTTTCCAGTCCAGCGTTTCTCATGATGTACTCTGCATATAAGTTAAATAAGCAGGGTGACAATATACAGCCTTGACGAACTCCTTTCCCTATTTGGAACCAGTCTGTTGTCCATGTCCAGTTCTAACTGTTGCTCCCTGACCTGCATACAGATTTCTCAAGACGCAGGTCAGGTGGTCTGGTATTCCCATCTTTTTCAGAATTTTCCACAGTTTATTGTGATCCACACAGTCAAAGGCTTTGGCATAGTCAATAAAGCAGAAATAGATGTTTTTCTGGAACTCTCTTGCTTTTTTGATGATCCAGTGGATGTTGGCAATTTGATCTCTGGTTCCTCTGCCTTTTCTAAAACCAGCTTGAACATCTGGAAGTTCACAGTTCACCTATTGGCTTCACATAATTATACACTTGTGCAAACACAGAGAGTATACAACACCACGACTGAAATCTTATGTAAGTGATGGACTTTGGCTGATAATATTGTGTCAATGCAAGCTGATGAATGATAATAAAGATACCATTCTGTGGAGAGGTAGTGATATGGGGAACGTTATGTGTGTGCAGAGGCAGGGGGTAAATTGGCTATATCTGTATCTTCCACAATTCTGCTGTGACTCTAAAACTGCTCTAAAAAGTAAAGTTTAATACAGTACATAATAATGGATGAAAGATATCTTGCCAGAAAAGATATACAGATGGTAAGGAAGCACATGCAAACACATTCAATATCATATGTCATCTGGGAATCTCCCATTACAGCAATGAGATAACACTACACATCTACCTGAATTGTGAATATTTAAAAATCTCTGTATAAGTGTAAAAAGTTGGTGCTTGCTATGTTTCTTGGTGGTCCCAACAAGGAGTCCAAACTGCCATTCCCAGGAGTGCTCTAAGTCAGGCATGACAGAAAACAAGCCTGGAGGCTTCCTGCCCCACCTGAAAAGCTAGGAAGGATAGGCATGGGCCATTCGTTTTCTCTCTCTCTCCTGCAGGAGAGCTGGGAGTTGGGAATTTTTTCCGGATCCTATCACTGGAACAGGGAGGAGAAGGAGGTCTGGAGAGTCAAATGCCATACATTCGCCTAAAAGCTTCACTGTGTCTCTTGTTGGCTTTGTCCTAGTCTGGGGTGCTGCAAACTGTGTGTTGTCTGGTGTCTCACAACAGCAATTTGATCCATGTTGTCATCTCCATGGAGGGAGGGGGGCTTGGGGTTCCTATTTTGCCATCTTGCTGATGTTATTGAGAATTCTTATCTTTAAGTCATGCATTTTGTTGGGAAATTTTCTAAACCATAAATCTGCCCTGCGTCACACTGTCCTCCTTTTCTGCAGTAGTCTGTGGAAGGCAGCTTTCACTTGAGCGTTCCTTAGACTGTAGACGAGGGGGTTCAGTAATGGATTGAAGAAAGTGTAAAACAGGAAAAGGATTTTCTGTGGCTCCTCTCGATTATTGTCATCAGGGATCATGTACACCATCAGGACTATGCCAAAGTAGAACCCAACCACACAGAGGTGGGAGGAGCAGGTGGAGAAGGCTTTCTTGCGGCCCTCCTTTGACTGGATCTTCAGGATTGCCCAGAGGATGCGCACATAGGAGACCAGCACCAGGGAAATGGGAGCAATTAAGATAAAGACACCATCTGCAAGGAGGAAAATGTCATTGATCCAGGTTTCTCCACAGGTCACTTTGAGGACAGATCGGATTTCACAGAAGAAGTGGTTTACCTTCTGGGGCCCACAGAAAGGCAGCCGTAGAAACAGACTTAGTTGGACTATGGCCAGGGAAAATCCACACGCCCAGCAAGCGATGGCCAGGAACGTGCACACCCTCCAGTTCATGATGACCGTGTACTGCAGGGGGTGGCAGATCGCCACAAACCGGTCATAGGACATCACCACCAAAGTCAGGCACTCTACAGAAGCAAAGGCCAAATAGGAAACCATCTGCATGGTGCATGAGAAATAGGAGATGGTTTTCTTGTGTTTCACTAAGTTTTCCAACATATTGGGCAAATGGCTGGAAGCATAGGCTACATCAGTGATGGCCAGATGAGACAGGAAGTAGTACATGGGGGTGTGCAGTCTGGGTTCAAGCGAGATGAGTCCCAAGATCATCCCATTTGCCAGCAGGTTGAAGGTATATAGCAGGATGAAGATAACGAAGAGGAGCAATTCCATGTCTTCACTGAGCTGGAAGCCCAGCAGGATGAATTCTGCGATCCATGATTGGTTGCCCTCCATTCCCAAAGGCAGTCTCTAAGGGACTGAAGTGTGATGAGAAGGTCAGAGCTGGACAGCAAGGAAAATCAGAGTTACTTATGGGAAGTGAATTTGGAGGATGCCTGTGTGCTTGATGCTGTAGCTCTGAGATTTTTTTTATTTCAGTGCTTCCTTTCTTTTATTTATTTTTTATTGTGAAATAATTCAAATTTTCAGAAAATATCAGAACATATAAGCAAATATAGTATATACTTTTTATCATTTTTAATGTCTGTTTTATCATTTCTTTTACTCTGTATATATTTTGTTGATTTTCTGTGGACCACATAAATGAAACTATAATGCCAACACATCCCTAGGCTGTTTATTATTCCCAGAATAAGGTTATTCACTAATTTTTTTTCATTATCTTTACCAAAGTCAGGAGATACAACATCAATGATTCCATATTCTAGGTACAGACTTCAGCCTCTCTGGTCTAAGATTCAAATCCAATATCACACAAAATATTTTGTCTCCTCTAATCTGAAATAGTTACTCTTTCTGGCCTTGCCAGTGATATTTTTGAAGAGTATGAGTTTTTGTTTTGTATGTCTCTCAATTATGATTTTTCCATTGATTGCCATTATTTTAAGTTCAAATTTTTGTTAGAAAAGAAATGTCCCTAATCTTAAAACCTTTAATGAATACACATACAGATGATGCTAATTAATCTCAATATAGGTGATACTAATGTGGATTAATTGGCTGAGTGGTGTTTCCAAATTATCTTTATTATAAGGTTATTAGTTCATAATTTTTAAGCCTTTTCTTCCTTCTGGCTTAACAAATTATCCTATAATCATCTCTGTAGTCTCTATGTGAGCATCTTCTATCACTACTTTCTGTCTGTTGATCTGGACATGAGTTCAAGGTTACCAGAAAAAAGTTAACAATTAGAAAATTTAATAATTTGAAAATTGCTCTCTTACAAAAAATACTATGAATAATCCACGTAATTTAAACAAAGTGTTTCATCTGGGTGTTCTTGAATATGCATAAAGACAGGGACAATAAAATATATGTTGAGAAAATAGCAACAGCTAAATAAACGAATATCCTATACCTGCTTTGAAGTGATGCTTACATGAAAGTTGAAAATTTCAGGGAAATTTTCTATGGAAAAGTTAAATTTACCAGAAAGTAAATAAAATAAGAAGGAATTCTGAAGAAATATTCAGTAGCATTTTCAACTTTGCAAAGTATCAATGAAAGGGAGGCAACAATTCAGAGGGTCGTTGCCCTTTAGGAACAATGGCTTGAACAAAGTTGAAGGACAGTCCTGGATTCCTGTTTCTATAATGTGATTTCACTTGGAAGGGTTTCTATAAATATTAAGTTGCCAATATTATGAAATGTTGCTATAACCATGTGTGCTCAGTCATTCAGTCATGTCTGACATTCTGCGACCCTATGGACCACAGCCCACTGGGTTCCTCTATCCATGGGATTTTCCAGGTAAGAGTGGGTTGCCAT
>NW_011494783.1:564888-580792 GCF_000754665.1 Bison bison bison | reverse complement strand
ACCCAGGGATCAAACCCACCTCTCCTGAGCCTCCTGCATTGACAGGCAGACTTTACCACTATTTACTTCACATTAAATGGTGAAAAATGATTATGGTAACATCTTAACTATTTAGGGTGATTTTTTTTGTCTGAATAAAATATTTATTATATCTTCATCTCTAATACCATCATTTTCAATTCAACTAAAAGTTAAAAAAAATAATAGTGAGGGTAGATTAAATTTCTTAAATTAAACAGCACTGAAATGGAAGAAAATTTTGATACCAAAAATAGAATTTTTCCTTCTTAATAGAGCTAATAAAATAACAGCACCTCAAAATATGAAGGTTTCATTTGTCAGTATATACAATTTTCTACCCAGGCCATCCTGTAACTGAGCTAGAGAGATTTATGCTAGTTCCTCAACACTAATCAGTGCAATTGGTACTCATTCTAACATATTCTGTGTTAAAACAAATATTTCTATCAAATACAGTAACTTCTAATTCTAAAGATTATCCAGATTAAATGATAGCTTAGGGGAGACTGAGTAAGAAATAACTATAATGCAATCTTGACAATGTAAAAATGAGTTTACAAAATCAAGTAATACAGGAGAAGAATTATGAGAAGGAATAATAAGAAAACTATTCCCCACATTTTTGAAATGGGGAGTTAAAGCGTTGAAATTTGAAATAGATGGCTTATAAACATGAAGACTGAAATTTCGGTTTAAAAATTTAAGGTCTACCCAATAAGTACTTTCTAGCCATATGCAATGGAGAAGGCAATGGCAACCCACTCCAGTACTCTTGCCTGGAAAATCCCATGGACGGAGGAGCCTGGTAGGCTGCAGTCCATGGGGTCGCAAAGAATCGGACACGACTGAGCGACTTCCCTTTCACTTTTCACTTTCATGCATTGGAGAAGGAGATGGCAACCCACTCCAGTGTTCCTGCCTGGAGAATCCCAGGGACGGGGCAGCTTGATGGGCTGCCGTCTATGGGGTCGCACAGAGTCAGACACGACTGAAGCGACTTAGCCACAGCAGCAGCAGCAGCAGCCATATGCAAACTTCATTAAGATTATTCTAAATAAAAGATGGATGGGGGGCAATATAAGGATAGGAAATTAGAGGTCAAAACTACAATACATAGGATAAAGAAGATGCAATGTAGAGCACAAGAACATAGTCAATATTTTATAATTTTAAATGAAGGATAATCTATTAATACAAAATATTGAATCACCAGGTTGCACACCTGAACCTAATATAATTGTAAACAAACTATATGTCAATAAAATAATTCAGAAAATAAATTTCAGTTTTTACTGACAACACATTAATGAATACTGAAAACATTAAAATCTCTGTAGATGACCTATTATATATAATAAGCAAATATCCAAACTCTGGAACATGCATAATATTTTATGGAATAAATGAACATTTTTTAAAGATTTCACATCTCTTCATACTGATCTGTAGGTTCGATGAAATCCAAATCAGAATTTAAGGGAGGTTTTTAAAGTGCAGAAATTGATAATCTTTCTTGTAAGTTTCATGAGAAAATATGAAAGATCAAGAAAAGTGAAGGGAATGATAAAGAAGAATGAAGTAAAAGGATTTACTCTGTGAAACATTGAGACCTATAAAGTTACAGTCAGGTAATGTTCTGCTCAGACAAAGATAATTAAGTAGACTCATGAAATGGCATGATTAACCAGAAGTTCAAAATGCACATTCCCATCACCCCACAAGCACATCTGAACCAAGACAAAAGTACAGGTGTTTTCAATAATAATGCTGACTCAGTTGTCTATTTACATGTAGAAATAAAATCAAGCCAAAATATAAATATAGGTAGGTAATGATCTAAATATAAAAGATAGAAATAAGCTTTGTAGCATAGTTATGACCTTGAACTGAGTGGAATAGTAAACAGCATAAAAGAGTGATAAAACTAAGAAATTAACTGCTATTACCTAGAGGCATCATCAGGAAACTATGAATTATTCATAGCAGGTACAATCAATTCAGAGCTCATATTTGCAATATAAAACATTTTCTGCAAATCACTAATGAAAAACACTTAATCAAATGGCAATTGTGCAAATATTTACTTGAACTTACTTCGCATGAAAAATAATCTAAATGATCCACAAGCCCATTAAAACGTAAAGGGGTAGTAAATTTTCTGTCACCAAAGATATCAAAGTAAAAATTAATTCCCTTGTGGCTCAGCTGGTAAAGAATCCACCTGCAATGCGGGAGCCCTGGGTTTGATCCCTGGGTTGGGAAGATCCCCTGGAGAAGGGAAAGGCTACCCACTCCAGTATTCTGGCCTGGAGAATTCCAAGGACTGTATACTCCATGGGGTCACAAAGAGTCGGGCACGACTAAGTGACTTTCATTTTCACATAGATTTATAAGATTTTATATATATATATATATACACTAATTTTTTCTACCTTCCAAGTAAAATATCTATCTTAGCTTATTTAAAAAGGTTGAAACATAGAGTTGTCTCTTTGCTTGAGTTTATAATTCATGTGAGCAAAGAGATATATGTTGCAGAGGTTCTTATAATTAGTTTTAGAAACGTATGATTTAATTTACTTATTCCAAGAAAAATTAAGTTTGGGGAACCTCACTTGGTAAGAATAATCTGGCTGGTATCTCTTTATAAAGTCATTTTTTAGGAAAAAAAATGAGAGTCAAAGTCACATTTCAAAATAGTGTGATCAACACTGAATTCCATAGTAAGTTCTATGATTTCGAATCTATGAACATCAATTAACAAAGGAATGGAAAAGGACACGACCACATCAAGGCAGCTGCTTAAGTTTGGATGCTGCAGGAGGACAAAATAGGAGTAAGTGAAATTAGATCCTAATGGAAAAATCTTAGAGCCCGTGTAGAATATGCATCTCAGTGTGAACTCACTTGGAGTAGAAGGGACCTAGAGTATCTATATACCAACTAGTATCTATTATTGGGTGAGAGCCCTGAGGTGGGCGGACCAAGTATTAGGGTTCCTTTTCACTGTGTGATGGGATAGTAAAGTTGCTCTGGTTTCTGGAGAACCTGCAGGCAAGGAAATGCAGCTGCTGGCATTTGGAAATCAGGCCAGTGTGCTTTGAAGTGGGAAGACAAGGTGTTACGTATGGGACATTTGTAGCATTAGCTTCAAAGTCCCTTGTCTGTATGCTATGCTATGCTATGCTATGCTAAGTCACTTAAGTCGTGTCCGACTCTGTGCGACCCCATAGACAGCAGCCCACCAGGCTCCCCCGTCCCTGGGATTCTCCAGGCAAGAACACTGGAGTGGGCTGCCATTTCCTTCTCCAATGCATGAAAGTGAAAAGTGAAAGTGAAGTCGCTCAGTCGTGTTCGACTCTTAGCAACCCCATGGACTGACTGCAGCCTACCAGGCTCCTCCGTCCATGGGATTTTCCAGGCAAGAGTACTGGAGTGGGGTGCCATTGTCCGTATATCATCTATGAAATACAAAATTGGATTGGACATAACTGGGCAGAGGGATGAATGTGGTTTTCTGGTGTTAAATTGAAGAGGATAATTGATTATGAAAAAATTCAATAAACACTTTCTAATGATTTTGTAATTATAGTAGTATAGATATTAATCCACAGCTAAGTAAGAAAGAAAGCTTAATTTCTAATGTCAAAAACTGCCTTTACTTATACTCAGTCTACTGCTGCTGCTGCTGCTAAATGGCTTCAGTCAGTGTCCGACTCTGTGCGACCCCATAGACGGCAGCCCACCAGGCTCCCCCGTCCCTGGGATTCTCCAGGCAAGAACACTGGAGTGGGTTGCAATTTTCTCCTCCAATGCATGAAAGTGAAAAGTGAAAGTGAAGTTGTTCAGTCATGTCCGACTCTTCGCGACCCCATGGACTGTAGCCTAGCAGGCTCCTCCGTCCATGGGATTTTCCAGCCAAGAGTACTGGAGTGGGGTGCCATCGCCTTCTCCACTCAGTCTACTAGCCTCCTTTATATTATGTATCTTGTACCTGAGGAAATTTTATAAAACAGTTCTCTTTAGATATAATAGAATCTAAGCAATACTATCCAATATTAGCTCTATTATTCACCATAAATAATATGAGACAAATAGTTAAGTGCATCAGTATGTGTTAAGAATGATGTGACAAATTTATGTAAATGAATTGAAGTCTCTTGTCTGTTTATCACATGAAATGTGTTCAAGAGATTTTCAAAAATAGGAAGGCATGTTTAGGATGGAATACGATTATATACTGAGTATAGAGTCCACTTTCAGGAGTACTTACCAAGGAACAGACTCACCATTCAAAGCTTGAAACTGAAGGAAAGTCTAATTTTTAGTCACTGTCATTGGGGTCAAACAAATAGATAATCAGACACTGATTTTAAATAAGAGCCATAAATAAAAAATCGAACGAGTAATACAGTATATTGGAGGAACTGAATTATTAACTTCTTCGAGTGACACATATTTGTGTTTTGTGCCAGGGAGAGTAGACCAGAGGTGTTTCTCTTTAGGGACAGTATAGGATAGCATCAGGTTCTAAGTCAGGTTGAGACAGCTAGTAAAATGATTCTAAGGCTCTTATTCTATTTTGGTGCATGTCTCTAAAATATTAGTTTTAGGTACTAATGTTACAATGAATGCTAGCAGAAACAGCAAATGTTACTAATGTCAGCACAAGCATTCAAAGCCTCCATGGTGGCTCCTGGTTTAACTGTTAGTTCTGATCTGCCTTCCTGACCTGACCTGTCTGCTGAGGGACCTAGTAACGCAGTTTAACGTAGAATTAGTCTTCAAATCTCCAGCAGCTTTTTGCCTTTCACCATCAGTACCCTAATAACACTGCCTGATTCTCTGGCTCCCAGACTCATGCTCTCTAATGCCTGTCTTTCTTCCTCATCTTTCCATGGAGCTCCTGTTTATCTGATATTAGCTTCAAAGTCCAGCTTTAAAAGCCTGAATATCCAGAAAATGTAATCTATATTTCAGGCATGTTTCCACTACAAGTTAAAAGAATACATGTGTCACATTGTATATAAAATAAGAATATACCTTAAAGGACATTCACTTATATATTTAAATTTCTGCTTAATTTTAACATGTATTTAGAGATCGTTTTCTAGTTAAGAAATAATTAAATGCATGAATAAACAGTATCCTGCAGGATGATTATCAGAAGGCTTTATTAGTCCTAGGACATCTCCTATCCTGCTTCGTGTCTACAGAGTGATCACTGCTTTCTCTGACCTGTTGCTAAAGTGAAATCTTCTACTCCTACTCCTCATGCCTCAGTGGACCCTGACAGTTTATAAGCTCAGGTCAGGGCTGCCTAGAATGCCTTTCCAGTAATTTCCTGTTAACAGATCATCAACTCTCATCTTTTATAAAACAGAAGTCAGATTATATGAACATGAAAACTGTTAGCTTCATAAATAGTAATTTGAATATTAAAAATTAGAATGCTGAAATATTTATGAAAATAACCAAGTTGATGCAGTTTAGAGGAAAGTATTAGAAATCCTATGCCTCGTTACAATAGAAATACTCTGGTTTATCTTAATTTTCTTTTTCAATGACAAAATTTAGAAATGATAGATTTTCATTTATTCCATTTTAAAAAACTGACTTAAATGTGAAGGGGTAAGACAAAAATATTCTCTGAAAACTTGCCAGGTGCGCAGACATGTAAATAGAGAAACTGTTATTGTAGTAGGGACATTTCACCATATTTTCACCAGCTAGAACTTCCCCCCAAAGCTGGTAAGTGACAGCGGTACTCAGGTTATCACACTCTAGAAGATGACACAGGATTTCCTTCAAATGAGGACACGCATCACTGGAGAATAATTCTAGACAGCAAATCAGGTTAAACTAGATGGAACCTTTACCAGCTTCCCTGCTGCAAAAGAAACACTAATGGGATCTTTATCAGGTAGCTAGAGGATTTCTCCCTGCTCTTTATTAAACACCTTCCTACTGGGCAGCAAAGAAAGGAGCCCCCATTGTTCTCACTTCCTGGCAGGACATTTCCGGGATTCAGTAGGAGCAGACGGTCCTCAGCAGAGGAAGAAATGAAAGACAATGAAGGATAAGTTACACAAGACTTCTGGATTCATCATTTGTAAGGAGAGACATCAGCTCTAGATGTTCTTATGCCCCTCTCAGTTTGCCATTGCGACTCCGCGACACTGAGTTTACCAGCCCTTTCCAATAAAGTGGGGCACCAGGGAGGAGCTCTGACTAGGAGGAGTAAGAAACCCATGTTTAGACAGCGTGGGTATCAGATGTGACTCTGAGACCCCAGCACAGAGCACGAAAGGGATCTTCAAAAGGGTAGCTTTTTTCTTTTTCCTAAACCTTATGATTCTGCCAGCCTTCTCCCCTGCTCTTCTGAAACCATTCATCAATGTGTAAATAAGGACTTATATAACTGGGAGCTGCTACTATTTCTGATCTTTTCCTCAACTTGGACTTGAATGTACAGGAAAACTCACAGAGATGGGAAGGGCTGGAGCTGAGTCACCTGCTCCCTGGAGTGAGTGCAGTGGATGGGGAGTCCCAGGCACCTTTTCTGTCCTGACAGAAGGACAGGATTCAGGGTGCTCAGGAGCCTCTAGGTGTGATGGCTTTAGAGTCTGATCGCCTAAAACCAGCCCATTCCCCAGAGACATTCCTGGAGAGCCCAGGGAACAAATGGCAAAGCATACTCTCACTGTTCTATGTCTTTCCCACAAAGTAGGGCAAAGCCTGCCCCTCCTCTCTTGGGTCTCCAGCTGTGTTATCTATGGTGTGTGGGTGTGCATGTGCACGTTTGTGAACCTGTTTATGCAAAGACATAAGAACTCAAGAAGAATGGCAAAGAGGTCTGTACTCAGGAGAATCTTGGTATGAAACTTTTACAGATAAGTCACACTTCGGTGCTTGTCCCATAAGTAAAATCCCCAAGGATATGTACTATGCACTTGATCTCGATATTGTTCCTGCATCTGTATGCTACAGTTGGAAAGATTCATGAAGTAATAAGTGTAATCCCCAAGGAGCTTGTTACTGCAGCTTGTTACTCAAAATATTGGATCTTTCTCAGGGAGTGAACAATCTCTGCTGGGAAGTGTTAATGTGCAATAATTATCAAAATTTTCCACTGCAAATATTAACAATTACTTGGAAACTCTTTGAGATGCAACCCTATTTCCCCAGGGCTTCCCTGAAAGCTCAGTTGGCAAAGAATCCTCCTGTAATGCAGGAGACTCTGGTTTGATTCCTGGGTCAGGAAGATCCACTGAAGAAGGGATAGGCAACCCATTCCAGTATTCTTGGGCTTCCCTGGTGGTTCAGCTGATAAAGAATCCACCTGCACTGTGGGAAACCTAGGTTCGATCCCTGGGTTGGGAAGATCCCCTGGAAAAGGGAAAGGCTACCCACTCAAGTTCTGGCCTGGAGAATTCCATGGACTGTATGGTCCAAGGCGTCACAAAGAGTCAGACACGACTGAGCAACTTTCACTATCACTTCACTTCCCCGCTTTAGGCTATTCCTTAAGTATTTGTCTCATTTTGATAACACTTTTTCCCTAACTACGTGTCATTTAGAGATATCATTGTCTCCTGTTTAGTGTTGTGAACATTAAATTTAGATGATGGATGGGTTTGCCTGCACACAGATCCACAGACAACACACAAACATGATGACTCAGACCCCTTAAATTCATGGGTATTCACATCAGTTCGGAGAAGGCAATGGCACCCCACTCCAGTGTTCTTGCCTGGAGAATCCCAGGGACAGGGGAGCCTGGCAGGCTGCCGTCTATGGGGTCGCCCAGAGTTGGACACGACTGAGCGACTTCACTTTCACTTTTCACTTTCTCACATTGGAGAAGGAAATGGCAACCCACTCCAGTGTTCTTGCCTGGAGAATCCCAGGGACGGGGGAGCCTTGTGGGCTGCCGTCTATTGGGTCGCACAGAGTCGGACATGACTGAAGTGACTTAGCAGTAGCATATGCTGATAAAACATAGGTAAATATCACAAGCCAGGCCTCTTCCCAAAATGCAGTGGTCCAGAATAAATGCTTTTCTACTGCACATCAGAGTGAATCAGCAAGTCCTCCTCCTTCTATGTTGCAGGGTAATTCCAGTGCCCAAAAGCCAGCTACAAGGAGCTGATTATAAGCTTCTTTCTCATGCATTACTCTCGCTTGCTGTCAAGAGAGTGCCTGGTTTATAATAGTAGATACTATTCTATTATATATATATTTTTAAGGATTAACTTGTGTATGCTTAATGCGTCTCTTTATTTCTTACCTTCCTCTAATTGTCTTTGGTGACAGAAGCATATATACATATACATATATATAAAATATATATATATACAGTATATATACACATATATTTACATATATATATTATATTGCAGTTATAAACAAAAATATTATTTGTATTTTCCAACACTGGTTATAAAATTCAGTCATGATTCCACGATTTGTATTAAAGTTTAAGGGTTCAGAATCTCTGGTATGCTTAGGTTCTAATCCTAATCCCAAGTTTTATACTCTAATGATAAATTTTTTTCCACATATCATAAGTTAGTTTGTTCCCTTGATCTTGGCTCCACCTTCCAGAGGCTGTAAGGATGCTGGGTCTCACCATGGCTGCAGGGTTGTTTGTTTTCCAGGGTACCATGGAGCTGGAGTGATGATGATGGCTAGAGAATAAGTTAAAACCCTGCAGACCTCGCTGTTCTTAACAAGGTCAGCAGTTTTTCCTGGATGAACACTGACACTTTTGCAAGTCTTTAACTTCTGGGCTTTGAAAACGATGGTTTTGACAGATTCTGTCAGTGTGCCTTTTGATTTTCTGGAGCAGAGTTTCTGGAGGTCTTTACTCGATTTATTCCTAGTGACCAGTGCTTTTTTAAAAGTAAAGTATATTTTCTGTCTATGTAGAGATAGCATAAGCTATTCTTTATACAATATAAGCTTAGATAAATTTGAGGAACTTTTCATATGACAAACTCCTGCCTGTCTAGGTGCCCGAGAAGGAGGTATGTGGTCCTGATACTTTTTGCATTTCAGGTCAAATTGTATAGCAATATCTCAGTGTCATATTTATGTCACAAATTTGGGGAAGATTTTACACAGAGGAGATTTATTTTTGATCTTTTAAATTCAATTTGCTCATCTTCATCTTGGTTTGCTGATTGAAGAATACACACACACACACCCACATGTGCTTTTTGTCTACAGAATGGTTTTTATTTCCCCATAGTTTTAATTTTTAAGGTAAATTTTGATTATATGCTCCTTTTAGAGGACCTCAGAGAAGTGCAGGCTTAATAAGGGCAACTTAATAAGAAATTCTGATATGATTACTGTGACTTCTTAAAGTGAGAGTTCAACTGGAAATACCCAAGAGATCTTGGTGTTAGTATTCAAAGGAAGATATCATTTTCTTGAAGATTTCATTTTTAGGACCTTTAAGTAAGAAAGAAATTTTTCCCAAACTTGAAAACAATGTACTATTTGTCATTTTTTCTTCAGTTACTTCTTTAATAATACCTTTGATAACTGACTCCACACATATTGTTTGGCACACTGTTACTTGACATTTATGTGATATTTCTTATACCCCTGAGCTAAAGTGTTAGTTTTCTAGGAGTGCCATAACAAAGCACCACAAACTATATGGACTCAACAACAAAACATATGTTTTTTTATTGCCCCAGTGGCTAGATGTCCAAGAGCAAGGAATCAACAGGTTTAGTTTCTTCTGAAGCCTCTCCTTTGGCTTGTAATGGCAATCTTTTCTCTGTTTTCCTTTCATGTATGTCTGCAGCCTAATCATCTCCTCTAAAAAGACATCAGTCGTATCATATTAGTGCCCAACCTAATGATCTCAGTTTAGCTTAATTACATTTTAAATATGCAAGCTTACTTATGGACACATTCTGACAGTTAAAACCTCAACATTTACGTTATGGGGAGGGGACACAATTTAGTGCATAATAACTACCCTTATTTTACCCTACTTTTTTTTAACAGCCACAAATCAACTTGCTTAATATTTACTTCTCAGGCTTATGACTTGATATTTCTTTTGCTTTTTGGCTGTGGCACATGACATGCAGGATCCTAGTTCCTCCTACTGCTGCTAAGTCACTTCAGTCGTGTCCGACTCTGTGCGACCCCAGAGACGGCAGCCCACCAGGCTCCCCCATCCCTGGGACTCTCCAGGCAAGAACACTGGAGTGGGTTGCCATTTCCTTCTCCAATGCATGAAGGCGAAAAGTAAAAGTGAAGTCGCTCAGTCGTGTCCGACTTTTCGTGACCCCATGGACTGCAGCCTACCAGGCTCCTCTGTCCATGGGATTTTCCAGGCAAGAGTACTGGAGTGGGGTGCCATTGCCTTCCCCTGCACCCTGCAGTGAAAGTGTGGAGACTTGTCTTGACTGGACAACCAAGGAAGTCCTTGATTTGATCTTTCAGATTAATTATATCTTTGAAAATAAAACTCAGCATTATATTGTCCCTGTAACTTAGCCACTCAAACAGGCATCAAATATAAAGAAAACTGTTATCTAATATGGTTGTTGGGTGTATAACTATACATATGTGCCCTTGCCAAACCCTCCTCAAACTAATGCAATCTACTATTTTCTTCCTGATTTAGTTATCAATGAGTTTTAAAAATACTTGTTAAGTGCAAAACATTAATTTTCCAAAATATTTTTTCCCAAAACACTTTGTTGAGAAATATAAAATTGTTAACGCAGTCAGAAGTGAATTGAATGAGTGTGCTTTTTAAGTTGGGGATTCCCTGGTAGCTCAGCTGGTAAAGAATCCACCTGCAATGCAGGAGACCCCAGTTCAATTCCTGGGTCAGGAAGATCTGCTGGAGAAGGGATAGGCTACCCACTCCAGTATTCTTGGGCTTCCCTTGTGGCTCAGATGGTAAAGAATCTGTCTGCAATGCAGGAGACCTGGGTTCAATCACTGAGTTGGGAAGATCCCCTGGAGAAGAGAATGGCTACCTACTCCCGTATTCTGGCCAGGAGAATTCCATGGAATGTGTAGTCCATGGGGTCACAAAGAGTTGGTCACGACTGAATGATGTAGGACAAGTTTGTTTAAAGGGAGTGCAAGCAAGCTTCACATTCATACATTTCTCCCAAGGAGTATGTAGCTGAAATCTCCAACAGAGATTGGAGTTATGGGCAAATAAGAAAGCTAGGATTTTAGGGGATGAGATTATAAAGAGAAAGTATATGTAGAAAAATATTCTAAAGATATTTGTGGAGGTTTTCGTAGGCATTGCCTAAGTCCTAATATGAAAAAAATAAATGTGTCTTAAATCTAAAAGGAACAAGCCCTAAAAGGAACAAAGTGAACTTCAACAAGTTTAATTGTCATTAGGGAGAAAAAACAAAGCTTTGCTTCATTAATCTTAATATATAATAAAATAATCTATAGCCTTTATGATTTATTATTCCAAATATTAAAAAGCAGGAAGACTTGATCAATAACCAAGAGATAAAAGAGCCAATAGAAGAGGTCTAAGATATACCACAGAAACTGAAGCCTCAAGACTTCAAAATAACTTAGATCAAAGAAAATGGGGTGGCGGGGGGAGATACACAAAATACAAAAACCAATATTTCAGTGAAAAATTAGAATCTACAAAAATAATCAGATATTCCTTCTTCTGTCTCCCCTCTGGTGAATGAGGCTACATCTAAGAGGCTTGTGCAAGCTTCCTGATGGGAGGGACTGCAGATATTCCATCTTAAGGAACAAATAATAATATGTGAAATTAAGAAAACAGCATGTGGATTTAATAGCAGACTTGATCCAGTCTAGTGCAAGATCAATGAATTCAAAGGAAGATCAACAGGAAACACTCAAATAAAAACATTAAAAGAAAAAAAGGAGATAAAATGGAGTAGCATATGGAAGACCTATGGGAGTGTGATTTTTAGAAGCTAACCATCCTGAAGAAAATTGCCAAATAAAATGGGACAGGAGTGGCAAAAACGGTGGAGAAGGAAGACCTTGAGGTCACCTCCTCCCACAGTAACAAAAAATTATTAAGTATTTATAGAGCAACTATTAACGTAAAAGCTCAGAAGACTAACAGAGATCTTCTATAAGTAAAGAAGGAACCACAGTGAGATAGGCAGAAGGGGTAGTGACATGATAGAGTCAAGACTTAGCTCCTCAGGTGGGTGACCCACAAATAGGAGGATAAGTACAATTTCAGAGTTTCTCCTTGAAAAGCAAGGGGTCTAAGCCAGACTTCAAGCTGCTCCTCAGCCTGGGATTCCTGTACCAGGAAGAAGAGCTCCAGAACATTTGGCTTTGAAGGCCAGCAGTGCTGAATTTTGGGAGAGCCATAGGGCTGTGGGGTTAAAAAAAAAAAAAAAAAAAAAGACTCCACTCTTAAAAAGCAAACATGAAATCTCACCAAAGCTCTATGGCTCAGAGCAAAAGCAGTCATTTAAATGGAACCTGGGTGAGACACACCTCCAATCTTGCGAAGCCTTCTAGAGAGGTATGAGGCAAATAGAACTGACTTTGGGGACATAGACACTATAAACAGCCATTGTGGGGAGCTCATTCTTATATGAGGATGCTGGTGCTGGCAAGCACCATTTTGGAATCATCCCTCTAGCTTTTAGTCCAGGGAACTGGCTCCACTGCCTGCCAGTAGCACCAGTCCTTAGATGCTCAGGGCCAAGCAGCAAGCCAGGCACCAACACTGGGCCACCCATGAACAAGCTGACTGCCTCAAGACCCTCTGAACACACAGCCTTACCCACCAGAGGACCCAGGACCTGATCCCACATCCCAGAAAGCTGCCACTAGCCCTGGGAACCACCTCATCCACCAGTGTGCAGGCATCACGCCCAGGATCCCCTGGGCCACAGTCTTACACACCACAGGCCAATGGAAGCTCTGTAACACATGTGACCCTACGGCCAGCTATGACCCTATGGCCCCTGGCTCCACCCAGCAGCAGGGTGACACTAGATTTGGGATCCCTGGTTCCACAGCTACCCATGGAAACTGAATAGACATTTTCTAAAGATGTGTGAATGACCAATAGGCAAGTATAAAGATGCTCAACACTGCTAATTATTAGAGAAATGCAAATCAAAACCACTGAGGTATTACCTCATACCAGTCAGAAAGGTCTTCATCAAAAATCTACAAATAATAAATGATGGAGAGAGTATGGGGAAAAGGAACCCTCCTACACTGTTGGTGAGAACGTAAATTGCTGTGGCCACTTTGGAGAACAGTATGGAGTTCCCTCAAAAAACTAAAAATAGAACTACCATGTGATCCAGCAATTCGCCTCCTGGGTGTGTATCTGGAAAAAATGAAAACACTAATTTGAAAAGAAACATTCACCCCAATATTCATAGCAGCACTATTTACAATAGCCAAAATAAAAAAGCAACCTAAGTACCCAAACAAATGAATACGAAGATATGGTAAGTACATGTAATGGAATATTACTCAGCCATAAAAAAGAATAAAATTCTGTCATTTTCAGCATTATGGATAGAACTAGAGACTACTACACTTAGTGAAATAGGTTAGACAGAAAAAGACACATACTGTATGTTATCAATTACATGTGGAATATAAAAAATAATACAAACAAATATATATGCAGAACAAAAACTCACTGATATAGAAAACAAACTAGTGGTTACCAAGTCAAAAGCAAAGAGAGGAGGGGAAAATTATGAATAAGGGATTAAGAGATGACAAGTTACTATATATAAAATAGATAAGCAACAGGGATATATTGTATAGCAGAGTATTCTGCTATAGCAGCCATTATCATAACGATTTTTAATGAAATATAATCTGTAAAAATAGTGAATCATTATGTTATACATCTGAAACTAATTAATATTATAAACCTACTATACTTCAGTAAAAAAAGAAAAAACTAGAAGAAAATATATGTAGTACTCTGATGTTGATCTTACTGATTTTTTGAATGTTGCTTCAGGCAAAGGAAGAAAAAGCAAAAATAAACACATGGGAATACATCAAAAGAAAAATCATTTGCACAACAAAGGAAACTACCATGAAAACAAAAAGGCCACATACTGAACAAAATATTTTCATGTGATCTATCTAATAATGAATTAATATTCAAAATATACAAAAAACTGGTACATCTCAATCTTAAAAAAAAAAAAAAACTACAACCTCATTAAAAAATGGGCAGAGTCTGAATAGACTTTTTTTTCCATAGAAGACATACAGATGGTCAACAGGCACTTGAAAAGGTGCTTAACATCACTCGACAGAGAAATGCAAATCAAAACCACGAAGAGATATTGCTTCACACCCGTTAGACAGCGATTATCAAAAATACAAGAGATTACAAGTGTTGGTGAGGACGTGGAGGAAAGGGAACACTTGTTCACTGTTGGTGGGAATGTAAACTGGTATAGCCACTGTGGAACACAATGGGGAAACTTCTCAAAAAATTGAAAACAGAATTACCATACAATCCAGCAATTCCAACTCTAGGTATTTATCCAAAGAAAACAGAAACACGAGTTAGAAAATATATATGCACCCCTATGTTCATTGCAGTATTATTTATAATAGCCAAGATATCCAAGTAACTTAAGTGCCCAACAATAGATGGATGGATAAAGAGTATGCAGTGTATATACATGATAGAATTCTACTCAGCCATAAATCTTGCCATTTTCAACAACATGGATGAACCTAGAGCTATTATGCTAAGTGAAATAAGTCATAAAGAGACAGATAAATACTGTATATTTTCACTAAATAACAAAATAAATGAACTAACACAACAAAACAGAAACAGGGACATAGATACAGAGAACAAATACATCATGGCCAGAGGGAAGAGAGGTAGAGAGGAGGGAAAAAAAAAAAGGAGAGGGAGGGAGATAAAGACACACAAACTTCCAGTTGCAAAATAAGTGAGTCACAGAATGAAATATACAGCATGGGAAATACAGACAATAACTATATAATATCTTTGAATAGAGATAAATACGAGCTAGACTTATCATGGTGATCATTTGGAGATGTACAGAAATATCAAATTGCTGTGTTGTGTAGCAAAAGTTAGCAGTGTTATAGGTCAATTATACTTCAAAAACAATCAGACTCATAGAAGAAGAAATCAGGTTTGTTATCATCAGATAAGGGGGCAGTGGGAACTGGGAGAACTGGATCAAGGCAGTCAGAATTACAAAATCCTTACTATAAGATAAATTAGAACTAGCGATATAAGGTACAATATAATACATATAATTAACACTTGTGCTCGTGTGTGCTCAGTCATATCTGACTCTCTGAGACCCCAAGAACTGTAGCCTGCCAGGCTTCTCTATCCGTGGAATTTTCCAGGCAAGAATACTGGAGCGGGTGAGTTATTTCCTTCTCCAGGGGCTCTTCCCAACCCAGGGATTAAACCTGCATCTCCTATATTTGCAGGAAGATTCTTTACTGCTGAGCCACCAGGGAACCCCATAATTAACACTACTATGTATTATATTGGATTCTTTGCAGCCAACGATGGAGAAGCTCTATACAGTCAGCAAAAACAAGACCAGGAGCTGACTGTGGCTCAGACCATGAACTCCTTATTGCCAAATTCAGACTGAAATTGAAGAAAGTAGGGAAAACCACTAGACCCTTCAGGTATGACCTAAATCAAATCCCTTATGATTATACAGTGGAAGTGAGAAATAGATTTAAGGGACTAGATCTGATACATAAAGTGCCTGATGAACTATGGAATGAAGTTTGTGACACTGTACAGGAGACAGGGATCAAGACCATCCCCATGGAAAAGAAATGCAAAAAAGCAAAATGGCTGTCTGGGGAGGCC
>NW_011494783.1:564366-564788 GCF_000754665.1 Bison bison bison | reverse complement strand
CAGTGGCCACAGGACTGGAAAAGGTCAGTTTTCATTCCAATCCCAAAGAAAGGCAATGCCAAAGAATGCTCAAACTACGGCACAATTGCACTCACCTCACACACTAGTAAAGTAATGCTCAAAATTCTCCAAGCCAGGCTTCAGCAATATGTGAACTGTGAACTTCCTGATGTTCAAGCTGGTTTTAGAAAAGGCAGAGGAACCAGAGATCAAATTGCCAACATCCGCTGGATCATGGAAAAAGCAAGAGAGTTCCAGAAAAACATCTATTTCTGCTTTATTGACTATGCCAAAGCCTTTGACTGTGTGGATCACAATAAACTGTGGAAAATTCTTCAAGAGATGGGAATACCAGAACACCTGATCTGCCTCTTGAGAAACCTTTATGCAGGTCAGGAAGCAACAGTTAGAACTGGACATGG
>NW_011494783.1:563729-564266 GCF_000754665.1 Bison bison bison | reverse complement strand
TGGGCTCGATAAAGGACAGAAATGGTATGGACCTAACAGAAGCAGAAGATATTAAGAAGAGGTGGCAAGAATACACAGAAGAACTGTACAAAAAAGATCTTCAGGACCCAGATAATTACGATGATGTGATCACTGACCTAGAGCCAGACATCCTGGAATGTGAAGTCAAGTGGGTCTTAGAAAGCATCACTATGAACAAAGCTAGTGGAGGTGATGGAATTCCAGTTGAGCTATTTCAAATCCTGAAAGATGATGCTGTGAAAGTGCTGCACTCAATATGCCAGCAAATTTAGAAAACTCAGCAGTGGCCACAGGACTGGAAAAGGTCAGTTTTCATTCCAATCCCAAAGAAAGGCAATGCCAAAGAATGCTCAAACTACGGCAATTGCACTCACCTCACACACTAGTAAAGTAATGCTCAAAATTCTCCAAGCCAGGCTTCAGCAATACGTGAACTGTGAACTTCCTGATGTTCAAGCTGGTTTTAGAAAAGGCAGAGGAACCAGAGATCAAATTGCCAACATCCGCTGGATCATG
>NW_011494783.1:550424-563492 GCF_000754665.1 Bison bison bison | reverse complement strand
AAATTAAAAGACACTTACTCCTTGGAAGGAAAGTTATGACCAACCTAGATAGTATATTCAAAAGCAGAGACATTACTTTGCCAACAAAGGTTCGTCTAGTCAAGGCTATGGTTTTTCCTGTGGTCATGTATGGATGTGAGAGTTGGACTGTGAAGAAGGCTGAGAGCTGAAGAATTGATGCTTTTGAACTGTGGTGTTGAAGAAGATTCTTGAGAGTCCCTTGGACTGCAAGGAGATCCAGCCAGTCCATTCTAAAGGAGATCAGCCCTGGGATTTCTTTGGAAGGAATGATGCTAAAGCTGAAACTCCAGTACTTTGGCCACCTCATGCCAAAAGTTGACTCATTGGAAAAGACTCTGATGCTGGGAGGGATTGGGGGCAAGAGGGGAAGGGGACAACAGAGGATGAGATGGCTGGATGACATGACTGACTCTATGGACGTGAGTCTCAGTGAACTCCTGGAGTAGGTGATGGACAGGGAGGCCTGGCGTGCTGCGGTTCATGGGGTCGCAAAGAGTCAGATATGACTGAGCGACTGATCTGATCTGATGTATTATATAGGAAATTTGTAAGGAGAGAAAATTCTAAGAGTTCTCATCACAAGGAATTTTTCAACTTCTTTTACTTTTTATCTATACAAGATGATGTTTACCAAACTTACTGTTATAAAATTACTTTTTCTGTAAGTCCAATCATTATGCTCTATCACTTATACAGTGCTCCATGTCAATTATATCTCAATAAAACTGGAAGAAAAATTAAAATTAAAAACCAAAATGGGAGAAAAGCAAATTTTGAGGGAATTACTTTGGAGTATTCCCAACATGATAAAAAGTTATGTTTCCATGAACACAGAAAGCTCAGCAAATTGGAGGCAAGAAAGGTGGAATTAAAGCGAGCTAAAACATACAGTCTTCTGGAAACCAAACAGAAACTATTTTCAAATCAGGGAAAATATATATACCTATTATCATCAGAAAGCATTTCAGATGGAAAAAAAATTTTGTTTAGTGTTTCTTGCAATAAACTGGCAATAAACACTTAATTTTTTCCTTCTACACTGGATCCACCAGATTTAGTCCTATCTATTATTCCTTACTTGGATATATTTCTCAGTAAATATAGGCAAGTTCAGACTCTCAAAGATTTCCTTTCATTAACCATTCATCCACCCTTTTTCTATTCCAGATATAGATCCAACTATTCATTTTGTCTAAGTTAATCATTATGTAAAAGCATCAGTCTACCAAGTTGCACTGCTTTAGTGTAGGAGAGTAACTTGTAAGCCTTGCTCCTCTGATTCAGTTCAGTTCAGTCATTCAGTCGTGTCCGACTCTTTGCGACCCCATGGACTGCAGGACGCCAACTCCCGGAGCTTTCTCAAACTCATGTCCATTAAGTCGGTGATGCAATCCAACCATCTCAGCCTGTGTCATCCCCTTCTCCTCCTGCCTTTTATCTTTCCCAGTATCAAGGTCTTTTCAATGAGTCAGTTCTTCGCATGAGGTAGCCAAAGTATTGGAGTTTCAGCTTCAACATCAGTCCTTCCAATGAATATTCAGGACTGATTTCCTTTAGGATGGACTGGTTGGATCTCCTTGCAGTCCAAGGGACTCTCAAGAGTCTTCTCCAACACCACAGTTCAAAACAATCAATTCTTCGGTGCTCAGCTTTCTTTATAGTCCAGCTTTCACATCCATACATGACTACTGGAAAAACCATAGTCTTGACTAGATGGAACTGTGTTGGCAAAGTAATGTCTCTGCTTTTTAATATGCTGTCTAGGTTGGTCATAACATTTCTTCCAAGGAGCAAGTGTCTTTTAATTTCATGGCTGCAGTCACCATCTGCAGTGATTTTGGAGCCTGCAAAAATAAAGTCAGCCACTGTTTCCACTGTTTCCCCATCTATTTGCCATAAAGTGATGGGACCGGATGTCATGATGTTAGTTTTCTGAATGCTGAGTTTTAAGCCAACTTTTTCACTCTCCTCTTTCACTTTCATCAAGAGGCTCTTTAGTTCGTCTTCACTTTCTGCCATAAAGGTGGTATCATCTGCATATATGAGGTTATTGATATTTCTCCCAGCAACCTTGATTCCAGCTTGTACTTCATCCAGCCCAGGATTTCTCATAATGTTCTCTGCATATAAGTTAAATAAGCAGGGCAACAATATACAGCCTTGACGTGCTCCTTTCCTGATTTGGAACCAGTCTGTTGTTCTTGAAAAGCTATGGATGAAGGTTCATGACATTGTACAGGAAGCAGTGATCAAGTTCATTCCCAAGAAAAAGAAATGCAAAAAGGCAAAATGGTTGTCTGAGGAGGCCTTACAAATAGCTGAGAAAAGAAGAGAAGCTGAAGGCAAAGGAGAAAAGGAAAGATGTACCCATTTGAATGCAGAGCTCCAAAGAATAGCAAGGAGATATGAAAGGCCTTCTTCAGTGATCAATGCAAAGAAATAGAGGAAAACAATAGAATGGGAAAGACTAGAGATGTCTTCAAGAAAATTAAAGATACCAAGGGAACGTTTCATGCAAAGATGGGCATAATGAAGGACAGAAATGGCATGGACCTCTGATTACTGCTTTCAATATTCACTGTTAAGTCTTGCCTCAGGGTGAACCACAAGAGATTTAAAACAACTCCACTCCTCCTCCCTTCAAAATACAAAGGAAAACTCTGAACTGAAAATAAAAAAACTCTTCAGCATTAAAAAAGAAATTGGTGAATGGCATTTAATTAGAATAAAAGAGTTCTGTGGTATTGGAGAAAACTCTTGCGAGTCCCTTGGACTGCAAGGAGATCCAACCAGTCCATCCTAAAGGAGATCAGTCCTGAGTGTTCATTGGAAGGACTGATGCTGAAGCTGAAACTCCAACATTTTGGCCACCTGATGTGAAGAGCAGGCTCATTTGAAAAGACCCTGATGCTGGGAAAGATTGAAGGCTGGAGAACAAGGGGACGGCAGAGGATGAGATGGTTGGATGGCATCACCAACCCAATGGACATGAGTTTGAGTAAACTCTGGGAGTTGGTGATGGACAGGGGGCCTGGCATGCTGCAGTCCATGGGTCGCAAAGAGTCGGATGTGACTGAGTGACTGAACTGAACTGAACTGAAAGACTTCTGCTCTGTTTAAAAAAAAAAAAAGGCTCTGGTAAGAATATGAAAAGATAAACAACACACGGGCTGGGGAGAAAATCTTTGCATATGTAGGAAAAAAGGAGTTGATTCTAAAAAATAAAGAAAGGACTTTTGCAACACAATAAGAAGGGGGCTCAGTCGGTAAAGAATCTGCCTGCAAAGCAGGAGACACAGGAGATGCAGTTTTGGTCCCTGGGTCTGGAAGACCCCCCGGAGGAGGAACTGGCAACTCACTCCAGTATTCTCGCCTGGAAAATCCCATGGACAAAGGAGCCTGGTGGGCTACGTCCATGGGGGTCGCAAAGAGTCAGACACGACTTAGCGACTAAGCACACACACACAAGGAAAACAAACAAGCCAGTTAAAAAATAGGCAAAAAACTCTGACAGACACCTATTCAAAGAAGATCCACAAATAGCAAAGAAGCATATGAAAAGACGGCCCACATCTATGTGATCAGAGAAATGAACATTAAAACAACAATGAAACATCAGTGTGCACCTAGTAGAATGGCTAAAATCCTGACCATTGACAACACCAAACACTGATTCAGATGTGGATCAACAGAAAGTTGCATATACTGCTGAGGGGAATTTATTTTCATTCATTGCAAAATGGTACAGCCACCTTGAAAAGACGGTTTGAAAATGTCTAAAAAAAAAATAAATACTCTACTATATGAGCTACAAGTGGCCCTACTATTTACCCAAAGGATTTGAAAACTTATGTCCACATAAAAGACATGAACAGTAATATTTAAAGCAGCTTTATTTATGATTGTCTAAACTTAGAAGCAATCCAGATGTCCTTCGGTTGGTAAAGGATAAACGGTGGTGCACGCAGACAAGAGAACAGTATTCGGCACTAAAAAGAAATGAACTAGCATGTAAAAAAAAAAAAAAAAAAACTTAAATGCACACCACTGAGTGACAGAAGTCAATGTGAAAATACTATATACTATATGATCCCAACATTCTGAAAAGCCAAAACTATGGAGGCAATCAAGATATCAGTGGTTACCAGGGACTAGTAGTGAGAGAGGAAGAGGGGACTCTCAGGACAGTGAAATTACTCTTTATGAAAATATAATTGTGGATGCACATAATTATACACTCATCCAGTACACAGAATATACAACAGCACAAATGAATCCTCATGGAAGCTGTGAAAATTGGGTGATGATGTATCAGGACAGCTTTATGAATGATAACGAATGCACCACTCTGTAGGGGGATGTTTATAATGGGGAAGGTTATGTATGTATGGAGACAAGGGGGTATTGGGGGTATCTCTGTACCTTTCACACTTCCCTCGTGGCTCAGACGGTAAAATGTCTGCCTACAGTGTGGGAGACCCGAGTTCAATCCCTGGGTTGGGAAGATCCCCTGGAGAAGGCAATGGCAACCCACTCCAATACTCTTGTCTGGAAAATCACATGGACGGAGGAACCTGGTAGGCTATAGTCCATGGGGTTGCAAAGAGTCAGACACGACTGAGCGACTTCACTTTCACTTTCTGTACCTTTCAATCAATTTTGCTTTGATTCTAAAATTACTTTAAAATAAAGTTTATTACATAAAAATGAGTAAAAGATGTAAAGAAATACCTCATCAAAAAAGATATGCAGATGGTAAAGAAGAACTTGTAAAGAAACTCAACATCGAATGTCAACAGGAAATTTAATATTAACACAAGAATGAAATACCAGTGCAGATAGGTCAGAACAGTGAAAATTCAAAATATCTCAGTATATCCATAAAAAGCTGGGTGCTTGCTATGTTTCTCGGTGGTCTCAACAAGGAATCCAAACTGCCATTCACATCAGTGCTCTGAGCCAGAGGCAAGATAACTAACAAACCCTCACGCTATTCCCTGAAAAGCTAAAGTGGTCTGCATGGTCCATTCTTCTCTTTCCCTCTTGAGGAAGGACTGGGAGTGGGAATTTTCTCCTGATCCTGCTACCCTGGGACAGAGAAGAAAAGCAGTTATGGAAGGTCAAATGCATAAGTTTGCCTAAAAGCTTCACTGCATATCTTCTTGACTTTGGAATAGTTTGGGGTGCTGCAAACTCCTGTGTGATGTCTGGTATTCAATGAAGGCAATTAGATCTTTATTATGTAATCTCCACGGAGGAAGGGAGTTGGGGGTTTCTCTTGTGCCTTCTTGCTGATGTTACTTTGTAGAAGCTTCATCCTTAAGTCATGTATTTTGATGGGAAATTTTCTTGACTATTAGAAAAAAAATTCACTGCACCATAATTCTGACCTGTGTCACACTGATCTATTTTTCTGCAGTACTTTGTGGAAGGCAGCCTTCACTTGAGCATTCCGTACACTGTAGACAAGGGGATTCAGTAATGGGTTGAAGAAGGTGTAAAACAGGAAAAGGATTTTCTTCTGTTCCTCTTGGTGGCTACCGTCAGGGGCCAAGTACACCATCATGGCTATGCTAAAGTAGAACCCAACCACACAGAGGTGGGAGGAGCAGGTGGAGAAGGCTTTCTTGCAGCCCTCCTTTGACTGGTTCTTCAGGATTGCCTAGAGGATACGCACATAGGAGACCAGCATCAGGGAAAGGGGCCCAACTAAAATAAACACACCATCAGCAAAGAGGAACATTTCATTGATCCAGATGTCACCACACGTCACTTTGAGGACAGAGCTAATTTCGCAGAAAAAGTGGTTCACCTTCTGGGGCCCACAGAAGGGCAGCCGTAGAAACAGACTTACTTGGACTATGGCCAGGGAAAATCCACATACCCAGCAAGCGATGGCCAGGAATGTGCACACCCTCCAGTTCATGATGACCGTGTACTGCAGGGGGTGGCAGATCGCCACAAACCTGTCATAGGACATCACCACCAAAGTCAGGCACTCTACAGAAGCAAAGGCCAAATAGGAAACCATCTGCATGGTGCATGAGAAATAGGAGATGGTTTTCTTGTGTTTCACTAAGTTTTCCAACATATTGGGCAAATGGCTGGAAGCATAGGCTACGTCAGTGACGGCCAGATGAGACAGGAAGTAGTACATGGGGGTGTGCAGTCTGGGTTCAAGCGAGATGAGTCCCAAGATCATCCCATTTGCCAGCAGGTTGAAGGTATATAGCAGGATGAAGATAACGAAGAGGAGCAATTCCATGTCTTCACTGAGCTGGAAGCCCAGCAGGATGAATTCTGCGATCCATGATTGGTTGCCTTTCATTCCCAAAGGCCGTCTCTAAGGGACTGAAGTGTGATGGGAAGGTCAGAGCTGGACAGCAAGGAAAATCAGAGTTACTTATGGGAAGTAAATTCAAAAGAAGTTTGTGTGCTTGTCCCTACTTCAGTGAGAGTTCTCTAAAATGTTTCTCAGCATGTTTGTTTTTCTTACTTTATTGTGAAGTTATAAAAATTTAGGATAAGTATCAGAAATATAAACAATATTAATATATACCCTTTACCAATTTTTTCATGTTTGCTTTATCATTTTTCTCTCTTGTTAATATTCTCTGAACCATATAATAATTAAGTGTACCAGAAGGCCAGCTTATCTCCAAACTGTTTGATCTTCTTAAGAGCAAGAATCATAAGATGATAACATGATTCACTATTTTAGGTATAGCATTTCAGCCCCTCTGGTCCACGATTGAAGTCCAATGTCACATATAATATTTTACCACCTCTAATCTGAAAGTTAATCAGTTTTCTCTCCTTGACATTAATATTTTTAAAGAGTATGAGTTCTTATTTTGTATATCATCTCTCACTTGTGGTTTTCCATGGATTTCCCATGTTTTATTTATAAATTTACTTATAAATTTTTGGCAGGAAAAAATGTAACTCGTTAATCTTAAAACTTTTCATGAATATTCAAATAATGTTAAGTAATCCCAATATAGGTGATGCTGCTGTGTATTACTTGGTTAAGGTGGTATCTCCAAGTTCATTCCATTATACTCTTAAAGAGATGGGAATACCAGACCACCTGACCTGCCTCCTGAGAAATCTTTATGCAGGTCAGGAAGCAATAGTTAGAACTGGACGTGGAACAACAGACTGGTTCCAAATAGGAAAAGAAGTACGTCAAGGCTGTATATTATCACCCTGCTTATTTAACTTATATGCAGAGTACATCATGAGAAATGCTGGGCTGGATGAAGCACAAGCTGGAATCAAGATTGTTGGGAGAAATATCAATAACCTCAAATATGCAGATGATACCACCCTTATGGCAGAAAGCAAAGAACTTAAGAACCTCTTGATGAAAGTGAAAGAGGAGAGTGAAAAAGTTGGCTTAAAACTCAATATTCAGAAAACTAAGATCACGGCATCCGGTCCCACCACTTCATGGCAAATAGATGGGGAAACAGTGGAAACAGTGACAGATTTTATTTTGGGGGCTCCAAAATCACTGCAGATGATGACTGCAGCCATGAAATTAAAAGATTCTTGCTCCTTGGAAGAAAAGTTATGACTAACCTAGATAGCATATTAAAAAGCAGAAACATTA
Source organism: Bison bison bison (assembly GCF_000754665.1). Lineage (NCBI taxonomy): Eukaryota > Metazoa > Chordata > Mammalia > Artiodactyla > Bovidae > Bison > Bison bison. Next base: position 555,856 of record NW_011494783.1, on the reverse strand, counting down.
CTTTGCCAACAAAGGTCCGTCCAGTCAAAGCTATGGTTTTTCCAGTAGTCATGTCTGGATGTGAGAGTTGGACTATAAAAAAAGCTGAGAGCCAAAGAATTGATGCTTTTGAACTGTGGTGTTGGAGAAGACTCTTGAGAGTCCCTTGGACTGCAAGGAGATCCAGCCAGTCTGTCCTAAAGGAAATCAGTCCTGAATGCTGAAGCTTGAAACTCTAATACTTTGGCCACCTGATGCAATGAGCTGACTCATTTGAAAAGACCCTGATGCTGGGAAAGATTGAGGGCAGAAGGAGAAGGGGATGACAGAGGATGAGATGGTTGGATGGCATCACCGACTCGATGGACATGGCTTTGGGTGGACTCTGGGAGTTGGTGATGGACAGGGAGGCCTGGAGTGCTGCATGCAGTCCATGGGGTCACAAAGAGTTGGACATGACTGAGCGACTGAACTGAACTGAATTCATAATTTTAAGTACTTTGTTCCTTCTAGCTTAAATTATTCTGTACTTATCTTGTAGATTTTTTACTTCAGCTTTGAATCAAGTTATTTCACTAAAAACATTTAGTTTCTCCATAACTGAAAAAGGCACATGTACCCCAATGTTCCCCACAGCACTATTTACAATAGCTAGGACATGAAAACAACCTAGATGCCCTTTAACAGATGTATGGATAAAGAAGCTGTGGCACATATATATACAATGGAACGCTATCAGTCATAAGAAGGAATTTACTGGAATCAGTTCTAATGAGGTGGATGAACTTGAGTCTATTATAGAGAGTGAAGCAATTCAGAAAGAGAAAAACAAATATTGTATATTAATGCATATATGCAGAATCTAGAAAAATGGTACTCATGAACTTATTTTCAGGACAGCAAAAGAGATACAGACATAAAGAACAGATTTGTGGACACAGTGGGGGGAAGGAGAGGGCAGGACAGTTTGAGAGCGTAGCATTGAGACATATACATTACCGTATATAAAATTTGCTGTATGATGCAGGGAGCACAAATCCGGTTCTCTGTGACAACTTAGATGCGTGAGATGAAAGTTCAAGAGGGAAGGGACATACGTATACCTATGGCTGATTCATGCTGACATATGGCAGAAACCAAGACAATATTGTAAGCTAATTATCCTCTGACTAAAACTTTTAAAAAAGGGGAAAAAAATAAAGTACATCTCTATGAGTAAAAACGAAATTTGGCTTCTTATTGAAGAATCATGTTTTTAAATCAGTATCTGGATTTACTGGATATTGTTATTAATATTTTTATCAGGATTGTTGCCAAATTTCTAATATTTTCATTCAACAGAAACCATATACAATTTGGGAGAGTACCTAAGTTGTTAACTGAATAATGAATTCTCAGCTTCACTTGTCTAATCCTAACACATGTTTACTGACTTCTTTTGGAGAACATCACTAATTTAACACTACTGTTGAAGAAAATGATACAAATATTATATGAAAGTTTACTTTTTAGGCAAAAGTATATTTAGAATTAAAATTATTTACACTTTTTGGTTTTCTTTGTATTTAGATAATGATAGGCTCTTAGAAATTTTAGAATTACAAATTAAAATTTCAATGGTCTGATTCATTCTGTGAACAAATTAGCATTTATCTCATAGGAAATTTTGACATCAAGTTTTCCTAAGTCTTAGTAAAACATGACATTCCATAAAATAATACATGTATGAAACCTATGGCCAAAAGTGATCATTGCTAATAACGTACATATAGTTTTCCATTATTCACTGTATCTATGTTTTAAAAAATATAATTAAATTATATAAACAGTTTTATTTCTCTCATTTAAATCATGCCAGGTATGTTTTCCATATCAAAATGTTTCAACACAATATACTTTAAACATTTGCATACTATTTTATTGCACATAAATATTTTACTTGATTTAACACATTACCTTCTAACCAGGTTATATGTAATGTAATGCCATAGATTCAATTTTATACATATTTTTTTGCATATATATTTTATTATTTTCTTATTGCATATTCCTAGACATGGGAGTTCTCAGATTTCTATCATCTTTCTACCTATATCCATCACCATGATCATCATTTATAAAAAGCAAACAAGTCAAAAAAATCAAAATATATCAGCCCTAGAAGAAACCATTCAGTGGGAAAAGATCCTAATTTAACAATTAGAACTGTAACCTCCAGTTCACCTTTCCTGTCAAGTTGTTCCGCTTCAACTTTTCTACTTTTATCATGTTGATTCTCACATTTTAACACAATTTAGCCAAACCTGATATAAAATACATTTCCTGAGGTTCATTCTACAGGCATTTTCTCCTTAAGACATCTTTTTCCATATATGGTTTTAATTAACGCTAAGATATGAATTTCTCACTTTGCTTCTAATCTATAGTTTCTTCTTAATTTCATTTTGGGGCTCAAAGAGGTACTCCTGTTTCCTAGATGAATGACAAGAAGGAATGACTTGTTATTTAAAGACCTACACCATCCATTATACAGAGATGTCTTTACCAACATAGTTATTACAGGTTAAACAATATTATGATTTAATTAACATCATAATTTTCAATTACAAAATGTTGCAAACTATGATGTGACTTTTATCACTCATGGCCAAAGCCTGGTTTCTAAAAAAACTAACAAATTCCTCGATAATATGAGAAAAATATCTAAAGATAGATGATATACATAGTTTTAATTCCTATGCTTGGACTTTATATCATGGAAGGAATTAGTAATTAAGATATTCTGGAAATTATTATATATCCTTGTGAAGAATATCAGGTTTAGTTATCCTCAGATGAGGACAACCATCCCTGAAGAGAAATTCTGGAAGCAAATCATGGTAAGCTAAATTGGTACAGGTACCAGCTTCCTTGCTACAAAAGGAAAAATAACAGGATCTTTATCAAATGGCTAGAGGGCTTCTCCCAGCCACTTACTAACACCTCCCTATTGAGCAGAAAGGAAAGGAGCTCCAGTGTTCTCACTTCCCCAGCAGGAGGACATATCTAGGATATAGAAGTAACAGATGGTTCTCAGCCAAGGAAGAAATGAAAGACAAGTGAAGGACAAGTCACATAACACCTCTGGCTTCGTCACATGTAAGGGAGGCAAACGCTCTAGATGACCTTATGCCCCTTTTAGTTTGATGCTACGATTCATGGACACTGAGTTTCACCAGCTTCTGCCCACACGTGGGACACCAGGGAGGGGCTCTGACTGGGAGTAAGAAACCTATGTTTAGACAGCGTGGGTATCAGATGTGACTCTGAGACCCCAGCACAGAGCAAGAAAGGGGTCTTCAAGAGGGTGTTTTTTTCTTTTTCCTAACCCTGATGATTCTGCCAGCCTTCTCTCCTGCTCTTCTTAAACCATTAATCAATGTGTAAGTAAGGATTTATATAACTGGGAGCTGCTACTATTTCTGGTATTTTTCTCAATTTGGGCTGGAATGTAGAGGAAAACTCACAGAGATGGGGAATGGCTGGAGCTGAGTCACCTGCTCCCTGGAGCGAGTGCAGGGGATGGTTGAGTCCCAGAAACCTTTTCTGTCCAGATGGAGAAGAACTCAGGGTGCTCAGGAGCCTCTAGAAGTGAGGGTTTTAGAGCCTGATCACTTAAAACCAGCCCATTCCCCAGAGGCATTCCTGACGAGTCCAGGGAACAAATTACTAAGCGTCTTCTCACCATTCTTTCTTCCCTACAGACTAGAGCAAAACCTACCCCTCTCCTCTTGGCTCTTCAGCTTGCTGTCAGTGTGCATGTGTGCATGTATGAGTGATGAGTGTATGAGTGTATGAGTGTGTGTGTGTGTGTGTGTGTGCACGCGTGCCTGCTTATGCTGAGAAGTAAGAACTATGTTAGAATTGCAGGTTGTCCCTCATCAAGAGGATGTTGATATAGGAATTTAATAGATCTCAGCCATACATTATGAACCATGTCCCACAGTACAATCCCCAAGGATATGCATGTATTGTGTACTTTTTCTTGAAATTGCTCCTCTCCATATCCTGTTTTTGGAAAGTTTCACGATGTACTAAATGTTACCCCCATGGAGCTTGTTGCCAACCCCTCCAAGGACTGTATTTTCCTTCGGGAGTGCAGTTTTGCTGAAAAGTGTTAATATGAAAGTTTCTATTAATTCCCATTGCAAATACTACTTTTTAGTTGGAAAAAATGGAGATTGAATCCAGTCCCTCAGTGCTTTCCTGACTTCTTTTGGTTTCAAGCTACTCCCCAAGTATTTGTCCACTTTCTAAAACATTTCCCCTAAATACATATCCTATATTTAGAGAATCCATTGTAATCTCTCTGCTTTAAACATTTAGATGTTAAACTTGGATGATGGATGGCTTTGTCAGATCTAGAGAAAGCATGCAATCATAATACCTAAGATCCCTTCAAATTCATGAGTATTCGGGTTAATTTGGCTCTTACGGCTATAAATCATACTAAATTTCCCTAGTCTTCTCTCCCAGGTGAAAATGCCCTATTTTCTCACTCTTTAAATCTCCCACCTATTCTCTCACTCACAGTTTCAGCAGCTGAATGATAGTAGCTGAGAACATAAAAGAAACCACATGACAGTGTTCACAATCTCAACCGTCACATTCACACTTGGTTGCTGTTCAGTCACTAAGTCATGTCCAACTCTCTGTGACACCATGGACTGAAGCGCCGACTTCCCTGTCCTTCACTATTTCTCAGTTTGTTCAAACTCATGTGCTTTGAGTCAGTGATACCATTCAATCATCTCGTCCGCTGCCACCCACTTCTCCTTTTGCCTTCAAATTTTCCCAGCATCAGGGTCTTTTCCAATTAGCTGACTCTTCACATCAGGTGGCCAAAGCACTGGAGCTTTCACAGTTACTAAATCTATGCATTTATCCCAACTTCTCTGCTATTATTATTGAGTCACTAGTTTGTGCTTAACAAAGGCCAGCCTTTCACTTATGTGAGGAATCCCATGCAATTGGTTATCATCAAGAAGATAAGAGATAACAAGCGCTAGAGAGGATGTGGGGGGCAGGGAGGAAACTTTGTATGCTCTTGATGGGAATGAAATTTGGTTCAACCATTATGAAAAACCATATGGAGTTTCCTTAAGGAATTAAAAATAGAACTATGATATGATCCAGCAATTCCTTTTCTGGTTATAATCCCAAAGGAGATGAAAATAGGATATCAAAAAGACACATGCACCCCCATGTTTACTGCAGCATTATTCTCCATAGCCAAGACAGGGAGGCAACATAAGTGCTCATCAGTGGATATATGGATAAAGAAGATGTCATATATATATATATATATATATCAGATCAGATTAGATCAGTCGCTCAGTCATGTCCGACTCTTTGTCGACTCCATGAATCGCAGCACACCAGGCCTCCCTGTCCATCACCAACTCCCGGAGTTC
>NW_011494783.1:543657-550143 GCF_000754665.1 Bison bison bison | reverse complement strand
AATATGCTATCTAGGTTGGTCATAACTTTCCTTCCAAGGAGTAAGTGTCTTTTAATTTCATGGCTGCAGTCACCATCTGTGTGATTTTGGAGCCCAGAAAAATAAAGTCTGACACTGTTTCCACTGTTTCCCCATCTATTTCCCATGAAGTGGTGGGACCAGATGCCATGACCTTCATTTTCTGAATGTTGAGCTTTAAGCCAACTTTTTCACTCTCCACTTTCATTTTCGTCAAGAGGCTTTTGAGTTCCTCTTCACTTTCTGCCATAAGGGTGGTGTCATCTGCATATCTGAGGTTATTGGTATTTCTCCCGGCAATCTTGATTCCAGCTTGTGCTTCTTCCAGCCCAGCGTTTCTCATGATGCACTCTGCATAGAAGTATTATTCAGCCACGAGAAAGGAGGACATTCTGCCACTTGCAACAGCATGGGTGGACCGCGAGTACGCTATGCTAAGATAAACCAGACCAAGAAAGACAAGGATGGTATCACTGATATGAGGAATCTCGGCAAGACAGACTTCATGAAAAGAGAGTAAAACGGGGGTTACTGGGGGATTTGGGCAAGAGGATAGGATCAATGTTGCTTAGGGTACAAATTTAACAGTGAGGAGTAAATCAGCCCTAGAGACCTAATGGACAGTATAGTTAATACAGACAACAACAATGTATTATAATCAAACTTGGTAAGCTACTAGAATTTAAGTACTCCAACCACTATAAAAAAAGGATAATTATGTATTGTGAAAGAGGTGCTAATTATTGTTACAATGACAATCACATTACAACATATAAATGTAACAAATGAACAGTGTACACCTTAAATTTACAAAATGTTCTATGTCAAGTGCATTTCAATTTAAAATATAATGATTATTGTTCGGCAGAAACCAGCACACTGTAAAGCAATTATCCTCCAATTAAACAAATAAATACAATAAAAGGCAAATTATTTTAGAAAAGTATAGTAAGTAATACAACCTCAAACAAAGAAGCTTATGAAAATAAATCACTAATCAGAGTTGGGAGAGCTTTTAATCTCATTTACTCCACCCTTTATTTAAAAAGCTTCTGTTTCAGTCCCTACTGCATGTATAATATTATGCAAAGTAATATCATGGGTGATAAACCTTTAGAAACAGTGTTTCTATTTTTGAAATTAATAATCCAGCTAGGGAATATTTTCTAGATATTATTATAATAACATTTTACACTAAAAATAAATTCTTGATATTTGCATTTTCTCTCCTCAGGATGCTTAGTAATTTCTTTTTTTTTTTTTTTTGACTTACAAACCAAATTTTCCAAATCAATTTATTAATTATTATCCTGACAGCTGACATCATTAATACTTTAACAGAAACCACTTAAAATTAGCTAAATATCTAAGATAGTTACATTTACAAAAGATATACAAATTAAAACCATTTAAAAAGTAATAGATACCATAATTTGTACTGGACCATAAGCTTCTGTATTCAGAAATGATTGTAAAATTAAAACCTAAGATAAAATCTGTACACAATATACTTTGAGTGACTTACATCTTAGAAAACAAAGGCAGTCTTTTCACTGTTACACATTTAGTGTCTCTGGAGGGTTGAGGAGAGAAACACCATGATACTTCGAATTTTTGTACTTCTCTCTTATTTACTGTTGTGTGTGCTGTGGTGCTCTGAGGTAGGTCTGGTGAAGGTCCAGGAGACAAGGCTTTAGAGTTTTCAGAGTATATCCAGTCTTCTGTACTAATGATTCAGGCCAGCTTTGTCTTGTGACTGTGTAGAGTGCTAAATGAAAGGCTGCAGCGATAACTGACGGCAAATACTTTAGATATGGGTCAGCATCTATCAAACTTAACTCTCCCCAAAACATTGCTAAACTTTCAACTTTGCAGTTTGCCGGCTGCTGATGCAGAAAGTACTGGGTAAGAAACTGATTTATTGTTGGTGCAGCTAAGTCAAAAGCCAGGACTTTCAAGACTAGGTGCTCCATCCTTAGAACTCGTTTCTTGGTATAAGTGTCATCTGTAATGTATACAAACTCTGCTACTTCTGGCGGGTATATTTCTTCAAACTTTGAGGCTAAAAGCATAGCAGCAGTGCCCACAGGTTGAAGTTTTCCTCTCAACACAGACATGCATGAAAGAAACCTATCAATGTAGTTCACAGCCAAATGCAGGGTCTCGTTCTGCAGTTTATATTCTTCTCCTACTTCAACTAACCAGTCCACGAGGATAGCCCTCATACTGTTAGTAATGTCTGGCTGTTTCTTCATGTAACCCACTTTAGGCTTACATTTAACCTCCATTTCCCTAAGGTACGTGTGAATGTCCTCATGGTAGTCTGGTACTTCATTAAGACTCACTGGCTTTTCATCTTCCAATACAACTGACATTTCCATAGTATGTGGAGACTCAAAACTACCATCCATTGGGTAATCAAGAGGTGCCAGTGGCTTTCTTGGTCCTGGTAAAGTAACAGCTGAATTAAAGGCCAAGACATCTTCATTTTCTGATTTTTTAGATTCAGTTGGCCTCTTTTGAACCTCTTCTTCTGCTTCATCCACATGAATGGTAAATGCAGGCTGTTTATTGTTTGCTTTCCAGGGAGGAACAGGGACATACTCATCATTTATAGGAAGGTCCTTAAGAGGTGCAACCCGTCACGTCTTAGGCCTCTGGGGAGCTGGACCCCGCAAGTTCCCGGCCCTCAGTACTGCCAGCCCAGCCCGGGTCCGGAGCTGCTGGGTGGGCGCCTACTTCTCGGGGTTGACGTTCTCCTGTCCTCCTGGAACGCCGTCTGCTGCAAACCGCCGAACCCGCTTCGCGGGCCGCAGGCCCGTGCGCGGAGCTGCCCAACATCACAGTTCCCAGGCCCGTGCGCGGAGCTGCCCAACATCACTGCTCCCGGGGACGCGGCGCGATCAGCCTGGCGCCAAGCAGCGTGCACTGCGTCCCGCCGACCAGCCGAGGAACACTCCAGCCGTACCCGCCCGCCGCAGCCCGAGCCAGCCTGCCCGTCCGCTCGGGACCGTGTAGGACCGAGAAGACTGAGAAAGGCGGAGGCAGGAACTGCCGGGCGTGGAGGGACAAGGACGCCCCCGAAATGAAGCGAGCAGCCCGCCCGATGCTTAGTAATTTCAATGAAAAAAGTTGCTTTCTATAGGACAGCAGATATGTTTTATTGTTTGAAGGACTATTGATAAGTAATATACATCAAGCTGCCTCCTTCACAACAGATAAGAATTAACTATAATGTCCATCAAAACAGTGACTTAGAATTGTTACTTAGAATTGTTAGATATACAGCACCATATTGGCCTTGACAGCTGTTCAAATTCCATTTTTATTCCTCCTCCCAAACTCCTAACACTTTCCTATCGGTAAGTCCTTTTCCTCATTTATAAATATGTTATGATTACTTCTTCATTCATTTAGCCATTTTTTCATACCTGTGTTCATTCAAAAATATTTAGTAAGACTTCACTATAGGTCAAGCACTTGTGATTACTATTCAAGCACTAAAGATATAGATCAACTGATAAGGATAACAGACAGAAATATTGTTTTTAAGAATATTTACAAATTTTTTAAGTTTAAAAAAAATGTAATATTATTTACATGAATATTTGAACTATTGAAGTTGCTCCTAATAATGCATAAGGGATATTAAACATTCTATATCATGACTAAATATTGCATATGCAAAACAACATGGTAATGTGGCCAGCTTTGTTCTCACTGCCCTTGAAGATGAGTACGATCATACTCAAACACATTTATTGGCAGGACATTGTGGGTTTATGCTTAGGTTCAGTTTATGGATATTTTAAAAGAAAAAGGAAATGGAGAGAAAATGAGGGAGGGAGAAAGAGATGGTAGAGAGGAAACACAGGGAGAAAAAAAGAGAAGATACAGCACCCCTCCCTTCAGTTCCTCACTGTGACTTCACAGTTTCCGCAGAGGGAGTAGGGGTGTGTAGGGATGAGTCTGGGGGTGGGGTGGGGTGACGTATGTAACACAGGAAAAGGGAAGCTGAGTGCTGGATAGCTATAGAGAGGTTGGAACCAAAAGGACTTCTGAAAAGTTGATAGAATTTAAGTGATTGCTGTCAAAGACAAAACTAAGTCTGGGACACAATTTTTGAGTGTGAGCTTCCCTGGTGGCTCAGACAGTAAAGAATCTCCCTGCAGTGCAAGAGACCTGGGGTTTTAATCATAGGCTTTTGGCTCAAATCCATCTGCTATTACCTTTATGTCAGTAGAGGTTCAGTAGCAAGGAGAATACGTTTCTACAATAAAAAGAGGAAACACTGAGACAAGTCTCTGAGTGGCAAACATTCTACCATGGCAGGAATTTTTTTTTTTTTTTTTTGAAGTGGAGAAGTCTTTCTAATTGGACTTTAAGGACATTTGGCAGTCCTTGGTTGGGCATTTTAAACACACTCAAAGGCAGAAGGTTGCCAGTTTTACAGTGAAGTATTCTTCTGTGTTCCATTTCTTCAAACAAGTGGGTGGTTTAGGTGGTTTGGGTGGGGGGAGCATTTACACTCACACAATGGTCCTCATGGGGCTGGTGGCAGCTATGGCAGGCAGCTGTCATTAGGAAAGACGTGGCAGCCACCTGGCATGGAAAGCAACAGAAATGAGGGGATAATAAACAAGGAGTCTTGCTGTTTAAACACTGAGGATGCCACCCAAGTGAAAAAGATCATGAGAAATGAAACTTGTGCCACCAGAAGATGAAACGAGAATGCCTATAATTAGAATTTAGATTTGATGGACCAGAACTTTGGCTATCATTTATAGGGGTTTGAAAAGAAATGTGGATTAAAAAAAAAAAAAACAAATTAAAAGATGGTTATATGAGAGACTTATTAATAGAGACCAGCTGGCTTACAAATGAGTCACTACTAAGCATAGAGATGTTACTTTGAAAATAATTCTTATCTTTTTCACTATATTGATTCTTCCAATCCATGAACATGGTATATTTCTCCATCTATTAGTGTCCTCTTTGATTTTTTTTACCAGTGTTTTATAGTTTTCTATATATAGGTCTTTAGTTTCTCTAGGTAGATATATTCCTAAGTATTTTATTCTTTCCATTGCAATGGTGAATGGAATTGTTTCCTTAATTTCTCTTTCTGTTTTCTCATTATTAGTGTATAGGAATGCAAGGGATTTCTGTGTGTTGACTTTATATCCTGCAACTTTACTATAATCATTGATTAGTTCTAGTAATTTTCTGGTGGAGTCTTTAGGGTTTTCTATGTAGAGGATCATGTCATCTGCAAATAGTGAGAGTTTTACTTCTTCTTTTCCAATTTGGATTCCTTTTATTTCTTTTTCTGCTCTGATTGCTGTGGCCATAACTTCCAAAACTATGTTGAATAGTAATGGTGTAAGTGGGCACCCTTGTCTTGTTCCTGACTTTAGAGGGAATGCTTTCAATTTTTCACCATTGAGGATAATGTTTGCTGTGGGTTTGTCATATATAGCTTTTATTATGTTGAGGTATGTTCCTTCTATTCCTGCTTTCTGGAGAGCTTTTATCATAAATGGATGTTGAATTTTGTCAAAGGCTTTCTCTGCATCTACTGAGATAATCATATGGTTTTTATTTTTCAATTTGTTAATGTGGTGTATTACATTGATTGATTTGCGGATATTGAAGAATCCTTGCATCCCTGGGATAAAGCCCACTTGGTCATGGTGTATGATCTTTTTAATGTGTTGTTGGATTCTGATTGCTAGAATTTTGTTAAGGATTTTTGCATCTATGTTCATCAGTGATATTGGCCTGTAGTTTTCTTTTTTTGTGGGATCTTTGTCAGGTTTTGGTATTAGGGTGATGGTGGCCTCATAGAATGAGTTTGGAAGTTTACCTTCCTCTGCAATTTTCTGGAAGAGTTTGAGTAGGATAGGTGTTACTACCCAAAGCAATTTATAGATTCAATGCAATCCCTATCAAGCTACCAACAGTATTCTTCACAGAGCTAGAACAAATAATTTCACAATTTGTATGGAAATACAAAAAACCTCGAATAGCCAAAGCTATCTTGAGAAAGAAGAATGGAACTGGAGGAATCAACCTACCTGACTTCAGGCTCTACTACAAAGCCACAGTTATCAAGACAGTATGGTACTGGCACAAAGACAGAAATATAGATCAATGGAACAAAATAGAAAGCCGCGCACATATGGACACCTTATCTTTGACAAAGGAGGCAAGAATATACAATGGATTAAAGACAATCTCTTTAACAAGTGGTGCTGGGAAATCTGGTCAACCACTTGTAAAAGAATGAAACTAGAACACTTTCTAACACCATACACAAAAATAAACTCAAAATGGATTAAAGATCTAAATGTAAGACCAGAAACTATAAAACTCCTAGAGGAGAACATAGGCAAAACACTCTCCGACATACATCATAGCAGGATCCTCTATGACCCACCTCCCAGAATATTGGAAATAAAAGCAAAA
>NW_011494783.1:507915-543557 GCF_000754665.1 Bison bison bison | reverse complement strand
TAAAAGCTTCTGCACATCAAAGGAAACTATTAGCAAGGTGAAAAGGCAGCCTTCAGAATGGGAGAAAATAATAGCAAATGAAGCAACTGACAAACAACTAATCTCAAAAATATACAAGCAACTCCTACAGCTCAACTCCAGAAAAATAAATGACCCAATCAAAAAACGGGCCAAAGAACTAAGTAGACATCTCTCCAAAGAAGACATACAGATGGCTAACAAACATATGAAAAGATGCTCAACATCACTCATTATCAGAGAAATGCAAATCAAAACCACTATGAGGTACCATTTCACACCAGTCAGAATGGCTACAATCCAAAAGTCTACAAGCAATAAATGCTGGAGAGGGTGTGGAGAAAAGGGAACCCTCTTACACTGTTGGTGGGAATGCAAACTAGTACAGCCACTATGGAGAAGAGTGTGGAGATTCCTTAAAAAACTGGAAATAGAACTGCCTTATGATCCAGCAATCCCACTGCTGGGCATACACACTGAGGAAACCAGAAGGGAAAGAGACAAGTGTACCCCAACGTTCATCGCAGCACTGTAAATAATAGCCAGGACATGGAAGCAACCTAGATGTCCATCAGCAGATGAATGGATAAGAAAGCAGTGGTACATATACACAATGGAGTATTACTCAGCCATTAAAAAGAATACATTTGAATCGGTTCTAATGAGGTGGATGAAACTGGAGCCTATTATACAGAGTGAAGTAAGCCAGAAAGAAAAACACCAATACAGTATACTAACGCATATATATGGAATTTAGAAAGATGGTAACGATAACCCTGTATACGAGACAGCAAAAGAGACACTGATGTATAGAACAGGCTTATGGACTCTGTTGCAGAGGGAGAGGGTGGGAAGATTTGGGAGAATGGCATTGAAACATGTATAATATCATGTATGAAACGAGTTGCCAGTCCAGGTTCGATGCACGATACTGGATGCTTGGGGCTAGTGCACTGGGACGACCCAGAGGGATGGTATGGGGAGGGAGGAGGGAGGAGGGTTCAGGATAGGGAACACATGTATACCTGTGGTGGATTCATTTTGATATTTGGCAAAACTAACACAATTTGTAAAGTTTAAAAATAAAATAAAATTTAAAAAAATAATTCTGATCTTGAGAATCCACATGTTCTTTGTGAAAGTCACTCAGCTGTGTCTGACTCTGTGACCCCATGGACTATACAGTCCATGGAATTCTCCAGGCCAGAATACTGGAGTGGGTAGCATTTCCCTTCTCCAGGGGATCTTCCCAACCCAGGGAAGAACCCAGGTCTCCCACACTGTAATGGGTTGTTTACCAGCTGAGCCACAAAGGAAGCCCAAGAATACCGAAGTGGGTAGCCAATCCCTTTTCCAGCGGATCTTCCTAACCCAGGAATCGAACTGGGGTCTCCTGCATTGCAGGCAGATTCTTTACCAACTGAACTATCAGGGAATCCCACATGTTCTTTATAGGAAGGGGGAGAAAAAAACTTCCAAGCATTTAAGCCTTTGAGGAAAACACACATGTATACACACACACACACACACAATTTCTGAATACCAGATATGGAGGGAAAATTCTGCCATCATAATTAGTGGAAAACACAAAGCTATCTCCAGGGATGAAGAGTTTGTACAGATTAAGAAAAATACTTAAGCATTACATGTTATCCATAGAAGCTCATTTTTCAAGACATTTTATCCAGATTCTTTGAGTCAACTAGTCAAAAACAGCTACACAAGAGAAAAGCATTAGAAAAGAAATAGCTTCTTCTACAGTTAAGGATGTGGAGTTCATTTACAATGTGAATCAGTGAAATTTATTTCTTTAAATTCTTGAATAAGCAGAGACTTTAACCAAATATTTCAGATTTACGTTCTATTCACCAGGTAAGAGACATGAGTTACAAAGTTATTATCAATGCATCCCATTTCCCTCCAAGACAAATTCAAACCACAACTCTTAGCAAAGCTTAAACAAACAAACAAACACCTCATGTCACATGGAATAACCACTGTTCCCTTTTTCGGGCATCCTCCAAGCGCTGATGCCTTTAAGCGCCCCGAGAGCGGTCTGCCAGTTATAAAGAAGCCATAATTAGGGTAGCCCTTTGAATAACGGAAAACTAGGCCTTTAAGTAAAGAAAGAATGGAGGTAAAAGTTTCAGGCCCTTATCTTCAGTCTCTCCCTCACTCACTGCAGCTTCAGAGCTGGAACGGAAACTCGGTGGACTTGGGAAAACTGAAATTTTCTTTGTTGTGTTTCTCAAAGACCACAGTTGATTAAAGACTCTGGTGACTTTCAGCAGCAAATTTTAGTACAATTCTGGATGTTTCTGCCAAAGTTCCTTGGTCAGTAATGGCGGCTCCTTTTCAGAAGCACTCTCCCACTTACCGTCTTATTTCTTTTTCCCTAAGCTCAGCACCTCCTGCAGCTTTTCCTCCGCCTAAACGGGGCCGGGCCGGTGGTTACAGCGTTTCTTCCCTACCCGGATTAAAGGCTTCAGAGAGCAGTGACTAGCTACTGGGTTTTGGAGAGGGGCGGATTGTTGTTTGTTTTTTTTTTGGACCCTTAAAGGGTACATCAAAATCACCTGGGAACTTTTAACAATTCAGATGCCAGACTACAGCGTCCTCATTCTGAAGACGAGGGTCTGGGGTAGAGTCCTGGCCGGCTAGTTTGTCAGGCTCCCTGTGTGATGCGGTGACAACGGTCACGCTGGGAACACTGGTTAAAATACCTCCAAAGATGTTAATAGATGTTGGGGGTGCGGGCGGGGAGCGATGTTTTTGTAAAATAATCCAAATTTTATTCTGTTCCCCAAATAACCTTTAAATAGGAGAACATTAGGGAGGATCGTTTTGATTAAGAGAACCTGGCCTTTCTTAGATCTATCCCACCTGCAGGAAATTAGAAGGCAGAGAAGGAATCCACATTACAATCAAGTTGCATTCATTTTCCCCACTCCTTTGTCCTATTGAACAAGGCCTTTGGGGCTGGTGGAGGGGACTCTGGATATGAGGAACCAACAAAGATACTTTCCCCTGCAAGGAAATCCAAGCAGTCTATCCTAAAGGCAATCAGTCCTGAATCTTCATTGGAAGGAATGATGCTGAAGCTGAAACTCCAATACTCTGGCCACCTGATGCGAAGAACTGCCTCATTTGAAAAGACCCTGATGCTGGGAAAGATTGAAGGTGGGAGGAGAAGGGGACGGCAGAGGATGAGATGGTTGGATGGCATCACCAACTCAATGAACATGAGTTTGGGTAAACTCCGGAAGTTGGTGATGGACAGGGAGGCCTGGCGTGCTGCGATCCACGGTGTTGCAAAGAGTCGGACACGACTGAGTGACTGAACTGAACTGAACTGAAGAGTGGATCTACCTCACCACCACTTCGCTTGTGGTGAGCTCAAAAGAGGAGTCTTGACCTTTTCCTAAGGCAGTTTCAAAATACCTTCAACCAGTTCTTTTCCCAGTTTACATTGATACACTCCAGTTCTTACAAAGAGTGTCAAATGGTAGAGAATCAGAAGTGGCTTCTTAGGGTGAGAACCTGACTACCATATGGAACGTCCCATCAAGGCCCTCCAGGAATCTTCCTGACACCCTCTCCCATCACATCCTTTAACCCTCCATCTACTCAGCACCTTCCCCTCCAGTCCGAGAGTCTCCCAACATCATGCCTTTGGATTATACATCTCTCTCAGTCCACCCCCTCTCTCAGGGATGATCAAAGAAGGATTTTCCTTTGAGGTAGCTTATCTTATGGGCTATTCCTTGACTGGCACCATCTTCATAACCTCGAAATTTGTTGAAAATGCAAAATTTTGGACCTCACTCTAAATTTACGGAATCAGAGACCACAGATTGGAGGCCAGCAATCAGAGTTTTAAAAATCCTCCAAGTGGTTCTGGTAAAAAACTCAGGTTTGAGAACCACTGTTGTCTCATGTCTTCTCTTGTCTTATCCTTTGAAAGAGAGAGAGAGAAAGAAGAGGACTTACTTTTACTCTTGTCTGGAACCTCTATGGGAAAGGGAAAGACAATAAATAAATAATAAATAAATCCACTGAAAATAGAAAAAAAAAGTTTGCCCATATAAAAGATAAACATAGCTTATTCAAGATACTTATATTTGCTTAAAGATCTCTTTGAGTCTCCATGGCTGCAGTTGAGAAGATGCTTATGCTTTCAATGAAGAAATTTGGCCAAGTTGATCCTTAGTATTTCTTCCAATTCAATGAATCCATGAGTTTTAGGATTAATGAGAAGCAGCAAGGAGTAAGAATCATTAAGAATATAGAAAGGAATGCTGTATTAAGTCGGGAAATACATATATATTTAAAGACAACTTCTCAGATAAAATAATTTGGGGCCCACATCACAGTTTCATTTCAAATATGCTGGTAAATGTGAAGTTGCTGGGCTTCCCTGATGGTTTAGACGGTAAAGAATCTTCTTGTCAATACAGGAGGCCTAGGTTTGATTCCTGGTCGAGAAGATCCCCTGGAGAAGGAAATGGCAACCTTCTCCAGTGTTCTTGCCTGGAGAATCCCATGGACAGAGGAGCCTGGCAGGCTACAGCCCATGGTGTTGCAGACTTGGACAGCACTGAGTGATTGACACTATAAGCCTCACTCAAAGATGCCCCTTGCTGGTAAGAGCATTTTGTAGGAAAAGAGGGAGGCAATAACCATTAAGAAATGTCTGGTTAAAGATGCTCAGATTAGTCTCAAAATGGACTAAAATGTAAGTAGGTTCCAAAACTGATAGTCAGCTGAGTGGGCAACCCTACATTCCCAGAAAGGATCTTGAAAGATTATCAGTGTCTTAGAAAACTGTTCAAATTTTATCAGAATTCTAAGCACTTTCAGCAGGAGCTGTGAATTGCCTCTTCCAAAAAGGCCTGTCTCACTACAGGTTTAAGACAACTCCTTCCTCAGTTTCTAGTTCCTCTCTTCTCATTGAGTTCTTTTTTACTTTTTTCACTTTTGATAAGTAATTTAAACTTCCTGAATATTCCTGATTGCTTCATCTATAAAGTGGGGGAAATAATTTCTTCCCCAAATGAAAGAATAAGGCTAGAAAAACACAACTACCTCTTTAGAGTCTTCCAAGGTCTATGACTGACTAATCAAACTCTGGGCTTCCCTGGTCGCTCAGAGGGTAAAGCATATGCCCACAGTGCAGGAGATCTGGGTTCGATCCCTGGGTCAGGAAGATACATTAAAGGGGAAAGTTTTCTATTCTTGGCTTCTGATCCTACCACAATGCCAAGCTATGGTAGATTTATCTATTCTATGTGATTTACCAGTGAAACGCACAGTCCCTGCTATGTTTATGCATGCCCTATGAAGTTAAAAAGTTAACTCAATCTGCATGATTACCCTATGAGCCAAGTGCAATTCTTCCCATTTTACAGATGATAGAACTGAGTCAGAGATGGAGACTGAGACACTGTTTAAATAACCAGCCCAGACACAGTGTCTGGTAAGTACCAGAGCTTGGATTTGAACTCAGGAATCTGCATTCAATGACTGTGCTCAATAAATGGTTACTAATTGATATCCTGTCCCATTGCTTGATTCACCACTAATCAGGTTGTGCCTTGTCAGGGATGAAACAGTGACAGATAATCATAAATAAGTTAAACTTTAGAGAACCCCAGCAGAAAGGAATGAACCACCTGGTCCAGGTAATTAAAGCTGGACTGTAGCCAGCTTTGGACTGTAGCCTGGCAGGCTTTAGACTCCATGGGGCTCCAATCCCATGGACTGTGGCCAGACAGGCTTTTCTGTCCATGGAATTTCCCAGGCAAGAACACTGGAGTGGATTGTGATTTCCTTCTCTAGGGGATCCTCCCTATCCAGGGGTCAAACCCATGTCTCCTGTGTCTCCTGCATTGGCAGACATGTTCTTTACCTCTAGAGCCATTGGGGCATCTAATTAAAGCCTACATCATTTTCTTCTATTGAATTGTATTTCCCACTACCTGCTCTGATTCTTGTGTACTTATATTTGTCATCTGTCCCTGGATTGAACCTTCTATCACCAGGGGTCCCCAACATCCAAGGTCTAATGCCTGGCGTTCTGAGGTAGAGCTAATGTAGTAATAATAGAAATAAGAAAGTGAAAGTGAAAGTTGCTCAATCATGTCAAACTCTTTGCAACCCCATGGACTATACAGTCCATGGAATTCTCCAGGCCAGAATACCAGAGTGGGTAGCCTTTTCCTTCTCCAGGATATCTTCCCAACCCAGGGATCGAACCCAGGTCTCCTGCATTGCAGCTGGATTCTTTACCAGCTAAGCCACAAGGGAAGCCCTTGAAATAAAGTAAAATAAATGAAAGCAAAATAAATGTAACATGCTTGAATCATCCCCAAACCATCCCCCCAACCCTGTCTGTGGAAAAATTGTCTTCCATGAAACCGATTCCTGGTGCCAAATAGATTGGGGACTGCTGTTCTACACCACAGGCACTGAGATTAGTCTTTATTTGAGAAAATGGTAGAGAAAGTGACTGAGAAGCACCTCTTTCAAGGAATTAGAGCCCCCTACCCATATAGAGTTAGCACTTGAACAGCATGGGGATTGAACTGCATGGACCCACTTATATGCAAATTTGTTCAAAAGTAAATGCTATGGTTCTACAGAATCTGTGGTTGATTGAATCCACACAAACAGAAGATCCACCTGTATGGAGGGCCAGCCATAAGTTATACCTGGATTTTCAGTTGTTTAAGGATCAACTGTCAATGCTGCTGGTCACCTAACAGGTTCTTTACATTATTCTTAAGGAAAAGGTACCATACCTGGTTAGAAGATATTACTCCCTTGACTTTTCAGAGCCCCTGACATTGTCTTGTGGCCATAAAAGATATTGCTTTCTCAGATAGTAGAAGAATGAAAAGATCCTTGCTGGGGATAAGAAACCAGAGATCTCTGAAGACTCTGAAGGCGAATGAACAACACTGATCTGGCATAATAGCAATAACTAGTAAGTATGCAACTGCTGCCAACACAACTACTTGTTCAGCTGTGAGAGGCCCCAGAGCAGGACCCTGCTTTTGGAGGCAGAGCTCAAGTGGAGAGAGCCTTACTTCTGGGCAGCTGGACACATGACTCTTCATATCGTGTCCACAACTGGGGACAACCCTCAGGCTTCAGGCTTGACCGCTGGCCTCTAGATATTATGTACTCGAGAACAGCATTTTCTCCGTGTATGTTATGTGTCGAGCACTGTGCTGATGCAGTATCTTATTGGCAGGTCTTAATTTTCTATGACATAAGATTGTTCCTATTTCACCATGAGGGTCCTATATTTTAAGTACTGACTCCAGCCACAAAATAAGTAGGGAAAAATGGGGTTCATTCACTTGTCTCTCTGACTCCAACCTAGCAGTGTCTGCTCTTTTAACCTGATGTATCTCTGAATCCTTGACATTTGGGTCATTGTATTGTTTTGTATAATGGCAGTGTTGTGTCCAAATGTGTGTGTGTGTGTTCCCTCTTCCATGACCTTTTTTGTGAGGATGAAAGCTTTCAGTCAGGATACAGGGTAGAATTTGTCTCCACTATGACTCAGTAGAAACTTCATAACTTCCAATTACCAGAAGGCTCCTATACTGGCCCTCTCCTATAATGAAAGGTTCTATAAGCTTTCCTATAATGCAACGTACAATACAGTATTCACAGCTACATCAGAACAACAAAAATATCGCTCTAACATCTTGACAGTATTATAGGAATGGAAGGGAAAATGTATAGCTAAGAACAAGTGTGAAAATAAAATTATGCTAAAAAACTATACTCTAAAAATAATTTTGAACTAGATAATTGTTTAGAGATGCTATTTTTTATTACCTTATTTTAAGAGCATTGAATTTTACTCTCTGTTTTTTTTCATTCATTCTTTCTTTAAAAGAAATAACAAAATGGAGAAATGCTTTATACTTTTACCTAAAAATGCATTATGTTTAATATTACAACCATATGATGATTTTTCCCATTTCAATTATACAGAGAAAATAAACGTTTGAATCACTGGAATAACTTTATAGTTGACAAGCGTTGCTTATATTGTTGAATATACTTAAACATATTCAAAATATATAGACTGACATTTTAGAATCTGAGGTATTGACTTTGGGCAACAGTTAACCAAATTTTTAAATTCTCACTGGGAGCACTGAATTGAAACATTTAGATCTTCTCTAGAACTATTTTATTTGAAGAACTTCTAACTCTAAAAATGGTAACAGTTTATATTTTAAGGATTCCCTTTATTTTAAAATTATAATTACAATTATACATTGGCAGCATGTGAACAATTTAGGCATAAAATAACTGGAAAAAACCTGCAACAAAGAAATTTGTAAAAATAATTATCGAAACCTGCAACAAAGTTTGTAAAAATAATTATCTTCTGCCAGGCTAAGCAACTCTATGTGTTTATTTATGTGTAATGTCTAGAGTAGTAATCTGGACTTCACCTTTTTGACTGGTTGTCTTTTTTAATGCCTATTATATCTACTTACAGTGTTGAATAGTATATTTCATGCTTTGGACACTATATATTTTTTAAATGTAAGTTAATTATGATAAATGTTGTACTTAATCTATAATTTAACTCTTGAGGTAAATAAAATTTTCATGACCTGTCAGAAAATAGCGAATAATCAATGTCATTATGATGCATTTAATAATAAAACTGAAAAGAGTCTGCACAGCAAAGGAAACCATCAACAAAATGAAAAGGCAACCTATCAAACAGGAGAAGATATTTGGAAGTCTTACAAGAGGTTAGTATCCAAAGTATATAAAGAACTCATACAACTCAACAGCCAAAAAAAGAGAGAGAGAGAGAGAGAAACCAATTTTTAAGTGGGCAGAGGATCTGAATACTTTTCCAAAGAAGACATACAGATGGACAATAGGTACATTGAAAGGTGTTCAATATCACTAATCATTAGGGAAATACAAACAAACCACAATAAGATACCATCTTACACCTATTAGAATATCTATTATTAAAAAAAAAAAAAAAAAAACAAGAAATAACAAGTGTTGACAAGGATGGGGAGAAAAGAGAACCTTTGTGCACTGTTGGTGGTAATGCGAATTGGTATAGCCACTATGAAAAACAGTATGGAGGGTTCTCCATCAAAATATAGTATTACCAAATGCTCCAGCAATTCCACTTTTGAGTATTTATCCAAAAGAACAAAAACACCAACTCAAAAAGACATATGTACCCCCATGTTCATTGCAGCATTATTTACAATAGCCAAGATGTGGAAGCAATCTAAGCGTCCCTCAATGAATAAATTGTATATATAATGGGGAAGGAAATTTTGCCATTCGCAACAACATTGCAAGTGCCTTGAGGGCATATGATAAGTAAAATAAGTCAGGGAGAAAGACAAATAGCATATAATCTCACTTATATGTGTAACCTAAAACAAATATTAGAACAAAAACCGAGCTCATTGATACAGAGAATAGATTGGTGGTTCCCAGAGGCAGAGGAAGGGGGTGGAGGGTGGGCAAAATTGGTTAAGGGGTCAAGAGTGATAAACTTTCAATTATAAAATAAATAAGTCAAGGGGACATATTACAGAGTAGTGACTATGATTAATAATACTTTATTATGTACTTGAAAGTTGCTAAGATAGTAGATTTTAGAAGTTTTCATCACAAGAAAAACATTTTGTAACTACCTATGGTGATGAATGTAACTAGACTTATTTAGGTGATCATTTTGCAATATATGCAAACATCCAATCGTAATAATTTCCATCAGCATCATGGAGACAGTTGTTTAATCTGTTTTCATAAGTCCATGAGACTTTTGCCACCATGAATGAGAAATAATGTCAGTTATATCATGGTTGTCTCATTCTGCTTGGTGCCACCCTAAACCATCTTCAGACAGGTTGGTTAAAATTACAAAAATATTGGTGATGAAAATTTCAGGAACTTCAACTGATTAAATCTTGTCTTATTAGAAATCATCATAATATAAGAGTAAATATAAAGTTTGAGCAGTACTCAAAACCCATACCTCCAGTATAATTTAAACATTACTAATGAATTTTCTTCATTTGATCAAATCCTAAACTTTTATATGTTTGTTTACAGAGTTTCTCATTGAACTAATACTTTCTCTAACTTTTTCTCTCTACTTCTAAATTATTCCACAAGGAATTTAGAGATTATCTAAACTCTTGCTTCATCCATTGGCCTTAAAATTGGTGAGAGAGAATAATTTAACTTCAGTATTTTCTGTATTGAAATTTCAGCTCTACTTTGGAGGATTTCTCTTATGACATAATTTTACTGTACTGTGTCCAGCTACTAGAAGGCGATAAGAAGTCATGTATGTCTAAGTACATAAGCCAGAAAAATATAAGAATGTAATTTTCCTACATTTTTTCTTCATTCATTAATATTCCTAGTTTTAAAAGATAGAGTTCAGTATTTTTTAAGAAAGACTAAATAATCTGATAATTTAGCTGTCCCTAAAGACAAAGGGTGGTCCAATCAGTCCATCCTAAAGGAGATCAATCCTGGGTGTTCATTGGAAGAACTGATGCTGAAGCTGAAACTCCAGTACTTTGGCCACCTCATGCAAAGAGTTGACTCATTGGAAAAGACCCTGATGCTGGAAGGGATTGGGGGCAGGAGGAGAAGGGGACGACAGAGGATGAGATGGCTGGATGGCATCTCTGACTCAATGGATGTGAGTTTGGGTTAACTCCGGGAGTTGGTGATGGACAGGGAAGCCTGGCGTGCTGCGATTCATGGGGTCGCAGAGAGTCGGACATGACTGAGCAACTGAACTGAACTGAAAGACAAAGGGACAAAAGATGCTCATTTCCAAGAGTCTTTGCCTTATAGAATTTGGACAATTACCATATTCATATCAAATTTCTCATCGGGAAATTTTTCTGAGTTTTTCTTTCAGCAAGCCACACATTTTAAAAGAAAATCCCCAAACAACGCTGTATGTACCCCTCACATGGACCTCTTCTGCAGAGCTCTGTACAAGGCACCCTTCACCTGAGCATTCCTCAGGCTGTAAATGAGAGGGTTCAGGAATGGATTAAAGAGACTGTGAAACAGGGACAGTATTTTCTCCTCCTCTTCTCGTTGATTGGAGTCTGGCACCATATAAACCAACATGGCTATGCCAAAGAAGAGTCCAACCACACAGAGGTGGGAGGAGCAGATGGAGAAAGCCTTTCTGCGGCCCTCCTTTGACTGGATCTTCAGGACAGCGCAGAGGATACGTATGTAAGAGACTAGCATTAAGCACAGGGGCCCAACTAAGACAAATATAGAAGCAGCAAGGAGGACCACTTGGTTGATCCATGTGTCAACACAGGCCAGCTTGAGGACAGACAGAATTTCACAAAAGAGGTGGTTCACTTCCCAAGGCCCACAGAAGGGCAATCTTAGGAGGAGAACTGCATGGGCCAGAGCCAGAATAAATCCACATGCCCAGGAAGTGGTAGCCAGGACCCTGCAAGCTCTCCAGTTCATGATGACAGTGTACTGGAGGGGATGACAGATCGCCACAAACCTATCGTAGGACATCACCATCAAAATCAGGCACTCCGTAGCAGCAAACCCCAAATACAAAAAAGTCTGCAGTATGCATGGGACAAAGGAGATGGTTCTATTCTTGTTTGCTAAGTTTGCCATCATCTTGGGGACATTGTTGGAAGCATAGGACATGTCGATGATGGCCAGGTGTGAGAGGAAGAAGTACATGGGGGTGTGCAGTCTCAGGTCCAGACAGATGAGTCCCAAGATCATGCCATTTGCCAGCAGACTGAAGATGTAAAACAGGGAGAAGATCCAGAAGAGAAGCTTTTCCATCTTTGCGCTGAGATGGAAGCCTACCAAGATGAATTCTGTGACCCATGACTGGTTACTTTCCATTCCTTAATGACAGCTTGTCAAGGAATGAAATGTGATAAGAGGAGTTAGAGGTGGAGGATCAAGGAAATTGGAGTTACTCATCTCAAAATGAGCTCAGACAAAGGTTGAGTCCTTGTCCTACGTACTCCTCAAAATTGATGAATATGAGACATATTTAAAGATAGAAAAGCGTTAAGAACTGTACAAGGAACTCCCATATACAAAAACCCAGATACAATGAATTTTAATATTTCTTTTATATTTGCCTTTTTATTCTCTTTTTCTCTCCATATATAACATATTCTTTCTTTCTGAACCCCTTCAGTTTACATTGGAGACATGATGCATATTTACCTTAAATTCCTCATTTATTTCTCCAAGAGCAAAGATACTTATTTAACTTAACCACAATACAATTATTAAAATCAGGCAATTTCATATTAACATGATTTTTTAATTCATAGTTTTCTCTCGCTAGTCCTCTACTCTTTAGTTTTCCTTCATTTGGAATACTCAATCTTTCTTTGGGTTTCATGACACTGATACATTTTAAGGGAATAAGAGTACTTCTTTAGTAGAGTGTTCCTCAAATGGAATGATACAAAATTCCCCATTTTTGATTCAGATTATTCACCCTCTTCAGGAAAAACATCCCTGAGTAGGTGCATGATATTAACTTGTCCCATTGTTGGTGACACTAACTCAGATCACTTGGTAAAGATGATTCATCACAACCATCTCCATTATAAAATCATTCTTTTTTTCCCCTAATGTAATTTAATGGAGCACCCATTAAAATTAATATGTAAATATTCTGTTCCTCATAAAGCTTTCAGCAACTCATTTGAGCATCTATCGATTACTTGCCTGATTCAATTATTAGTAATGATGTTTACAAAATGTGGCATTCCAACTCATTCATTGCTTTTATATATATGGGTTGTCAAGTTTAGTATATGGAAAAGTCCTATATCTATCTATCTGTCTCTATGAGTCACTTGCTCCTTGGAAGAAAAGCTATGACAAACCTAGACAGCATATTAAAAAGCAGAGGCATTACTTTGCCAACAAAGGTTCACGTTGTCAAAGCTATGGTTTTTCCAGTAGTCATGTATGGATGTAAGAGTTGAACCATAAAGAAGGCTGAGCACTGAAGAACTGATGCTTTTGAACTGTGGTGCTGGAGAACACTCTTGAGAGTCCCTTGGACAGCAAGGAGATCAAACCAGTCACTCCTAACGGAAATAAGTCTGAATATTCATTGGAAGGACTGATGTTGAACCTGAAGCTTCAATACTTTGGCCTCCTGATGTGAAGAGCTAACTCATCAGAGAGACCCTGATGCTAGCAAAGATTGAAGGCAGGAGGAGAAGGGGACAACAGAGGAAGAGATGATTGGATGGCATCACTGACTCAATGGACATGAGTTTGAGTAAGCTCCGGGAGGTGGTGAAGGACAGGGAAGTCTGGTGTGCTGCAATCCCTGGGGTCACAATGAGTCTGACATGACTGAGCAACTGAACAACAACAAGTGCATCTGTATCTGTCTCTTCTCTCTCTCTGTTTTGTCTGTCAATATGGACTCATGATTTTTTTTATCAATGGATTACAACTATTTATTTATCATTACATCCTTAACTGTTCTAGATATGAACCTCAAAGTTCACTCCTTTGGCATTTTAATGTGTTCCCATAATTTTTGAGTACTTTCTTACTTCTGATAAGATGTTTCAAGCTGTTTTATTACATTTTCCACTTCAGCCATGGACACAGTCATTTCTCCAAAGAGATCTGATTACTTTTAGTAAAAACAAATCATATAAAGCAGTATCTGAATTTTAATAATTTTTACTTTTATCATGATATTTGCCAGATTTTTATGTCCTCATTGAAAAGAATCAACATTTAATTTGGGAATGTGCACAAATTGTTATAGGGAATAACTGATTCTTTTAATTACTTTGAAAATATATCTTACCTGTCTTCCCTTATGCTCTCAAATCAATTTCACTAAATTGAATAATAGTTTTGAAGAAAATGGTCTTGATATTATTCAGTACTTTTTTAAGTTAATATATATATTTGTAACTGCATGTGTGCTAAGTTACTTTAGTCATGTTTTTTGTGATCCTATGGATTGTAGCCCACAAGGTTCCCCTGTCTGTGTGATTCTCCAGGCAATAATACTGGAGTGGGTTGCCATGCCCTCCTCCAGGGGATTTTCCCCACCCAGGTATTGACCCTGAGTCTCTTATATTTCCTGCATTGGCAAGCTGGTTCTTTACCACTAGCACCACCTGGTAAGCCCTGTATTTGTAACTAGTAGCCTGTTAATGACAATGTTTATACGATTTTCTTGCTTTTATTTCTATTCAAAAAAACCACAGATTTTTGAACATATTAAGAGTGTGGTTCCTGGTGTGAATAATGTCGTACCTACCTTGCATGAGTTTTTGACATTGTTTCAAAAGCTTCTTAGGAAAACACCGTGAAACTGTATTTAAAAGACTGAAGAGGTAGTACTCTAAAACATACAACCATAGATGATCATTGTTAATGTTCTGTATACATAGTCACACCATTTTACTGTACATCCATTTATATGTATACGTATATATATGTGTGTCAGTGTTGTTAGTTACCTATTTCTTTCACTTATAAACATCAGGAATGATTTTCCATGTCTAAATATTTCTCTGTAACATACTTTGAATGGCTGCATACTGTTTCCTTGAATAAAAATGTTTTAATATTTTAACTCCTAATTAAGTTCATAAATTATAACACTTTCATTCGTGTTTTTACTCTCCAGGTTCCACATGAAACAAACCGCCCTGATACCACTCTTCATATTTCCGTCCTGGATAGCTTTACATCTATATTAAGAACAAGAAACACAGATTTCTCATGTTGTATCTAACCTAGTGTTTTCTTCTCAATTCCAGTTTCTAACTTGAGAGAGATTCCTGTTTCTCCTATGTGATGGCAACTGTAATTATTTGATTCATTACAGTAAAAGAAAGATTTTTGCTTATACACGTTAAATAATTACAAGTTGTTGTTGCTCAGTCACTCAGTCATGTCTGACTCTTTGCAACCCCATGAACTGCAGCACGCCAGGCCTCCCTGTCCCTCACCATCTCCCAAGTTCATGTTCACTTTATCGGTGATGCCGTCCAGCCATCTCATTCTCTGACGCCCTCTTCCTTTCTGCCCTCAATCTTTCCCAGCATCAGGGACTTTTCCAAAGATTGTCTGTTCCCATCAGATGACCAAAATACTGGAGCTTCACCTTCAGCATCAGTCCTTCCAGTGAATATTTAGGGTTGATCTCCCTTAAGATTGACTGGTTTGATATCCTTGCTGTCTTAAGGGACTTTCAGGAGTTCTCCAGCACCACAGTTCGAAGGCATCAATTCTTTGGTGGTCTGCCTTCTTCACAGTGCAGCTCTCACAGTGGTCGGTGACCATTGGTAATACCACAGCCTAACGATACAGCTTTGTTAGCAGAGTAATGTCTCTGTTTTTCAACACACTGTCTAGGTTTGTCATTGCTTTCCTGCCAAGAAGTAATCGTCTTCTGATTTCATGGTTGCAGTCACCGTTCGCAGTGATTTTGGGGTTAACGTTATTTTTTGGAGTTAACATTACTTTCATACAATTAATACCATGCCTTGTTAAAATGTTGCAAAAATATAATGGCATTTTATCACACATGGCTTACAGTAAAAGTCAATAGAGAAGACAATATATTCCCTCCAAGTAATTATGAGTTGTCTCTTAAAATGGTGGATATTATTTTAGTTCACACATTTTTTTTAATGCTTATAAGTATAGGATGAATTTAGTCATTCAGTCTCTAACCCCATTTTAAGGCTAGTATTCAGACGACATATAAAAGGGTTATTTTCTACTGTTGAGATTTGAGTAGATTCATATGAGGAGACTCCTCAGGCACCTGTTAAATGTGTAGGCTTTGTCAACAGTGAAAGTTAAAGGAGTTATATCTTCAACCCCATCACTTCATGGCAAATAGATGGGGAAACAGTGGAAACAGTGGCTGACTTTATTTTGGGGGGCTCCAAAATCACTGCAGTTGGTGATTGCAGCCATGAAATTAAAAGACGCTTACTCCTTGGAAGGAAAGTTATGACCAGTTTAATGACTAGTTATAACTAGTTTGACTAGTTTAATAAGCTAGATAGCATATTCAAAAGCAGAGACATTACTTTGTCAACAAATGTCCATCTAGTCAAGGCTATGGTTTTTCCAGTAGTCATGTACGGATGTGAGAGCTGGACTATAAAGAAAGCTGACCTCTGAAGAATTGATGCTTTTGAACTGTGGTGTTGGAGAAGACTCTTGAGAGTCCCTTGGACTGCAAGGAGATCCAACCAGTCCATTCTGAAGGAGATCAGCCCTGGGATTTCTTTGGAAGGAACGATGCTAAAGCTGAAACTCCAGTACTTGGGCCACTCATGCGAAGAGTTGACTCATTGGAAAAGACTCTGATGCTGGGAGGGATTGGGGGCAGGAGGAGAAGGGGACGACAGAGGATGAGATGGTTGGATGGCATCACCGACTCAATGCACATGAGTTTGAGTAAGCTCTGGGAGTTGGTGATGGACAGGGAAGCCTGGTGTGCTGCAGTCCATGGGGTTGTAGAGAGTCAGACACAATTGAGTGACTGAATTGAACTGAATATGTCATGTACATTTTTATGTCTCATAATAACTAATATGATTCTAGGTGAAGCAAGCTCAGGAAATGTTTGTTAAATGGATGATTTTCATTTTAATTCAAAAATGCATATTTCTAATATCTTCTATTGCCACCTTCAGTTGACCAACACATGGCTTCTATTTTGTTAGAAAAGTTCTTAGTTAGGATCTGATTACTGGCAAATGAAACAGAGACAAAATTACAGTTTCTTCATTTCCGTAAATGTGATTGCTTTTGGGGGTGGGGGAGTTCTGTGTAAATGGTATTAAGTTTGTGACATTGATTTTTGCTACAATGAAAGACCATACCTATACATACCTATATTACATAAAATGGAGATAGCAACATCTCTACTGAGAAATTCTTAGACACAGCTGAAATTCCTATACTTTGGCCACCTAATGTGAAGATCTGACTCATTGAAAAAGACCATGATGCTGGGGAAAATTGAGGGCCAAAGGAGAAGGGGGAAACAGGGGATGAGATGGTTGGATTGTATCACTGATTCAATGGACACAAGTTTGAGCAAACTCTGGGAGATAGTGAAGGACAGAGAAGCCTGGCGTGCTGCAATTCATGGGGTCCCAAAGAGTTGGACATGACTTAGCAACTAAACAACAGCAACAAGCACACATTTACTCTCTGAACATGAAGAACCATAATATTTGTTGAAGGTAACTCAGTCTATTACTATTCAGTAGGAATGTACGTTTATCACCTTTTGGTCTAGCTAGTTTTGTGCCTGAATTAATAATTTTAAAATTTTTCCTTTTCATTACCATTATTATCATTTTTCTGTTAAAATTAAACAGCATAAAAATAAAGTTGAATAAAGATTAAAACTCTTAAGCAGATACTGTACTGGAAGAAGCAAGAAAATGTCAGAAAAGTGATGCCCAAATCTTTGCCTTTCCAGTACAGTAAATAAAACAATAACAGCTCAGATAAGAAAAGGTTTGCATGGTCAGTATGAGTAATTCTGTCTACTGGGCCAGTCCTATAAGTTAGAAAGTTTCATGATCTATGGATTTTATTTATTTCTCCACCTCTCGTTGGAAGTGTTGGAACTCATTCTATCTTCTTTATGACAGGAAAGTTATTTATATAAAATACTGTGATTTCAAATCTGATAATCATCACAACAGGGTGATACCCTAAGGATGGTTCTAAAAAAGATTAGATATATGGAAAATGTATCTCTTACATTATTTCAGCAAAGAAAAGATTTGCTGTAATTGTTATTAGAATTTTATTTTCTAAGGGAGGCTTCCCTGGACATCAATATCTTTGTTAGTTGCTCAGTCGTGTTTGACTCTTTGTGACATCATGGACTGTAGCCCTCCAGGCTCCTCTGTCCATGGAGTTCTCCAGGCAAGAATACTGGAGTGGGTAGCCATTCCCTTCTCCAGGGGATCTTCCCGACCCAGGGATTGAACCTAGGTCTCCTGCACTGCAAGCAGAGTCTCTACCATCTGAGCCACCAGGGGAGCCCAGCTGATACATAAAGTCATTTTATTAATTTGGCTGTTTCAGAGACAATGCCTGGATATAGAGCCTCTCATTGTCTGAGCCCCTTCTCATTGAGAGTGGGGCCAGCTTGAACCTCCACCACTCAGTTACACTGGGAGATGATTTTGAGAGGGATGCTAAACACACACACACAGCTCAGTAGGCAGAAATTTCCTAAGGTCAGGGAGGGAGACATGCGTGTCTATTTTCCTACCTAAGATGCACAATATGAATGGGAGGAAAGATCACCCAGGGATGTCGTTCTTGTGCCCAGAGCCATGGTGGTGTCTGCTACTGACTTGTCCTATCTCACCTACCTGTAGTGGAAATCACCTCCCAGCATAAATCAATCTCTTCTACTCAAGGAGATGCTAGCTCTGGATTTCTCATAAGAATCTTCTTTGACCTAGAATAAAACCCCGCAAGGGTGAGCACAGTACCTCTGAAATGGTTCAGAGTCCTGCTCCCTCAGCAGCTGTCAGAGGATTGAATTCCAGACACAGGATGGATTGCTTATTGGACTTGTTAAGGTTCTTCAAAGAACCCCAAGAGGCATAGGTTTTATTTTAGAATCAGATGAATTAAAAACATTCTGGAGTTTCTATTGAGAATTCAAATTCCCAGAAGGATCATAAGATACAACATATTTTTATCTTCTCTCTAAGGGGGAGTGGGGGGGGGGATCCCTAAAATTTCCCTATGCAGAAGAGCTAAGATTGTGTGGAATTGCCCATGGAGGAAAAATTCTAGAAAACAGTCGGAGCAGACACTAGCATCATACTGTCTCTACACACATTTTCAATATATCTAGAGTTATAAACCTGAGACAGATATCGTAAATTACATTGCCAACTCCCTTCAAGTGATTGGTTTTAAGAACGTATGCTTCTCTACAATCCCCATGAAAGTATACATTTAGATGGTTGAGAGATGACTTTCCATGGAGTCTGTTATGACAGCCCTGAGACAGAACAGATCCTCCATGCCAAGATGTGTCTTTGTCTGCTGTACTGGTGAATAGATATTAATGAGGAAGGATTCTAACAGCCAAAAGCAATAATTATAAAACCGTTCTTATGTTTTAAGAAAATGTGCCAGATGCTTTATATCAGACTGTGTATTCTTTGCAACCTCATGGAGTGTAGCCTGGCAGGCCCCTCTGTCCATGTGATTTTCCAGGCTAGACTACAGGAGTGGGTTACCATTCCCTTCTCCAGGGGATCTTCTTGACCCAGGGATCAAACCTGCATCACTTGCATCTCCTGCATTGGCAGACAGATTCTTTACCTCTAATGCCACCTGGAACTACATAGTTTAATATCATCATTATCTTTTTACTGATGTGGAGACTGAAGTTTAAATATAAATTTAAGTTAAATTATAATATACAGACATATAAATTATCAATATAATTGCATATATTAATATATACTATATATATATACTTAGATAAATAAATTATTTAAAAGATAAAGTTTTTGATTCTTTAAGTGGGAATCTCTGAGAACTTTTCCAAGGGTCTGTGGGATCAAAAATATTTTTATAATAATATTTAGACACTTCTTGCCTTTTTCACTCTCAGTAGAGTTTCCCAGAAGCATCATGACATATAATAGTGCAACACACAGAATGTAGAAGATGATATAACAGCTAGATGTCCAAACATTTAGACATTTTTCAAAAATGTAAAATATAGCTACTGTTTTAACTGTTTTTTGTCTTGTAAAAGATATTTTTCATAAAAATACAGTATATTAACATATAATGGAAATAGTTCTAAATGAATTAAAAGTAAATATTAAACAAATTCTCAGTTTCTATTATGACATATATCAACAAAGATAGCCACATAAATGTTTGTATCAGTAATTTTTAAGAGTTCAAAGGGGTCCCAACCAAAAAGTTTTATGCCCAAACTTTTTTGATGCCCAATCAAAAAGATTGAACTAAATGATAGATTAGCAATGGCCAGAGTTGGAAAATAAAGAATTTTATCTGATACCAAAATGTTTTTGTTTTCTATTCCTGCTGCAACAAATTAACACAAGTTTAATGGCTTAAAATAACATACCTACTGTCTCACAGTTTCCGTTGGTCAGCCATCCTGGCCCTGGTCGGGTGGATTCTCTGCACAGGCTGAAATCCAGGGTGTGGCTGGATCTGGAATCCTCATGTGAAGTCCTTGCATGAGGTGAGATTCATCTTCAAACCAGAGCTCCCTGACTTCCTCCACTGCTGCAAGTTGTAGAAAACTCTCTGCTGTTAGAAGTGAAGTGAAAGTTGCTCAGTCTTGTCTGTCTCTTTGTGACCCCATGGATTATATAGTCCATGGAATTCTCCAGGCCAGAATACTGGAGTGGGTAGCCTTTTCTTCTCCAGAGGATCTTCCCAACCCAGGGATTGAACCCAGGTCTCCTGCATTGCAGGCAGATTCTTTACCAACTGAGCTATGAGTGTTAGAAGGCTCACCTGATTGGGTCAGTTCAGTTAAGTTCAGTTCAGTCACTCAGTCATGTCTGACTCTTTGCGACCCGATGGCCTGCAGCACGCCAGGCTTCCCTGTCCATCACCAACTCCTGGAGCCTACTCAAACTCATGCCCATTGAGTTGGTGATGCCATCCAACCATCTCATCTTCAATTGTCCCCTTCTCTTCCTGCCTTCAATCTTTCCTAGCATTAGGGTCTTTTCCAGTGAGTCAGTTCTTCACATCAGGTGGCCAAAATATTGGAGTTACAGCTTCAACATCAGTTCTTCCAATGAATATTCAAGACTGATTTCCTTTAGGATCAACTGGTTTGATCTCCTTGCAGTCCAAGGGACTCACAAGAGTCTTCTCTAACACTACAGTTCAAAAGCATCAATTCTTTGGCACTCAGCTTTCTTTATGGTCCAACTCTCACATCCATACATGACCACTGGAAAAACCATAGCCTTGACTAGATGGACCTTTGTTGGCAAAGTAATGTCTCTGCTTTTTAACATGCTGTCTAGGTTGATCATAACTTCTCTTTCAAGGAGCAAGCATCTTTTAATTTTATGGCTGCACTCACCATCTGCCATGATTTTGGAGCCCCCCAAAATAAAATCTGTCACTCTTTCCATTGTTTCCCCATCTATTCACTATGAAGTGATAGGACCAGATGCCATGATCTTAGTTTTCTGAAGGTTGAATTTTAAGCCAATTTTTCACTCTCCTCTTTCACTTTCATCAAGAGGCTCTTTAGTTCTTCACCTTCTGCCACAAGTTCTTCTTCATTTTCTGCCTGACTGGGGCAGGCCCCAGGATAACTTCCATTTTTTGTTGTTTAGTCACTAAGTTGTATCTGACTGTCAGTGCTAAAAGATAGCCTCCATGCTTCACATCAATCGATTTGTAAAATCCCTTCTCAGCAGTACCCAGATTAGTGCTTGATTGTTAATCAAGGAAAACCAGATATCTCAGGGAATTTAGTGCTTTTCTGTGTATGAGAAGATGGAAGCTGGGCTTACTGAAATAATTTCTTTCATATGCACCTAATCTATCTGGGGCCACTATCCTGTTTTCACATCCTGAACTTCCTTTCCTCAGGGCTCACTGTAGGGAGGGGCTACAGTCTGATGGCTGTTATAAAGCAGGTGTTGTTCTTCCTTTTGGGTTTCCTCGCTGGGCTCAGAAACTCACATTTGAAGGCCCCAAATCACTGATGACTGTGACATTCTTGTTTACCAATATGGCAGGAAATATTTCATTTCACAATGCCAAACATTTGGAGGAATGAGTGTAGGATAAGACTAACCTCAAAGGAACATGCATATCCTATAAAGTCATGATACATATTTTCACATTTTTGTACTATTTTGACTTTTTTCCCCTTTGAGCTTATAAGTTTATGCAAAATTATTTGGCATAGAATTGAGCTGATGGTTAGCTAAATAAAGTTCTTCTTCAGGCCAGCCATTTTCCATTGGTATTAGATTCTGAGGTGGCCTTAACCTAATCTCCCAATACATTTGATCATCAGTATCAATATCAATGACTACCTATTTATATAAGGTAGTCAAATCTTTGCGATTTCCCTGGTGGTTCAGTTGGTAAAGAATCTCCCTGCAATGCATGAGACTCAGGTTCGATCCCTGGGTGGGGAAGATCCCCTGGAGAAGGAAATAGCAACCCACTCCAGTATTCTTGCTTGAAAAAATCCCATGGACAGAGGAGCCTGGTGGGATACAGTCCATGGGGTCACAAAGAGCCAGACACGTCTGAGTATCTGAGCATATATATATTTGAATCTTAGTAATCAGCCAATGCTAAACCATATTACTGTCATGGTACAATTCAGTTTTCATTTCAGAACCTATCAGTAACAATCAGAGGTCTTTGCCTCTCCAACAGATCTGGCACTTGTCCATATACCAGATTAGCATTATGGACAAGTGTCATTACAGTTAGCCATGACTCACTTATTTCTGGGTTCCAAGTCAGTAGGGGACAAAGCCAGTTACCCTGTCTCAATTTAGAGGCTTGTACTAAAGCTAGCTTCTTTTGTAGGCTGTTATATAGTGGGGCCTGCTTCTCTGCCTGCCCCACCATGAGGAGGAGGACACAGTGATATTCAGACTAACTGTACTACAGGTATGCCTTCTTCTGATCTACTCTTCACAGTTGAGCATACACTCATTATGCTTCAGCGAAAATTACAAACACTGCCAGAGGAACTAAGTTCCAAGGTCTGTAAGATCCCCATAACTGTGTTCCTTTGGCTCCAGCAACTAGAATGGAAGGGCTTTGTCTCATGGTTACTTTAGTCTCCATCTGGATCAAAACTGTCAAGAGGTCTTGAGTAAGGGCTGAGTGCTAGCAGTAACCAGCTATATTTGCTGAGTCTGTCTGATCCATTTCACTAAGGTCTCATTCTATTTCCAGGCTGACTCTTATCTCTTACTTTTTTCC
Organism: Bison bison bison; assembly: GCF_000754665.1. Lineage (NCBI taxonomy): Eukaryota > Metazoa > Chordata > Mammalia > Artiodactyla > Bovidae > Bison > Bison bison. The sequence goes on along the minus strand of NW_011494783.1, from coordinate 520,463 downwards.
TAGAAGAGAATTCCCTCTAATCTTCTCATTCTAGTTAAAAATATATATATTTTTTTCAACTGGCTGTCACACCTCATTAAAAGTGAATTCAGCATGTTCAATGATGCCTAGATGGCCACCTTTCTCTTTTAAAGCCATTCTTTGGTTTTGTGGGACAATCCACCGTGCTGTGGTTATCATTGTGTATTAATAACATGAGTGCAGTTACAAGTATGTTTTGCTACCCCAAAATATTGGGTCCTCCATATAGGGCTTGCTAGCCTACCTAAATGTAATTTAGTCTGAACATGCTTCAAGGCCTTCAAAAATTTTCCTCTTTTCAGGGTGGGGCTATTTCTCAAGAAATTCACACCTGCCATGTGAAGTCTATAGTTTATTCCTGTCGGAAGCCCATTGTCTCTCCTCTTCTGTTTTAACAGCTTTCCATCCACAAAAATGGAGGTGATGAGTATCTGTGCATAGTATACCATGGTCTGCTAGGAATGAAACTAATATACTTTGTCCACTACAACCAAGGACCTTTCTAAGCATTTGATCATCAAGGTTTATAGTTAACACAGTGATTGATCAGCTGAAAATTGTGTTACATGGTCTAACGGCCACAAGGAGAATGGGTCTCAGAAATTTTCTTCCCAGTGAAATCTTTTCTAATAGAAGCAACCTGAAGAATGAGAATCAAAAGTTACTGCTACACAACTAGAGTTCCATTCAGTCACCAACAATGGATCCAGTTTATCATCATATCACAAGACCAACATCTTATCTCAAATCATAAGACCAGCCAGTACAATGGTGCTCATGGATTGCATGCTTCCATCTGACCTTGTTAAATTCCAAAAGTAGGGTTGGTGTTGGCAAACATATGACTTCCCATTTTTGTGCATCTGGCATAATTGTGTTAAGAGACAACATCACCCTCCAGCTGTGAGCCTCTCTCTTAAAAAACATACAACCTAAATGGTGCAAGTTCTGTTTTATGTGGGGACATTTCTGAGGACTATAGCCTGAGGAAGGCAATCTGTCAGACAACTCCAAAAATGTTGTCATCAACTAGCCACAAGCTCTACAGCTGGTGGTGCGTCCTGAGGGGAGCTCAGGATGGAGAAGAACAAGATACTGGCTCTATATACTTAAGATGCAAAACCAAGGAATGATTACAATGAGCCCAGACTCTTGCATCTTCTTATATGAAGAAAAGCACTACAGTCATTAACTTAAAATGTTTTCTTTTGGGTAAAATTTTTTTTTTATTTTGCCTTATAGATCAGAGATTCATCATTTCATGAGCATGAAGTTTGCAACTGAAAACTATTCTTTCTTTTTTCAGATAACTTCATATATTTCTTCTTTAATATATGTTTTAAGTAAGACAAATGCAAGTCAGAAATGTCCAGTTCTTTTTGTGAGAAGATAGCGAAAGATATTTCAAATCAAATTGCAGATCAATTTGTCAGGGGAATATTTTAATACCAGGGAATTGTTAAAAACTGAGAGAAAAACTGCACTTAGTTGTATGCAATTCAGAAATGGGGATGTTGATTTTCAAACCGAGGAAAACCAAGAAAGCAACAAGAAAACAATAAAGCATACTACTGTATAGCACTTGTTATTTCAAGAAAGAAGAGAGGCCAGAAAGACTTAAAATGAGATTACTGAAAGTAAGATAGTGTGGGTTCAAAATATTAGAGAATTCTTGCCTTGAGAATTCTCCTGTGCATTCAGTCTACCTGATTTCCTTCTTTACATGGTTAAGATTTATCTATTATAAGAACTCCAACTTATTCATATAAACCACTTACTTCAGGGTTTCCTGCAGAAATGCCAATAAAGGCAGTAGTTTAACCTTCCTCCTTATGCTGTCTTCTGCCTCCTGACCACCAGCTGTGTCCCCCATGTGACCCCACATGGTGGGCCATGTCTCCTGTCCCCGACCTAAATGTATAATAAACCTTGCTTTTGTCTAAGCCTTTCCTGTGATCAGACTAACATTTTCAAAAAGTACATGGTCTGTAATTTGTATTTCTTTTTTTTTTCAATCATGACTTTGACAAGTAGAATAATTAATTTTCAAAAAATCCAATATTTACCAATTTTTCAAATTTTATGTCTTGTACTTTTTGGATCATCTCTAAGAACCTATGCCTATCCAGGGTCATGAATAGTTATCTATTTTATTTTCTAAGGTCTATATAGTCTCTGATTATATGTTTAGGTCTATTGTTGTTGTTTTTCAGTGGCTAAGTCATGTCTGACTCTATGCAAACCCATGAACTGCAACACACCAGGCTTCCCTGTCCATCACCAACTCCCAGAGCTTGCTCAAACCCATGTCCATTGAGTCAATGATGCCATCCAACCATCTCATTCTCTGTAACCCCCTCCTCCTCCTGCCTTCAATCTTTCCCAGCATCAGGGTGTTTTCTAGTGAGTCAGCTCTTCACATCAGGTGGCCAGAGTATTGGAGCTTCAGCTTTAGCATCAGTCCTCCCAATGAATATTCAAGGTTGATTTCTTTAGAATTGACTGGTCTGATCTCCTTGCTGTCCAGGGGACTCCCAAGAGTCTTCTCTAGCACCACAATTCAGAAGCGCCAATTAGGTCTATAAGTAAGTAAATGAAAGTCATTCAGTCATGTCTGACTCTTTGCAACCCCATGGAATATATAGTCCATGGACTTCTCCAGGCCAGAATACTGGAGTGGGTAGGCTTTCACTTCTCCAGGAGATCTTCCCAACCCAGGGATCAAACCCAGGTCTTCCACATTGCAGGCAGATTTACCAGCTGAGCCACAAGGGAAGTCCAGTTAGATCTATAATATGCTATAATATTGTAGCATTACAGCTAAAGGCAAAAAATGCCCCTACCATATTTCAGGGGCTTAACAGGTGGCGCTAGTGGTAAAGAACCCACCTGCCAATGCAGGAGACATAAGAGATGGGTTTGATCCCTGAATTGGGAAGATCCCCTGAAGGAAGTCATTGCAACCCATTCCAGTATTCTTGCCTGGAGAATCTCATGGACAGAGGAGCCTGGCGGACTATAGTCCATAGGGTTGCACAGAGTCAGACACAACTAAAGCAACTTAGCGTGCATTCACCATACTTCAGAGGGAACAAAGTTCCTCCTGCATGTTGCCCTTTGATATTCTTCACATTAGCCTGTCCTTCCACAGCACTCTCCTAAAGGCAGCTTTGACCTCTTTGCTCCTCAAGCTGTAGATCAGCGGGTTCAGCATGGGGTTGAAAAGACTGTAGAACAGGGAAAGGACCTTCTGCTGCTCCTCAGGGTGGCGGGACTTGGGGGCCATGTACATGATGATGGCACTGCCAAAGAAGAGCCCAACCACGCAGAGGTGGGAGGAGCAGGTGGAGAAGGCCTTCCTGCGGCCCTCAGTGGACTGGATCCTCAGGATGGCGGCCAGGATGCGCGCATAGGAGCCCAGCACCAGGCAGAGGGGCCCCAGTAAGATAAAAACACAGGCCAAAAAGATGACAACTTGGTTGAGCCAGGTGTCAGCACAGGCCAGCTTGAGGACAGACAGGATTTCACAGAAGAAGTGGTTGATTTCATGAGGCCCACAGAAGGGCAGCCTCAGAAAGAGAACTAAGTGGACCAGGGCCAAGAGGAAGCTTAACACCCAGGATGTGATGGCCAAGACAGTGCACACTCTCCAGCTCATGGTGATAACATAATGGAGGGGGTGGCAGATGGCCACATACCTGTCATAGGACATCACCACCAAAATCAAGCACTCTGTGTGAGCAAAAGCTAGATACAGAAATGTCTGCATAATGCAGGGAACAAAAGAGATCGTTCTTTTCTGACTCACAAGATTTGCCAGCATCTTGGGGACATTGTTGGAGGCATAGGATATGTCGATGATGGCCAAGTGTGAGAGAAAGAAGTACATGGGGGTGTGCAGTCTTGAGTCTAAGCAGATAAGCCCCAGGATGACTCCATTCCCCAGAAGGGTGAGGGTATAGAAGAGAGAGAAAAGTCCAAAGAGGAAAAACTCCAGTGCTGAATCGACCTGGAATCCCAGGAGGGTGACTTCTGTGATCCATGTCTGATTGCCTCCCATGCTCCTGGGTAGAGACAGAGAAGCCGCCCTCTGGGACAGGAAGGTCAGAGCTGCAGGGAAATCAAGACACAAAATACCTTCTGAGTGTAACAAAGTGAGCATTTGGAAATGTATTACTTTGGATGGATTTCCTACAATTTATTGTTAGATATAGTGTTAAAACTAATTCTGTGTGCTCATATTTATCAGAAAAAGTTATCCTTGTATCAAAGAAATAATAGCATATATATGTAACATTTATTATAGATAATAAAATGTAATAGGATGTATTATTATATACTCTACCTAACAGAATGCACATTTGCATGCACACATACGAAGTTTGGGAGAATTCAAGTTTTCTGGCTTCCCTTCAAGGCTATGAGTCTTGATTATTAATGCAGTTGGAAGAAAGAGAACCCTGACAAACCATCTCTAAAAAGAGAGAGTTTTGTTTTCTAGGCTTGCCTGTCTTCTTGGTCCAAGATATGAAGTTATTAGGGTCCCCTGTTCTTTATATGTTGCTTTGGTTTACATATCCCTTTACTTCTCATTTGCTTTTCTATCCACTAGCTTCAGATTTGAAGTCCTTAGAAATATTTGATAACTTCTTAAAACAAATTGTTCCTTGCACAGGAATAAGTAAAGGCAAAATCCTGAGCAAAAAGGATTTGTTGAGTTCTGGGTACAGAAAAAAAAAGTCCAATATTCCTGAATCATAGTGACAAAGAGGCTGTAAATACTCATTGTTATCTTACTGATATTTTAACAATTTCAAACTGACACAAAATTTGTAAGTTGGAATGCATTTAAATATTTGGTTATTTCTATAATAGAATATTATATAGCCATTTAAAAGGATAATATAGACTTTTCTATTGCGATAAAAATTTTTCCACATAAAGTCAAAGCATGCGGAGAAGGCAATGGCACCCCACTCCAGTACTCTTGCCTGGAAAATCCATGGACAGAGGAGCCTGGTAGGCTGCAGTCCATGGGGTTGCTAAGAATCAGACACGACTGAGCGACTTCACTTTCACTTTTCTCTTTCATGCATTGGAGAAGGAAATGGCAACCCACTCCAGTATTCTTGCCTGGAGAATCCCAGGGACGGCGGAGCCTGGTGGGCTGCAGTCTATGGGGTCACACAGAGTCAGACATGACTGAAGCGACTTAGCATACATAAATGTATTTGGGATCTATTTGCATACATGAAGGAAAACTCTGTAATTTAAACACGAAACTCTTTACATTGATTATCTCTAGAGAGTAGGATTATATGGGAACTTACCTTTTGAATATATTATATGGTCACTGTTTGTTTTTTAATAAATGTGCATTATCAAAAAAAGACATTTAAAAAATCTGCTGTGTAATACAGAAGCAAAGTTGCACATTTTTCTTGCTTATTCAAAAGTAGTACTCAGGAAGTTGTAACAGGAATGTCAAACCTGAGCAGATTCTTAAAGGTTTAAATGGAGGAAATGAGTCACCATGTTACGTTAACTGAAAAATAGTTAACATATGACAGGAAAGAGGAAATTAAAAATTTCAATCTCATTTTTGTTTACTGAGATATTTTTTCTGAATTGTCCTGATAAATATGATCTTCCATTGAGTCAAAGTAGAAAAAGATTTCAAATCAAGTTGAAAATTACTTCAACATCCACCTAAATGTGAAAAGGAGCACGAGAAAAGAACTGTTTTGAAGTTGCACAGGAGAAAAATATTGACATAATCGATCAGTGACATGAAATTGCAAATTCCAAAGACATTTGTCCTCTGCCTATGAGTTCTGTGTCTCATCCCACATGAATCTGGTGTTTCTTTTAGAAGGAGGTGGTCTATTACACTAATTCCAAAGTCTAGGGTCAACACTTTACTGGATCTCTGAAGAAATGGCAGCAAATTATGGTCAGTAAGTATCTCACCAAGTCACTCAAATGTTATTAACTAATTTTTAGCTGATATACTTTTAGCTTTTATTAATTGATTTATTTTAAAATTCGTGCAAACAGCATAGTTACAGGATATGTATCAAATTTCTAATTAGCAGATACAAAATGGGAAACTGTCTAATTTTCTGGATGGTACAAATTTAATGACAGAATAGAATTTGGCACTTTAGGAACATATCAAATATTGTATTAATAGGTCTAAGACTCAGGCTAAATAGGAAGGCTCAGGGAGCTCTTAATACCTGAGACTTCCAGAATTATGGATATTTTGTAAATCTTTAAGACTCTTTTTGAGTAAGCAGTTTCTGTCATCAAGGAGAGCAAGGAACAAAAGCATTAACAGAAAATTATATAATGAACTTCAGAAAAAGTCTCATATGCTTGTCTTTACTGTGGCCCTTGATGCAAAGAAATAATTCACTGGAAAAGACCCGGATGCTGTGAAAGATTGATGGCAGGGGGAGAAGAGGACAGGATGACAGAGGATGAGATGGTTGAGTTCTCATCACAGACTCATGTGATGTGAGATGGCATCACAGACTCAATGGACATGAGTCTGAGCAAGCTCCAGGAGATGGCAAAGGACAGGAAGCCTGGTGTGCTGCAGTGCATGGGGTTGCAAAGAGTCCTACACGATTTAACAGCAAGAGCTAATAACCACACAGAAAGCTGGAAAAACTAAATTTCTTTCCAAAGAGAATGTTTAAAGGAGTTATGGGAGATCTCCAGAAAGGGAAGGTAGGTAAGAGCTTGAAGAGGAAGGAAGAGCAGGCTGAATCAGGACCTGAGATGGATCCTGGGGGAGTAACCAAGGCAGAGCCCAGTGGGCTCAGCTGTGATGTGATGTCTGGGTTCCTGCTGCACCTAAAAGGGGCCTCGGGAAGCAGGCACAGGGATGCTTCAGTATCAAATACGCAAGTCAGTAGCCTCCTTTCCCCAAATGATTAGAATTGTTTGAGTTCATAATTGAAATAATCTGCAATTATAGAGCAGAGAAGGCGATGGCACCCCACTCCAGTACTCTTGCCTGGAAAATCCCATGGACGGAGGAGTCTGGTAGGCTGCAGTCCATGGGTCGCTAAGAGTTGGACACAACTGAGCAACTTGACTTTCACTTTTCACTTTCATGCATTGGAGAAGGAAATGGCAACCCACTCCAGTGTTCTTGCCTGGAGAATCCCAGGGGCGGGGGAGCCTGGTGGGCTGCCATCTATGGGTCACACAGAGTCGGACACGACTGATGTGACTTAGCAGCAGCAGCAGCAATTATAGAGTTTTACATATAATATTTTGGTAAAATATTTTTGAATGAAACCAGTAGCCTAGAAAAAAATTTTTATTTTCAAATGTCAGCAATAATTAATAAGGCAAATATTTCTTAGTGGAAATGCTTCCTTCATCAGTTATGAGCTCCAGACAAACCATATGTAACACTGGGTGTAGAAAGGTTGTGAGGAGACAGCTCTACAGTGGTGGCTGTCTGCTTAAACTATTAATGATCGGGACCTTTGTGAGAACAAGATAGAAAAAATAGAATAAAGAAAGCAATTTTCTCCCCTTTAAATATGCAATGATTTCTTGCATTTTTAAAATGATAGTTCAAGAAGTCAGATTTTTCTTTCCTCTGAGAAAACTCCTGTGGCAGAAAGAGAGACACGGGAAATGAAGATGCCTTTAAGGGTCCACCCTGCTGCACCTTAAGGAAAGTGCGTTGTCCTGCACAGAATGAGGGAAAACATATCATGGATACATCACTTTGTTCTCCCATAGCAGGAAAATCAGCAGGGACTGAAAAGACCAGGGTCCCTAAATAAGGATGAAGGCAGACCATCGCGCCCATCTCCGCTCTGCAGGGGAACCAGGTGACCCTGAGTCACTGATTCTCAGCCTCATTGTTTTCATCTGGAAGCTGGTGAGAGCAGGGTCTAAGGGGCTGATGTGAAGAATAAATAGCACTAGCTGGTACACAGTAGGAGTTTACCAGATGTCAGCAGATACTAATAGTATTAAAGACAGCACAAAATTCAAGGAGAATCTAAATTATTGGGATTGGTAATTAATATCAATCATGATATTGTAAAGTCATCCACACTTGCTTTCCTTTTTGGTTATGTTTAAGTAAGAAAACATATGATTTTAATTTCATTTGTATTGATGTTTTATATGCTGGTTTTTAAGTTAAAAAGGATTTTAAAGAAATAGAAGAATCTTTAAAGTAGCCTCACTCTTGGACTGAAGAAGAAAACACAGGTTTTAAAACTCAAAATGCAGCTCAGCTATACCAAATATACCAACGTGAGACAGAGAGTAAACCCTATGAAATGAAAGGGGGCCATGCTTAGGATATTTTGCATCGACCTGAAGTAAAAGTTTTTATTGATTACTCTCTCAGAGTGAGTGCCCTGGGGCTGACAAAGTCAAAGCTCTGGGGCAGGACAGATTATGTAAGTCTTCTGACTTACTCAGAAATTACTTACCATCTGAATTACTTACTTCACCACTCAGCTTGATCCTCATGAGTAGCATAATGTAAAAAAAACAAACAAACTTGGATTCTCGGCCTGACTATCTGGGACCTACTCAAAACTTTGGCAGGCAAATCTTGTACCTCTCTGTATCTCTCCATTCGTCAATTCCCCCATCTCATAGGAGAGTTGAAAATTTAAATGAGTTAACTCAAACAAGACACTTAACAAGAGTTTAAGCATATATTATGAGAGATTTGAAAGCCATTATTGGAGAGTAAGTTTTGGATCCAGTCATCATAATGAGACATTAATATCCTATTAAAATAAGGAACAGAGAGTGTGTACAGCAACAGATACTAGGCTTTTCCAGTAAGAAATGTCATCTCTTGCCTGAATACATGAGAAATGGAACCTGTTTGGCCAGAAAATATTTTTGAAAGTCCACAAGGGCAGGCAGTCAATACATGGGAAAGGAAGACAAAGCTACTGGCCAGCAAACCACTTACCTCTGCCTTCAGGATTGTTTCATTTGTAGAAAAGGCATTTGAGTCACATGTCTGTGAAGTTCATTGTAGCCCTTGAGCCAGATCATGCACAGCATGGATGACTAGCTGATCCCTCTTCTCTGAAACAGTCATGAGGAAAACCAAGAGACACCACAGCAGGACGGTGAAGGAGACACAGACACAGGTCTTGGAGGTCAGAGGAGTCAAGGCCACACCATGGGGAGAGGTAGGGGTCCTTAGAAATGCCCAGAGGATCTTGTAAAGAAAGGCTTAGGGTACAGGTAAGGCATTCAGACCCTTATACCTGAACCAGTCATTTCATTCCTCCTTCTTTCTCATTTCCACCTGAAAACCCTTTTCACGACTAATGAACTCTCTAGTCTAGAACTCTCTAGAACTCAAAAGTGGAATCTGTGTTCTTCTCTTCAGCATGGCCTTGGAATACTAGGATAGATTCTCTTCCACAGGGACCTCATCAGGAGGTGAAGCCCAGACACACAACTCTCAGCAGAGAAGTTTATGATAGACTTGCTTGTGCAAGTCAGGGCTTTTACCTTCGTTTGAATCCAACCTTTTTCTGCAGACACAAGTCACGATCAGGGTACAGAACTGTGTATATCACCTCTACTGATCCTCTCCCTGGAGAGTTTAGTGTTTGTTTTTTCCTATCGGGGCTTCCCTGGTGGCTCAGAGAGTAAAGCGTGGTTTTCCTATCTGTAAGTGAACCAAGGAATGCATTTCCCATTTTTATTCATTAAGTTCTTTCAGGATACCATGGGAATTGTTGTGTCCAATTGCTTGGGATTTGTGTGTGTTTGTGTTTGGAATTGGGTGAGTCGTGATTTCTCTGAACTGTATAACACTGGCAAAGAAACTAGAAGATTCAATTTCATGTTATAACTTGATTTCTTTCAATACCACTCTAATGGCAAAAAGTGAAGAGGAACTAAAGAGGCTCTTGATGAAGATGAAAGAAGAGAGTGAAAAAGATGGCTTAAAACTCAACATTCAAAAAACTAAGGTCATGGCATCATGTCCCATCATGTCATGGTAAATAGATGGGGAAAAAGTGACAGATTTTATTTTCTTGGGCTCCAAAGTAACTGTGGACAATGACTGTGGCCATAAAATTAAAAGACAGTTGCTCCTTGAAAGACAAGCTATGCCAAACATAGACAGCATGTTAAAAAGCAGAGACATCATTTTGCAGGCAAAGGTCCATATAGTCAAAGCTCTGGTTTTACAGTAGTCATAGATGGATGTGAGAATTGGACCATAAAGCAGGCTGAGCACCAGAGAATTGATGCTTTTGAATTGTGGTGCCAGAGAAGACTCTTGAGAGTCCCTTGGATAGCAAGGAGTTCAAAGCAATCAATCCTAAAGGAAATCATCCCTCAATATTCATTGGAAGGACTGATGCTGAAGCTTAAGCTCCAATATTTTGGACACCTGATTCATAGAGCTGACTCTGGAAAAGATCCTGATGCTGGAAAAGACTGAAGGTAAAAGGAGAAAGGGGTGTCAGAAGATGAGATAGTTACATAGCATCACTGACTTAATGAACATGAATTTGAACAAACACTGGGAGACAGTGAAGGACAGGGTAGCCTAGTGAGCTTCAGACCTTGGTGTGCCAAGGAGTTGGGAGTTAGTGAACAGCAACAACAACAATACAAGTATATGTGTAACTGAATCACTTTGCTGCACACCTGAAGCTAACACAACATTGTTAATCAGCTATACTCCATGGGTAAACCTATGACTGATTCATGTTGATATTTGGTAGAAACCAAAAGAATAGCAAGAAGAGATAAGAAAGCCTTCCTCAGCAATCAATGCAAAGACAGAGGAAAACAACAGAATGGGAAAGACTAGAGATCTCTTCAAGAAAATTAGAGATACCAAAGGAACTTTTCATGCAAAGATGGGCTCGATAAAGGACAGAAATGGTATGGACCTAACAGAAGCAGAAGATATTAAGAAGAGGTGGCAAGAATACACAGAAGAACTGTACAAAAAAGATCTTCACGACCAAGATAATCATAATGGTGTGACCACTCACCTAGAGCCAGACATCCTGGACAGTGAAGTCAAGTGGGCCTTAGAAAGCATCACTACGAACAAAGCTAGTGGAGGTGATGGAATTCCAAGTGAGCTATTTCAAATCCTGAAAGATGATGCTGTGAAAGTGCTGCACTCAATATTTATGTCAACAAATTTGGAAAACTCAACAGTGGCCACAGGACTGGAAAAGGTCAGTTTTCATTCCAATCCCAAAGAAAGGCAATGCCAAAGAATGCTCAAACTACGTCACAATTGCACTCATCTCACACGCTAGCAAAGTAATGCTCAAAATTCTCCAAGCCAGGCTTCAGCAATACATGAACCGTGAACTTCCAGATGTTCAGGCTGGTTTGAGAAAAGGCAGAGGAACCAGAGATCAAATTGCCAACATCCGCTGGATCATGGAAAAAGCAAGAGAGTTCCAGAAAAACATCTATTTCTGCTTTATTGACTATGCCAAAGCCTTTGACTGTGTGGATCACCATAAACTGTGGAAAATTCTTCAAGAGATGGGAATACCAGACCACCTGACCTGCCTCTTGAGAAACCTATATGCAGGTCAGGAAGCCACAGCTAGAACTGGACATGGAACAACAGACTGATTCCAAATAGGAAAAGGAGGACGTCAAGGCTGTATATTGTCACCCTGCTTATTTAACTTATATGCAGAGTACATCCAAAGAAACGCTGGGCTGGAAGAAGCACAAGCTGGAATCAAGATTGCCGGGAGAAATATCAATAACCTCAGATATGCAGATGACACCACCCTTATGGCAGAAAGTGAAGAGGTACCAAAAAGCCTCTTGATGAAAGTGAAAGAGGAGAGTGAAAAAGTTGGCTTAAAGCTCAACATTCAGAAAACGAAGATCGTGGCATCCGGTCCCATCACTTCATGGGAAATAGATGGAAAAACAGTGGAAACAGTGTCAGACTTTATTTCTTTGGGCTCCAAAATCACTGCAGATGGTGATTGCAGCCATGAAATTAAAAGACGCTTATTCCTTGGAAGGAAAGTTATGACCAACCTAGATAGCATATTCAAAAGCAGAGACATTACTTTGCCAACTAATGTCCATCTAGTCAAGGCCAAGGTTTTTCCAGTAGTCATGTGTGTATGTGAGAGTTGGACTGTGAAGAAAGCTGAGTGCTGAAGAATTGATGCTTTAAACTGTGGTGTTGGAGAAGACTCTTGAGAGTCCCTTGGACTGCAAGGAGATCCAACCAGTCCATTCTGAAGATCAGTCCTGGATGTTCTTTGGAAGGACTGATACTAAAGCTGAAACTCCAATACCTTGGCCACCTCATGTAAAGAGTTGACTCATTGGAGGAGACCCTGATTATGGGAGGGATTGGGGGCAGGAGGAGAAGGGGACGGCAGAGGATGAGATGGCTGGATGGCATCACTGACTCAATGGACGTGAGTTTGAGTGAACTCCAGGAGCTGGTGATGGACAGGGAGGCCTGGTGCGCTGCAATCATGGGGCACAAAGAG
>NW_011494783.1:497116-507815 GCF_000754665.1 Bison bison bison | reverse complement strand
CAATGGACGTGAGTTTGAGTGAACTCCAGGAGCTGGTGATGGACAGGGAGGCCTGGTGCGCTGCAATCATGGGGCACAAAGAGTTGGACACAACTGAGAGACTGAACTGAACACAATACTGTAAAGCAATTATCCTTCAATTAAAAATTTTAAAAAATTTTAAAAACTATACTCCAATATAAATTTTTTTTTAATATAAAAAATATAGGAGACAAAGGATGTGCTTACACTTTTCTGGTGATGCCTATTGGTCAGTTAGTCAACAAAGATTTCCTGAGGGCCTTGTCTGTGCTTAGTTTTGCTCTAGATATGATGAACACAGCAATGAGGAAGGCAAAGTTAATGCTGACAGTGATCTTTCATGTTAAAAATTGTAACTTTACGGGGAGGATAACCTCAGTTAATGTATAATGCTATGGAAAAAAGACATAATGGACTGAAAAATTAGATGTTCAGTTGTGTCCAGCTCTTTGCAACCCATGGACTGGGGCCTGCCAGGATCCTCTGTCCATGGTATTCTCCAGGCAAGAAGAATACTGGAGTAAGTAGCTGTTTCCTTCTCCAAGGGATGTTCCTGACCCAGGGATCGAACCAGGGTCTCCTGCATTGCAGGTGGATTCTTTACCAGCTGAGCTACCATGGTGGAAAATTACCTGGTCAAGACAAGTAAGACTCTGAAATACACTGGTTTTTGAGGAAGTGATGTTTGAGACCTGATAAATCAGAAGTCTGGTTGAAGACAATTCCATGTCTTCTCATTCTTTTTATGCTCCTTGTTGATTAACACGCATTCTTGATCTATTTAAATCAATCAATTCAAATGTATTAGTGTTTCTCTGGAGACTAACAACTTTGTATATTAATTTAAAAATCTTTCCCTTCCATATTTCCTAAGAGCTTTATAAATTTGCCTTTGCCACTTAGGTCTTAAAAACACTGGGACGGAGTTTTTTCATGCATGACTGAGTATCTGCATGGTTACTCCGTGGTGCCAGAGCTGTTTTCTGCAACACCCCTCCCTTTCCCCAGTGGTCTACCACGCCACACCATTCATACAGCCAGTTTCTAATCATAGACATCAGCATCTATGCTCTATTCAGCTTGTTTATTTGTCAACCTGAGGATGAAGACCGCACTATTTTACTTATTGGCTCTCTGTAGCAGATACTGTGATCTGGAGAATCAATCCTCTCACCTTATACTTAGTCTTTTTTAAATGTGTTTGGACTAGCCATGGCAACAAGTATGTTAGAATCAGCTTGTCGAATTCTAAAGTGTTCTGCTCATACTCACATGCTCCACTGGGCTATTTTAAGACACTAACATTGGCAATGGTACCCCACTCCAGTACTCTTGCCTGGAAAATCCTATGGACAGAGGAGCCTGGTGGGCTGCAGTCCATGGGGTCGCGAAGAATCGGATACGACTGAGCGACTTCACGCAGGTTCAGTCCCTGGGCCAGGAAGATCCCCTGAACCATGAACCATGGCAACCCACTCCAGTATTCTTGCCTGGAGAATGCCCATGAAGAGAGGAGCCTGGTGGGCTATTGTCCACAGGGTCGCAAAGAGTTGGACATGACTGAGTGACTAAGCATGCACTCTTAGCTATAGTCCTAAGCATTTAAAAATTAAGTCCTGCTTTTAATAGTAGCATTTTGGGAAAAATTCATTTTAATTATTTGTTATATAAATCTATAATAGATGTTTATATTGATCTTATATCAAGTTTTCTTGTTTAAATTTCTCATAATTTCACTAATATACAAAAAGATTCATTTGGATTTCCTACAAATGCCATTACACTATTTGCATATGATCACAATTCATTTGGACTTCCTGGTGCCTCAGTGGTAAACAATCCACCTGTCAATGCAGGAGATCCAGGTTCAATCGCTGGGTCAAGAAGATCCCCTGGAGAAGAAAATGGCAATCCACTCCAGTATTCTTCCCTGGGAAATCCCATGGACAGAGGAGCCTGGAGGGCTACAGTCCATGAGGTCACAAAAGAGTTAGACATAACTTAGCCACACAACAAAAACAACATAATTTATTTATTCCTTCTCATGTGGGTACCTCACGTGACAGATACCCACATACATATATATCTCTTCTTTTTGTTTAACTGTACATATCAATATCTCTAATAAAAATCTGAAAAATAAGAAAAACAAGTGGTGATGGTGTACATCTTATTTTATTTATTTTTTATTTTATGGAGAAAGATACTAGCATTTTACCATTAAGTAAATGTCTGATATGTGAATGTTTATGGTACTGGGGTTTTTTGATAAATCTTTTTCTAGGAATGTTTATTGTTATGCTAGGTTGTAAAGAGCTTTATCACGAACTGATGTTAAATTTTGTCAAACGCTTTGATCTACTGACAATGGATACTTTAATTTGTTAATGGGCCAGTTTTTTTCTTGCTTTGAAAGTTATGCAATTTTTGCATTTTAGAGATAAAAATTGTATCATAATTTAGTATCTTTTTATTACTTGATTGACTAATATTCTAAGATACTTGCACCTGTGTTAAAGAATAGGATTAGATTATAACTTTCTTATTTATGATGTTTACTTCAGGTTTGCTATCAATGACTAAATATGAGTATTTATTTTCTCAGTTTTTAAAAATGTTGAAGATAAAGAGTGCTAATTTGTTAAATTAATGGTTTCAAAAGAGCATTCAAAGGTCCAGAGTCATGAAGACAGGCTCACACAGGACACTCCAAACCATCCCTCACACTGACCTCTTCTTCCCTAGAATTTTTCTCAGGGAACCCTTCACCTCTGCATTCCTCAAACTGTAGATTAAGGGATTCAGCATAGGGTTGAAAAGGCTGTAAAACAATGACAGAATCTTCCTTTGTTCCTGAGAATGGCTGGATCTGGGGGTCATGTACAAGACGATGGCACTGCCAAAGAAAAGCCCGACCACACAGAGGTGGGAGGAGCAGGTGGAGAAGGCCTTCCTGCGGCCCTCAGTGGACTGGATCCTCAGGATGGCGGCCAGGATGCGCGCATAGGAGCCCAGCACCAGGCAGAGGGGCCCGACTAAAATGCAAACACAGGATGCAACGATGATAATTTGGTTCAGCCAAGTATCGGCACAAGCCAACTTGAGGACAGACAGGATTTCACAAAAGAAGTGGTTGATTTCATGAGGCCCACAGAAGGGCAGCTTCAGGATGAGAACTAAATGCACAAGATCCCAGAGAAAGCTAAATGCCCAGGAAGCGCTGGTCAGGACAGTGCATACTCTCCAGCTCATGATGAAAGTGTAATGGAGGGGGTGGCAGATGGCCACATACCTGTCATAGGACATCACCACCAAAATCAGGCACTCTGCAGCAGCAAAAGCCAGATACAAAAATGTCTGCATAATGCAAGGAACAAAGGAGATGGTTCTTTTCTGACTCACAAGATTTGCCAGCATCTTGGGGACATTGTTGGAGGCATAGGATATGTCGATGATGGCCAAGTGTGAGAGAAAGAAGTACATGGGGGTGTGAAGTCTTGAGTCTAAGCAGATAAGCCCCAGGATGACTCCATTCCCCAGAAGGGTGAGGGTGTAGAAGAGAGAGAAAAGTCCAAAGAGGAAAAACTCCAGTGCTGAATCGACCTGGAATCCCAGGAGGGTGACTTCTGTGATCCATGTCTGGTTGCCTCCCATGCTCCTGGCTAGAGACAGAGAAGCCCAAGGCTTCAATAGGACAGTCAGAGCTGCAGGGAAATCAAGACACAAAATACCTTCTGAGTGTAACAAAGTGAGCATTTGGATGTATTACTTTGAGTGGGTTTTCTATAACTTATTTTTAGATACACTATATACACAAACTTGGTGTGATCATACAAATCAGAACAAATTCCCCTTTTATCAATGGATAATAAGATATGTAAAATATATTATAGATAATAAAATATATGATAACATGATAAATGCATTATTACATACTCTGTGTAATAGTATACACACAAATACAGACATGCACTGTTTAGTAAAATTCAAGTATCCTGGCTTCCCTTCAAAGGTGTGAGTGTTGATTATTAATGTGCTTAGAAGAGAGACAACCCTGACAGTCCATATGTAGTAAGAGGTAGTTTCATTTCCTAATCTTGCTTATCTTCTTGGTTCAAGAAATAAAGTGTTTATGATACTTTGTTATTTACATGTTGCTTATTTTTCCACTTACCTTCTCATATGCTTTTCTATCCACTTATTTCAGATTTGAATTCCCTTATTAAATAACCTCTAAATTTTGTAGTATTTCAAACTTTGCATAAAACTCCTCTCAACAGTGGACTAATTATTCCATAGAAGCATCTTCTGCCATTTCTTTCCCATCTCCAGAGTTTGCAATTTTATTTGTACTGTCTTATTTATTTTTTTATCAGCACCTGATCCTGAAATTTAAGCATAAGTGAAAAATTATTAGAGTAGATGAACACAGGCACACATATTGTCTTAAATTCAGTTAAGCATGGCGACATTTCTGCAGCCTAAGTATGAAATTCAAAAGGTGAAAATGAATTTACATTCTCTGTGGGTGTGTTTAAAGATGACCCCTGCTTTTTAATTACATTTTATTCACCTCTTTTCTCTTTTCCCTTTATAATGTAATACAGAGGCAAATTTGAGAATCTGTTATGAAAAGAATCTTTAGTTGTTGCAGTATCATTGCCATCATATCTCCTGAATCCCTTCCTCATCACCTGTTAACATGCTGACCACCTACTGCTGTTCTTTTGGATTCTGAGTCAGTCACAGGGAGCAGGATCAGCTGGAGCATCCATTGGTTAGTTCTCTCTAGGGAGCTCGTCCTGGCAGTGCCTAGGTCTATCCACAGGAGAGTGGTCATGAAAGGGATGGATGGCAACATTACACTGAGAAGCCTTGTAAACAGGTGCTGTCTCTTTACATTTCCTCACATTTTTTCCAGAGACAGCCTGACATGGACCAAAGAGATGTCGTGGTTAATTACCACCCTTAAAACACCAAAAGTACAAAAAACATAAAATAGGCCTTGAAGAAAAAGAACAGGGAAAAATAGTAGAAAGTGACTTGGTTTGGAGAGGCTCCTTTAGCTGGGATTGTCAGGAGAAGGCTTCTTAAAGAGGAGACACATGGGTAGAGTCTAAGTGGTAAAGGAAATGCCACCTGACAACAGCCAAAGTGGACTGCTTCCTGCACGGGGAATAGTAAAGGCAAAGTGTTGGGTAGGAAGGACTTGGTGAGTAATGGAAACAGAAAACACTCTAATGTACACGAAACATAGTGACCAAGACGTTGGAATTATTCACTGTTATCCAGTTTATAGTTTTGAAAATTTAGAATTGATATAAAGTTTGAAAGCTGGAGATGAACTGAAATTTTGGCAAATTTTATAATATATAATACCGTGGTTGTTGGTTAATCACTAAATCGTGTCTGACTCTTTGTGACCCCATGAACTACAGCATGCCAGGCTTTTCTGTCCCTCACTATCTCCTGGAGTTTGCCCAAGTTCAAGTCCATTGAATTGGGGACGCTATCCAACAATCTCATCCTCTCATGCATTAAAAAGGATAATACAGATCTTTATAGGGTGGAATGAAATTTTTTCCACATAAAGTCAAAGGATGTATGTGTAATATGATTCTATTTATATTTTAAAATACAAACATATCTATACATAATATGTCTTTAGGGCCTCTTCAGATATATGTAGGAAGATTCTTTAAGTTACACATGAAATCTCAATTAATTAACTCTAGAGAATAGCATTATGGAGGGTCTTACATTTTGTATGTATTGTTTGTTTACTGTAGTTTTGTTTGTTTTTTAATAAACCTGTGCATTATCACAGGATAAAATAAGACATTCATTTTTAAAAAATCTATCATTTAATATAAGTTGACTGGTTCTATAAAGACCTACAAGATCTTCTAGAACTGGCACCAAAAAGATGTCCTTTTCATCACAGAGGGTTAAAATACAAAAAGTCGGATATCTGGGGAAACCTGGAGTAACAGGCAAGTTTGGCCTTGGAGTACAAAATGAAGCAGGGCAAAGGCTAACAGAGTTTTGTCAAGAGAACACACTGATCATAGTAAACAACATTTTCCAACAACTCAAGAGGGGATGCTACACATGGATATCACCAAATGGTCAATATTGAAATCAGATTAATTATATTATTTGCAGCCCAAGATGGAGAAGCTCTACACAGTCAGCAAAAATAAGAACTGGAGCTGACTGAGGCTCAGACCATGAGCTCTTTATGGCAAAATTCAGGTTTAAATTGAAGAAAGTAGGGGAAACCACTAGGCCATTCAGGTATGACTTGAATAAATCCTTTATGATTGTACAGTGGAGGTGATGAATAATAGATTCAAGGGATTAAATCTGGTAGACAGAGTGCCTGAAGAACTATGGACAGAGGTTTGTAACATTATACAGGAGGAAGTAACCAAACCATACCAAAGGGAAAAAAATGCAAGAAGGCAATATGGTTGTCTGATGAGGCTTTACAAACAGCCGAGAAAAGAAGAGAAGTGAAAAGCAAGGGAGAAAGGGAAAGATCTACTCAACTGAATGCACAGTTCCAGAGCATAGCAGAGAGAGGTGTGAAGACCTTAAATGGACAATGCAAAAAAATAGAGGAAAACAATAGAATGGGAATGACTAGAGATCTCTTCAAGAAAACTGGAGTTATCAAGGGAACATTTCGTGCAAGGACGGGCAAGATAAAGGACAGAAACAGTAAAGACTTATCAGAAGCAGAAGATATTAAGAAGAGGTGGAAAGAATACACAAAACTATACAAAAAAGGTCTTAATGACCTGGAAAACCATATTGGTATAGTCACTAACCTAAAATCAGACATCCTGGAATGTGAAGTCAAGTGGGTCTTAAGAAGCATCACTACAAACAAAGTAATGGAATTCCAGTTGAACTATTTCAAATCCTAAAAGATGATACTGTTAAAGTGCTGTACTTAATAGGTCAGCAAATTTGGAAAATTCAGCAGTGGCCACAGGACTAGAAGAGGTCAGTTTTCACTTCAATCCTAAAGAAGGGCAATGCCAGAGAATGTTCCCATTACCAAACAATTGTGCTCATTTCACATGCTAGCAAGGTTATGCTCAAAATCCTTCAAGCTAGGCTTCAGCAATATGCAAACTGAGAAATTCCAGATATACAAGCTGGATTTAGAAAAGGCAGAGGAACCAGAGATCAAACTGCCAACATTTGCTGGATCATAGAAAAAGCAAGGGAATTTCACAAGAACATCTACTTCTGCTTTATTGACTATGCTAATGCCTTTGGCTAGGTTTCTTTGAGTATGGTTTCAATGTGTCTGCCCTCTGATGCCCTCTGGCAACACCTACCATCTTACTTGGGTTTCTCTTACCTTGGACGTAGGGTATCTCTTCATGGCTGCTCCAGCAAAGCGCAGCCACTGCTCTTTACCTTGGACGAGGGGTATCTCCTCATGACCGCCCCTCCTGACCTTGAATGTGGAGTAGCTCCTCTTGGCCCTCCTGTGCCCGCGCAGCCGCCACTCCTTGGACATGGGGTTGCTCCTCTCAGCCGCCGCCCCTGACCTTGCGTGAGGGGTAGCTCATCTTGGCCATGCTTCTGCACGGTCCGTCACAGTCGGTGCACTTCTGCGCCATAATCACAGAAAACTAGCCAATCTGATCACACGGACTACAGCCTGGTCTAACTCAGTGAAACTAAGCCATGCTGTGTGGGGCCACGCAAGACGGAAAGGTCATGGTGGAGAGGTCTGACAGAATATGGTCCACTGGAAAAGGGAATGGCAAACCACTTCAGTATTCTTGCCTTGAGAACCCCATGAACAGTATGAAAAGGCAAAATGATAGGATACTTAAAGAGGAACTCCCCAGGTCAGTAGGTGCCCAATATGCTACTGGAGATCAGTGAAGAAATAACTCCAGAAAGAATGAAGGGATGGAGCCAAAGCAAAAAGAATACCCAGTTATGGATGTGACTGGTGATAGAAGCAAGGTCCAATGCTGTAAAGAGCAATATTGCATAGGAACCTGGAATGTCAGATCCATGAATCAAGGCAAATTGGAAGTGGTCCAACAGGAGATGGCAAGAGTGAACGTCAACATTCTAGGAATCAGCGAACTAAAATGGACTGGAATGGGTGAATTTAACTCAGATGACCATTATGACCACAGTAGTACTGTGGGCAGGAATCCCATAGAAGAAACAGAGTAGCCATCATAGTCAACAAAAGAGTCCAAAATGCAGTACTTGGATGCAATCTCAAAAACGACAGAATGATCTCTGTTCATTTCCAAGGCAAACCATTCAATATCACAGTAATCCAAGCCTATGCCCCAACCAGTAACACTGAAGAAGCTGAAGTTGAATGATTCTATGAAGACCTACAAGACCTTTTAAAACTAACACCCAAAAAGATGTCCTTTTCATTACAGGGGACTGGAATGCAAAACTAGGAAGTCAAGAAACACCTGGAGTAACAGGCAAAATTGGCCTTGAGTATGGAATGAAGCATGGCAATGGCTAATAGAGTTTTGCCAAGAGAACACACTAGTCATAGCAAACACTCTCTTCCAACAACACAAGGGAAGACTCTTACACATGGACATCACCAGATGATCAACACCGAAATCAGATTGATTATATTCTTTGCAGCCAAAGACGGAGAAGCTCCATACAGTCAGCAAAAACAAGAACTAGAGCTAACTGTGGCTCAGATCATGAACTCCTTATTGTCAAATTCAGACTTAAATTGAAGAAAGTAGGGAAAACCGCTAGACCCTTCAGGTATGACCTAAATCAAATCCCTTATGACTATACAATGGAAGTGAGAAATAGATTTAAGGGACTAGATCTGATAGACAGAGTGCCTGATGAACTATGGATGGAGGTTCATGACATTGTACAGGAGACAGGGATCAAGACCATCCCCATGAAAATGAAATGCAAAAAAGCAAAATGGCTGTGTGAGGAGGCCTTACAAATAGCTGTGAAAAGAAGAGAAGTGAAAAGCAAAGGAGAAAAGGAAAGATATAAGCATCTGAATGCAGAGTTCCAAAGAATAGCAAGAAAAGATAGGAAAGCCTTCCTCAGCGATCAATGCAAAGAAATAGAGGAAAACAACAGAATGGGAAAGACTAGAGATCTCTTCAAGAAAATTAGAGATACCAAGGGAATATTTCATGCAAAGATGGGCTCGATAAAAGACAGAAATGGTATGGACCTAACAGAAGCAGAAGATATTGAGAAGAGGTGGCAAGAATACACAGAAGAACTATACAAAAAAGATCTTCACGACCCAGATAATCACGATGGTTTGATCACTCACCTAGAACCAGACATCCTGGAATATGAAGTCAAGTGGACCTTAGAAAGCATCACTACGAACAAAGCTAGTGGAGGTGATGGAATCCCAGTTGAGCTATTTCAAATCCTAAAAGATGATGCTGTGAAAGTGCTGCACTCAATATGACAGCAAACCTGGAAAACTCAGCAGTGGCCACAGGACTGGAAAAGGTCAGTTTTTATTCCAATCCCAAAGAAAGGCAATGCCAAAGAATGCTCAAACTACCGCACAATTGCACTCATCTCACACGCTAGTAAAGTAATGCTCAAAATTCTCCAAGCCAGGCTTCAGCAATACATGAACTGTGAACTTCCAGATGTTCAAGCTGGTTTTAGAAAAGGCAGAGGAACCAGAGACCAAATTGCCAACATCCACTGGATTATCGAAAAATCAAGAGAGTTCCAGAAAAACATCTATTTCTGCTTTATTGATTATGCCAAAGCCTTTGACTGTGTGGATCACAATAAACTGTGGAAAATTCTGAAAGAGATGGTAATACCAGACTACCTGACCTGCCTCTTGAGAAACCTGTATGCAGGTCAGGAAGCAACAGTTAGAACTGGACATGGAACAACAGACTGGTTCCAAATAGGAAAAGAAGTATGTCAAAGCTGTATATTGTCATCTTGCTCATTTAACTTATATGCAGAGTACATCATGAGAAATGCTGGACTGGAGGAAGCACAAGCTGGAATCAAGATTGCTGGGAGAAATATCAATAATCTCAGATATGCAAATGACACCACCTTTATGGCAGAAAGTGAAGAGGTACCAAAAAGCCTCTTGATGAAAGTGAAAGAGGAGAGTGAAAAAGTTGGCTTAAAGCTCAACATTCAGAAAACTAAGATCATGGCATCTGGTCCCATCTCTTTACAGGAAATAGATGGGGAAACAGTGGAAACAGTGTCAGACTTTATTTTTATTAGCTCCAAAATCACTGCAGATGGTGATTGCAGCCATAAAATTAAAAGATGCTTACTTCTTGGAAGGAAAGTCACGACCAACCTAGATAGCATATTCAAAAGCAGAGACATTACTTTGCCAACAAAGGTCCGTCTAGTCAAGGCTATGGTTTTTCCAGTGATCATGTATGGATGTGAGTTGGACTCGAAGAAAGCTGAGCACTGAAGAATTGATGCTTTTGAACTGTGGTGTTGGAGAAGACTCTTGAGAGTCCCTAGGATTGCAAGGAGATCCAACCAGTCCATTCTAAAGGAGGTCAGCCCTGGGATTTCTTTGGAAGGAATGATGCTAAAGCTGAAACTCCAGTACTTTGGCCACCTCATGCAAAGAGTTGACTCATTGGAACAGACCCTGATGCTGGGAGGGATT
>NW_011494783.1:483894-497016 GCF_000754665.1 Bison bison bison | reverse complement strand
CTTACTCCTTGGAAGGAAAGTCATGACCAACCTAGATAGCATATTCAAAAGCAGAGACATTACTTTGCCAACAAAGGTCCGTCTAGTCAAGGCTATGGTTTTTCCAGTGATCATGTATGGATGTGAGTTGGACTCGAAGAAAGCTGAGCACTGAAGAATTGATGCTTTTGAACTGTGGTGTTGGAGAAGACTCTTGAGAGTCCCTAGGATTGCAAGGAGATCCAACCGGTCCATTCTAAAGGAGGTCAGCCCTGGGATTTCTTTGGAAGGAATGATGCTAAAGCTGAAACTCCAGTACTTTGGCCACCTCATGCAAAGAGTTGACTCATTGGGACAGACCCTGATGCTGGGAGGGATTGGGGGCAGGGGGAGAAGGGGACAACAGAGGATGAGATGGCTGGATGGCATCACCGACTCGAAGCACATGAGTTTCAGTAAACTCTGGGAGGTGGTGATGGACAGGAGGCCTGGCATGCTGTAATTCATGGGGTCGCAAAGAGTTGGACATGACTGAGCGACTGAACTGAACTGAACTGAACTGAATGCCTTTGACTATCTGGATCACAACAAACTGTGGAAAGTTCTTAAAGACATGTTCCCACGTTCCCAGACCATCTTACCTGTCTCCTGATTAACCTGAATGTGGGTCAAGAAGCAACAGTTAGAACCTTACATGGATCAACTGACTGATTCAAAATTGGGAAAGGAGTACATCAAGGCTATATATTCTGTCTTGCTTATTTAACATCTATGAGGAATACATCAGGTGAAATGCCAGGCTCGATGACTCACAAGCTGGAAATAAGATTTCTGGGAGAAATATCAACAAGTTCAGATATGCAGATGATATCACTCTGAAGACAGAAAGTGAAGAGAAACTAAAAAGCTTCTTTATGAGGGTAAATGAGGAGAGTGAAAAAGCTGGCTTAAAGCTCAACACTCAAAAAACTAAGATCAAGGCATTTGGTCTTATCACTTTATGGCAAGTAGAAGGGGAAAAAGTGGAAGCAGTGACAGATTTTCTCTTCTTGGGCTCCAAAATCTCTGCAAATGGTGACTGCAGCCATGAAGTTAAAAGACAATTGATTGCTCCTTGGAAGGAAAGCTATGACAAATTTAGACAATGTATTAAAAAGCAAATATATCACTTTGCCAATATAGATCGGTATAGTCAAAGCTATAGTTTTTCCAGTAGTCATGTATGAATGTGAGAGTTGGATCAAAAAGAAGGCTGAGTGCTGAAGAATGGATGCTTTTGAACTGTGGTGCTGGAGAAGACTCTTGAGAGTCCCTTGGACAGCAAGGGAATCAAACCAGTCCATCCTAAAGGAAATCATCCCTGAATATTCTTTGGAAGAACTGATGCTGAAGCTGAAGCTCTAACTCTCTGCCCACCTGATGTGAAGAACTTACTCATTGGAAAAGATCCTGATGCTGAGAAAGACTGAAGGAAAAGGAAAAGAAAGCAGCAGAGGATGAGATAGATAGCATCACCGATGCAATGAACATGAATTTGAGCAAACTCTGGAAGACAATGAACGCAGAGGAGCCTGGCGTGCTGTGGTCCATGGGGTCACAAAGAGTCAGACATGACTTAGTGACTGAACAACAACAATAACAATATAAGGCTAAAGTTGTACATTATTCCTGCTGAAAACAGCTAATACCAAGTATAACCAAAATCTCAAGTTTGAGTAGATTTTCTTAGAGCTTCAAAAGGGAGGAATAAGTCATAACATTATGATATAGTTAACTTTTGGCAAGAAAGGGGAAACTGAAAATCTCAATCTCATTTTTCTTTAGAGATTTTTTTTCCTGAATTGTCCAAATAGAGAAAAAGATCAAGATCTTCTATTGAATAAAAGGAGAAATAGATAATAAATCAGCTTGAAAATTATTGCAACATCAACCAATTATGAGGAGGAGCACAGACAAAGCTAAGTTTTGTTGTTGCACAGATCAAAGAAAGTGACCTTTGTCATGCAAAGTAGATTTCAATGCCCTTTTTATCTGTAAGGTAGCTTCTGGGGATTTCAGATTTAGAAACCAAAACATTGAAAACAATAATAAAACCAATACATGTAAATTCAGAATGAGAAGTTACAGGGAATTTAGCAGTCCTCTAGTCCAGGAATTTTTATATCAATTACTTAGAAAAAGTCACTTAGTATCAAACTACTTGCTAGAGGGACCATGTATTTCAGATGGACTCATGAAAGCCTCCACTTTCCCTGCATACCACTCGAATGACACAGGCCAGGGTTTGCCTCTGTGAACGCCTCTTATTTATATTCCTGGGATTAACCAATATGCTCACTAGAAGACACATTTGATCAGAGTGCTATAAAATTGCAAATTTCAGAGACATTTACCCTCCTGCATGTGAACTTCTGTGTCTACGCCTACACAGATTTGGTGTTTCTCTTACACTAATTTCCAAAGTTATGAGTATTCACTTGACTAGAGTTTCCCAAATAGCAGCAAATTATAGTCAATAAAATATCTTACCAAGTCATTGAGCTGTTATGGAATTGATCTTATTTGAGCTGATAGAAATTGTTTGGCTTCTTCTTAACAGATTTATTTTAAAATTCACACATACAGAGCATAATCAAAGGATATATATTCTAGTTGAATTAGTCCCATTCAGTTCAGTTCAGTTCAGTAGCTCAGTCATGTCCAACTCTTTGCAATCCCATGAATCACAGCACGCCAGGCGTCCCTGTCCGTCACCAACTCCCGGAGTTCACTCAAACTCACGTCCATCGAGTTGGTGATGCCATCCAGCCATCTCATCCTCTGTCATCCCCTTCTCCTCCTGCCCCCAATCCCTCCCAGCATCAGAGTCTTTTCCAATGAGTCAACTCTTCGCATGAGGTGGCCAAAGTATTGGAGTTTCAACTTTAGCATCATTCCTTCCAAAGAACACCCAGGACTGATCTCCTTTAGAATGGACTGGTTGGATCTCCTTGCAGTCCAAGGGACTGTCAAGAGTCTTCTCCAACACCACAATTCAAAAGCATCAATTCTTTGGCGCTCAACTTTCTTCACAGTCCAAGTCCCATTAGGAAATATGAAATGGGAAACTGCCAATTTCCAGGACAATACAAATTTTAAAAATCTTTGGACTGCTCTGTTGAGCATTGCAGGATGTGGTATCTTAGTTCCCTGACTAGGGATTGAACCTGGGCCCCCTGCAGTGGAAATGCAGAGTTTTAACCACTGGACTGCCAGGGAAGTCCCTGGACAATACAAATGTAATGACAGGATGGAATATGGCACTTTGGGGAGACACCAAGTACTGTGCGGATTGCTCTCACTGATTCAAGCTGAAGAGGAGGGTTTCGGAGCTCTTAATCTCTGGGACGCCTGCAGGATGAACTTCTTGTGATATTTTTTTTTAAGGTTCATTTTGAATAAGAAGGAACAAAAATAATAATCAAAATTTAAAAAATTACTTCAGAAATAGTCTCATATTCAGGTGTTAGGGCTAATAAATACACAGGAAACTGTGTATTTCTTTCCAAGGAGAGTGTTTGAATCAGTCATGGGAGGCCTACGGCAGGGGAAGTGTGAGTAAGAACTTGAAGGACAGACAGGCTGAGTCAGGCTCTGGGCCAGGGAAGCCTGTGTGGGCCTGTGATGGGTCCTGGGAGAGCAACAGGGGAAAAGCCCAGCGGGCTCAGCTGTGTTGTGAGCATCTGTGCTCCTACTGTACCCAGACCAGGGACCTAAGGTAGCAGACACAGGGATAGGCAAGTCATTAGCCTCCCTTTCCCAAATGATTAGAATTGTTGGACGAATCCAAGTTGGTAATTCAAACAATCTGAAATTACAGTTGTACATGCAATATTTTTGGCAAGAGAAATTTTAAAGAAATTATTATCTTAGAAGAAACCTATTTTCAAGAGGCAGCAACAAATAAGGAGACAAATAGAACGAATTATGACACAACATTTTTCATCAGGTGTGAAATTTAGACAAACCACCGATGTCAAGTGCGCTTCTCAGTTTTATAGGAAAGTCAGGAGGCAACAGCACTGCCATGGTGGCTGTCTACACACAATAGTTGTTGACCAACTCGTTTGTCAGGACAAGAAAAGTAGAAAAATGTAACGTAAGGTGAAATTGATTTTTCTCCCTTTAAATATTGGTATGGTTTTGCATTTTGAATTTCACAGTTCAAGAATCTATAGAGTTTTTTTCCTGTGAGAGAAAGCCTGTGACAGATAAAATAGAGATACAAACACCTGAAATGAAGATGCCTTTAAAAAGTGTCCATCTTGCTGTCCCTTAAGGAAAAGTCGTCAATGCACAGAATGATGCAAAAAGTCTCATGGATACATCGCTCTGTTCTTCCATAGCATGAAAATCAGCAGGAACTGAAAAGAGCAAAATCCTTGAAAAGGGGTGAAAAGAGCAGGGCCAGCAGCACTGGTCAGCCCACCACTGCCCTCTCTGCAGGGGGACCACTGAGCCTGAGTCACTGATTCTCAGCATCATTGTTTTCATCTGGAAGATGGTGACAGCAAGGTCTAAGGGACTGATATAAGAATAAATACTGTTAAGCAGGTACACAGTAGGAGTTAAATAAATGTTGGGTGATGGTGGTTTAGTTGTTAAGTCATGTCTGATTCTTTTGTGACCCCAAGGACTGTAGCTGACCAGGCTCCCTTATCCTTGGTATTTGCCATGCAAGAATACTGGAGTGGGTTACCGTTTCCTTCTCCAGGGGATCTTCCTGACCCAGGGATCGAACATGTGTCTCCTGCATTGCAGGTGAATTCTTACCCACTGAGTCACCAGGGAAGCCAGAAATAAATGTTAGCTTTTACTAATTGTATTAAAGGGACCACAATTCCAAGAGAATATAAAATCACTGGGAATATAAATCAAATATAAAGAGGCAACAAAATTATGGTATGTACATTCTTTCATATTTATCTTGCTTGTTTTGGTTATTTTTTATTTTAAATAGAAAACACATCGCTTTACTCTTATTTCTATTAATTTTTTATATTATGATTTTTATAATTAAACTTAGAATAGATTTAAAAAAATAGAAGAATCCTTGAAAGTAACCTCACTTCTGGATTGAAGAAGAAAATGCGGGTTTTAATAGTTAAACTGCAGTTCTGCTATGCCAAAATACCAATGTGAGAGAAAGTAAATCTTATGAAAGAAAGTGGGGCATAATTTAGAATACCACACTGACTCAAATTAAATGTTTCTGTTGATCACTCTCTCAGAATATGTGCCTTGGGGTTGTCAAAGCCAAAGCACTGAGGAAGTAGAGATTTGTCCAGTTTTCACAATTACCCAGATATTAGTTACTCTCTCTGTTAGTAACGTCAACACAGCTTAATCTTCATGAGTAGCTAGTTTAAAAAAAAAAAAAAAGCAGACACGGACTCCGGTCCTGGCTGCATGGGTTCAAGTCCTGGCTTTGTTGTAGGCTAGGTTGGTGATCTCTTTGTTCCTCTCTGTCCTTTCATTTCTGCAGCTGCAAATTGGGGTAGATAAACCTTAACTCATAGGATGTTTGAAAAGTTATAAGCCACCTTAGCATTTAAATATTTACTATAAGGAGTGGAAGTCAATATTGGAGAGTGAATTCTGGATCTAATTTCATAAAGAGGCAGGTTAGAGATCATAACACTTCTCTGTTGAAATAAGGAACAGAATCTATATGCCAGGAGACACTGGGTAAGCGAACCACTGGCCTCTGCCTTCAGGATGTTTTCTGTGGAGAAGAGGCGCATGGGCCATGTGTCCTCCGATGCCCTCTGTAGCCCTTTAGCCAGATCCTGTCCTACATGGAGCCTACCCCTCTTGTCTGACACAGTCGTGACAAACCCAGGAGCTGCCTCAGAAGGATGATGAAGGGACATGGACAGGCATCCTGGAAGGTCAGAGGCATCAAGGCCACAGCATGGTGCTAGGTAACATGAGCAAAAGTGAAGGTTGCTCAGCCCTGTCCTACTCTTTGCAACCCTGTGGACTATTCAGTCCATGGAATTCTCCAGGCCAGAATACTGGAGTGGGGAACCTTTCCCTTCTCCAGGGCATCTTCCCAACCCAGGGATCGAACCCAGGTCTCCTGCATTGTGGGCAGATTCTTTACCAGCTGAGCACAAAGGAAGCGCAATGGCGCTAGGTAGGGGTCCCTAGAAATACCCTCAGGACCACAGTCTAAAGTTAGGCTTAGAACACGGGGAAGGCTTTGAGTCTCTAACACCTGAAGGCAGTGGTTTCATTCATTCTCCCTTTCCTGTTTCCACCTGCCAAGCTTTCTCATGACTAATAAACCCTCTTACCGTGTGGAATCTGTGCTGTCCTCTTCAACATGGCCTCTGGTTGAGAGGAGACTTCACACGGAGGGCAGGCTAGGATTGTTCTCCTCCACGGGGGCCTCCTAGAGAGGTGAAGCCCAGACACAGACCTGTATGATAGACGTGCTCCTGCAAGTGAAGGCTTTTTCTATCATTTGGACCCAACCCCGTCCCTAAAGACAGGAATAATGATCAGGGGACAGAAGCCTGTGTTTCAGCTCTACTCACATCCTCCCCGGAGAGAATTAAAGTGTCTGCTGCTTTCCCATCAGTGAGTGAGCCAGTGAAAGCATTTCCCGTGTTTATTCATTTAGTTCTTTCAGGATGCCACTGGATTATCATGGGTCTTGTTTGGCATTTGTTTGTGTGTATTTGTGTTTTCCTGAGATTGAGTGAGGCCCAGATGTCACTCTACTATGTTGGACTCGGCTCAGAAAATTTAAAAAAAAAAGTCAAGATCATGTCATACATTAATTTGTCTCAATGCTTATGTTGTTAAACTCAAAGTAGTTCTACCTCTAACTCCTCCTGTTCATAAAGGAGAAGCTGTGATTTCTCGATCTCTCATGGGAGGGGTGCTATGGACCCTGTTAAGACATCATCTCAGGGAGACAGTCATCCCCAATGTAGAAAATATTGCCAAGTAATCACTGCACTTTTATCACTTTCAAATATTTGACTTGGCAGCTTAGCTATACCTCTCCTTAACCTTCTTTAATTGGCCCTCCTTTTCAAACATCTCTAGATTTTAGAGCTACATTTTTATCTCTTCATTGCAGATTAAGGCCATACAGTTGAAATTTACACTTTTCTTTTAATCTCTCTGTCTCTTTCAATTGTCCTCCTTCTGATGCACTAAGTGATACTGTTTGATGATTACAAAGCTCTTACAGACCTAACTTTCTAGGTTTTGATCTTAATTCAGTTTTCTAGAGGGTCTTAGTTCTTAAACTGGGTTGGATGGAGCACTTTAACATAAAAGATATATATTTAATGTATTAGAGAGCAGACAAAAACATATTTAAGAGGAGGCAAATTGGGGTTATCTTTTTTTTCTTCTGGTAATCTTGTGTGTCCAGTAAAGCCTCAGTCTACTTACTTCCTTATTCTCTAATGCACACTCTATCCATTCAAGCACTTCTCCCCAGTGAAAGTGAAAGTGTTAGTCACTCAGTCGTGTCTGACTCTTTGTGAACCCATGGTCTGTAGACTTCCAGGCTCCTCTGTCCATGGATTCTCCAGGCAAGAATACCAGAGTGGGTTGCCATCTCCTACTCCAGGGGATTTTCCTGACCCAGGAATTGAACCCCAGTCTCCTACATTGCAGGCAGATTCTTTACTATCTGAGCCACCAAGGAAGCCCCAGGAAATTCCCCAGTACTTCTGCTCTCAAATTCTTATTCCTTGTTTCAAGTCAATTTTATCCTTGTATTACCCACTTGACTCCAAACACAATACTAATCCTTCAAAACACTCATGAAGCCTCTTCAACTATCTCAGACCAAATTGGACTCCCTTTTTCTGGTCTACTAAAAACACTGATTGCATCCTTTAAGGTTATGTTTAATTTCTTTTTACATTTTAGTAATTGTACTATCTATCTTTCCTCTATTTTATAAGTGAAGCCAGATTATTACAGAAAAACAAACTTTCTTCACCAACAGTCAGATAGAGCCTCTGAATTTAGAGCCTCCCAGGTGGCGCTAGTGGTATAGAATCTGCTTGCCAATACAGGAGACAGAGACATGGGTTTGAATCAATAGGTCGGGAAGATCCCCTGGAGGAGGGAAATGGCAACCCGCTCCAGTATTCTTGCCTGAAAAATAACATGGACAAGAGGAGCCTGGTGGGCTACAGTCCATAGGGTTGCAAAAAGTTGGACATGACTGAGCACAATTATAATGTTATTTATTTTGATGAAGACAGTATGGTGACAGTTATTGTAGCTTTGTGGAATCAAAAAGGTATAACCATCTGTCTCCATTTTTTTTTTTTTTACTTAATATTTGAATTGGCTAGGGAAAAAATATTTATTCTGAAAAGTCTTAGACTTCATGTATTTATTTAATATTTATATTCATCAATCGGAGGAGGCAATGGCATCCCACTCCAATACTTTTGCCTGGAAAATCCTGTGGACAGAGGAGCCTGGTAGGCTGCAGTCCATGGGGTCGCTAGAGTCGGACACGACTGAGAGACTTCACTTTCACTTTTCACTTTCATGCATTGGAGAAGGAAATGGCAACCCACTCCAGTCTTCTTGCCTGGAGAATCCCAGGGACGGGGAAGCCTGGTGGGCTGCTGTCTATGGGGTCACACAGAGTTGGACACGACTGAAGTGACTTAGCAGCAGCAGCAGCAGCATATTCATCGATATTTTATATTTTAGTAAGAATAAATATTATAAAGCATAATTGGCTCAGTCATTCAGTTCAGTTCAGTTGAGTTCAGTCGCTCAGTCATGTCTGACTCTTTGCGACCCCATGAATTGCAGTACTCCAGGCCTCCCTGTCCATCACCAACTCCCAGAGTTCACTCAGACTCATGTCCATTGAGTCAGTGATCCAGCCATCTCATCCTCTGTCGTCCCCTTCTCCTCCTGCCCCCAATCCCTCCCAGGATCAGAGTCTTTTCCAATGAGTCAACTCTTCGCATGAGGCGGCCAAAGTACTGGAGTTTCACCTTTAGCATCATTCCTTCTAAAGAACACCCATTAATGGACACCTATTAAATGAAAGTCAATTTAGAGATAAAAGTGTTTTCAGATTACAGTTAAATACATATCTACAGCTGCACCTAAATATCATTTTATTGTTTTGCTATCTCTGAGACAGAAATTCTCCCTACACAAGATTGAGTTCTTTCTTATTTTTAAAGTCCTTTTAGCATGTACTGTTTCAATAGGGTATTTGAAGAAAGATAAATGTTATAAGAAATGATGAGAAATTATAAGTGTTGATGACTCTTTTTACCATAACTTCTGTCATGCAACACCTTTTTAACCAGAGGAAGCTATTGTAGGATGTGCTCCATGAAAACAAAGGAATAAACCAGGAAAGAGATATATATGAGATTAAAATACTAAGGAGTACAACACATAATAAAGGCAGATGAAGTGCCTAGAAAGCATCCAATCCAGACAGAAGGAAAATAGAATCTCTGCAGAGATGGGTATATTATCAGAGGTGGCTGAGGAGGTTTGTAAAGTGTGGAAAGTCTTAGCCATTGGCACAAAGAATCCAAGCAGAGGGGGGAAAAAGTAGGGAACTGGTTAACATCACTTTTATTACTTGCAGCTGTAAGCCTTTAATCCCTCCATACTTCTTGCTTAGAAAATCATGTGACAGAAAATATTGCTTAATAAAAGGTTTTCTAGTCAAACTTGCTGTCATGGCTGATGTGCTGTGGGTGAATGGGCTTCAAGTGGGGGTGCTGCTTCAACCCCCACTTCAACCCCCATGTTAGAGCATGGTGCTCTAACAACCATGGATGTCTTAGGGATTTCTCCTCCTTCATTGGGCTGATTAATGGGAACACACACCGTGTTGCACTTTACTCAGAAGCTGCAGAGTTGGTGCTAACCCTTATCAAGTGTTTATCATGTACCATTAACATCAGGCACCCTTTAGGTTAAGGCATTAAGGGACATCACTGATTCAGAGAGCCAAAACCTGCATTCCTCTGACTCACATCCTCGGAGTAAACAGGAAGGCTGCATCCACCTTGCCTTCTTTCTTTAAATTCTCCACCATTCTTTACCTTTCTCTCTCTCCACCCACTTTTAGGGGAAAAAATGTAATGTTTTTATTGTAAAAAGGACATAAGCTCCATAATACAAAATAAAGCAATTCTAAAAAGTTCTAAGGAAAAATCTAAAAGTGTTCCATATCAGATCACCTAAACTAGCCATTAGGATTAACAGCTCAGCATCTCAGTGATTTCTTCATGAATATGTACAGACTCCAGGCTAATAGGACAGATGGATGAATAATTTAACACCATGTAATCATAGGATATTTTAGAACAGTAACTTGACATTTTTATGTGTAAAGGGAATATTTTCTGAATATGAAAATAAGCAATTTAGAGAATTACAACCATATCAGTCACACATTTGGTTACTAGAATCCTACATTTCTTTTGGTCTTAGAAAAATATAAACAGAAAAAGGTAAACAGATAATGAGAAATTATTTTTATAAAAATTGGTTCATGTTCCTCATACTTTTTTAATATATATGCATGCTGCTGCTGCTGCTGCTAAGTCATTTTAGTCGTGTCCGACTCTGTGCAACCCCATACATGGCAGCCCACCAGGCTCCCCTTGCATGTATATATATATATTTAATATAGCAGAAGGAAAAATATCTATTATGAAACTAAAATGCTTAATTTACTACAAAAATATCTGTTATGAAACTAAAATGCTTAATTTACTACAAAAATATCTATTATGAAACTAAAATGCTTAATTTACTACAAAAATTCTTAAATCAATCTTCTTGATATAAGTATAATTCTTCATTGTATTTAGATTGTAGCTGTTAGGTCTCTAACCATACTGCCTTATTTTGAGAGAGTATCAAAACTGAAAGATGAGAACATTAGCACATTTCAATTTTTTACTCAAGATTTAAGAAAGTTTGCTTCAGAACTGAAACTGGTTAGCAGATACTGCCAGTTGTCTGCCCTATGGCAATTATCCCTTTTTGCTGTCCTAGCAATGATCTTCAGGTATTCGGTGGTGAAGTTATCAGAGAAAGGGGCCTCAATGAGTCACAAGCCTGCCTGTGCTTTGTCATTAAGTCGTGTCTGACACTGCAACCCCGTGGACTGTAGCCCACCAAGTTCCCTCTGTCCATGGGATTCTCCAGGCAAGAATACTGGAGTGGGTTGCCATTTCCTTCTCCAGGGGAGCTTCCCGACCCAGGGATTGAAGCCGGGTCTCCTGCATTGCAGGCGGATTCTTTACCATCTGAGCCACCAAGGAAACCCCCGAGTCACAGGGAACTGATACAAATTAAGCTCTCAATTTCATCCTCTTTTTCAGTGTTTGTTTAGAGATAGCTATTTGACCCAATTTGGCCAATGGAATACAACGAAAAATCTGCTGAGAAGAAATAGTTCTGGAAAATTCTTTCCTGATGAGAAGAGAAAGACATACAAAAAGACTTTCTCTTTCAATTCAGTTCAGTCACTCAGTTGTGTCTGATTCTGGAACCCCATGGACTGGAGCATGCCAGGCTTTCCTATCCATCACCAACTCCCAGAGCTTGCTCAAACTCATGTCTATTGAGTCGTTGATGACATCCAACCATCTCATTCTCTGTCATCCCCTTTTCCTTCTACCTTCAATCTTTTCCAGCATCAGGGTCTTTTCCAAGGAGTCAGTTCTTCACATCAGGTGGCCAAAGTATTGGAGCTTCAGCTTCAACATCAGTTCTTCCAATGAATTTTCAGGACTGATTTCCTTTAGGATGGACTGGTTGGATTTCCTTGAAGTCCAAGGGACTCTCAAGAGTCTTCTCCAACACCACCGTTCAAAAGCATCAATTCTTTGGCGCTCAGCTTTCTTTATAGTTCAACTCTCACATCAATACGTGACTACTGGAAAAACCATTGCTTTGACTAGACAGAACTTTGTCGGCCAAGTGATGTCTCTGCTTTTAAGTATAATGTCTAGGTTGGTCATAGCTTTTCTTCCAAGGAGGAAGTATCTTTTAATTTCATGGCTGCAGTCACCATCTGCAGTGATTTTTGAGCCCCCCAAAATACTCTATCACTGTTTCCATTGTTTCCCCATCTATTTGCCATGAAGTGACGGGACCAGATGCCATGATCTTAGTTTTTTGAATGTTGAGTTTTAAGCTAGGTTTTCCACTCTCCTCTTTCACTTTCATCAAGAGGCTCTTCATTTCCTCTTCACTTTCTACCACAAGGGTAGTGTCATCTGCATATCTGAAGTTATTGATATTTCCCCTGGCAATCTTGATTTCAGCTTGTGCTTCATCCAGCCCAGCATTTCACATGGTGTACTCTGCATAGAAGTTTAATAAGCAGGGTGACAATATACTGCCCTGATGTACTCTTTTCCCAATTTGGAGCCAGTCTGTTGTTCCATGTCTGGTTCTAACTGTTGCTTCTTGACCTGCATACAGATTTCTCAGGAGGCAGGTAAGGTGGTCTGGTATTCCCATCTCTTTCAGAATTTTCCACAGTTTGTTGTGATCCACACAGTTAAAGGCTTTGGTGTAGTCAATAAAGCAAAAGTAGATGTTTTCTTGGAACTCTCTTGCTTTTTTGATGATCCAATGGATGTTGGCAATTCGATCTCTGGTTCCTCTGCATTTTATAAATCCAGATTGAACATCTGAAAGTTAACGGTTCATACACTGTTGAAGCCTGGCCTGGAGAATTTTGAGCATTACTTTGTTAGTGTGTGAGATGAGTTTAATTGTGCGGTAGTTTGAACATTCTTTGGTATTGCCTTTCTTTGGGATTGAAATGAAAACTGACCTTTTCCAGTCCTGTGGCCACTGCTGAGTTTTCCAAATTTGCTGACATATTGAGTGTAGCACTTTAACAGCATCATCTTTTGGCATTTGAAATACCTCAACTGGAATTCCATCAGCTCCACTAACTTTGTTTGTGGTCATGCTTCCTAATGTGAAGAAGGCTGTGCACCGAAGAATTGATGCTTTTGAACTGTGGTGCTGGAGAAGACTCTTGAGAGTCCCTTGGACTGCAAGGAGATCCAACCAGTCCATTCTGAAGGAGATCAGCCCTGGGAT
>NW_011494783.1:458667-483794 GCF_000754665.1 Bison bison bison | reverse complement strand
CATCACTTCATGGGAAATAGATGGGGAAACAGTAGAAACAGTGTCAGACTTTATTTTTAGGGGCTCCAAAACCACTGCAGATGGTGATTGCAGCCATGAAATTAAAAGACGCTTACTCCTTGGAAAGAAAGTTGTGACCACCTAGATAGCATGTTCAAAAGCAGAGACATTACTTTACCAACAAAGGTCCGTCTAGTCAAGGCTATGGTTTTTCCAGTGGTCATGTATGCATGTGTGAGTTGGACTGTGAAGAAAACTGAGCGCCGAAGAATTGATGCTTTTGAACTGTGGTGTTGGAGAAGACTCCTGAGAGTCCCTTGGACTGCAAGGATATCCAACCAGTCCATTCTAAAGGAGATCGGTCCTGGGTGTTCTTTTGAAGGAATGATGCTAAAGCTGAAACTCCAGTACTTTGGCCACCTCATGCGAAGAGTTGACTCATTGGAAAAGACTCTCATGCTGGGAGGGATTGGGGGCAAGAGGAGAAGGGGACTACAGAGGATGAGATGGCTGGATGGCATCACTAACTCAATGGATGTGAGTCTGGGTGAACTCCAGGAGTTGGTGATGGACAGGGAAGCCTGGCATGCTGCGATTCATGGGGTCACAAAGAGTCAGACACGACTGAGTGACTGAACTGAACTGAACTTCCTAAGGCCCGCTTGACTTTATATTCCGGTATGTCTGGCTCTAGGTAAGTGATCACACCATCATGGTTATCTGAATCATGAAGATGTTTTTTGTATAGTTCTTCTGTGTATTCTTGCCACCTCTTCTTAATATCTTCTGCTTCTTCTAGGTCCATACCATTTATGTCCTTTATAGTGCCCATCTTTGCATGAAATGTTCCCTTGGTATCTCTAATTTTCTTGAGGAGATCTCTAGTCTTTCCCATTCTACTGTTTTCCTCTATTTCTTTCTTTCTCTTTGCTTCTTTATAAATTTTAAATATTGTTATGCCAGAAAAGTTCTACCACCAAAACATCTGAATATAGTTTATCAACCATATTGCTCCCATAAATATATTCATACTGCTTTCTTTCTTGAAGATTGTTTTGGGAATTAAATATCTTATTTTCTTTCTACTTTTGTCTTATCTTTATTCTCCTTTGGTAATTTTTGCTAACTCTTTCTCCTTGGGACAGAGGAGAGAAATATCTATGTATCGTGTGGAGTCATTGGATTCTTGGTGTAAACTACACTTGCATATCAGTCCATGGGGTCACTAAGAGTCAGGCACGACTTAGCGACTTCACTTTCACTTTTCACTTTCATGCACTGGAGAAGGAAATGGCAACCCACTCCAGTGTTCTTGCCTGGAGAATCCCAGGGACGGGGAAGCCTGGTGGGCTGCCGTCTATGGGGTCGCACAGAGTCGGACACGACTGAAATGGCTTAGCAGCAGTAGCACACTTGCATATATAATTAGATTAAGAATACAGGGTCTGGATCTAGATTACCCATGTTTTAGTGAGGGAGGAAAGGAACAGGCTGAGCTGATTCCATCTTGAAAAAGAAGGAAACTCCCTCTTGCACTCTCAGTGAGCTTTAGACCATATGCCTGGTAACCATGGGGATAACATACCTGTAGCTGAACTGGCCTCCTGGACTGATAAAAATCAGATGCCATACCAAGATTTCCCATCACCAAAAAGAATGCAATAATCCCCTATGTAGTAAATCACCTTTGTAATCTTTATGGCACCCATTGGTGTAGGCTACAATGTATAACCAGCTGACCCTTCTGATTAGGAATCATGGCTGTAACCTGATTGTATCCCCGTTTAACACTTTCCAGGCTAGGTTTAAGGAATTTGGGGATGTGGGCTTAAGCAGTACACTTAAGGTATATAAGGTTTTCACAAAAGTCAGTCAGGGTCCTTGGCTAAGAGGAGACTCTGCCTTGGGCCCAACAGTGTAATAAGCTGCACTCTACTATCTGCATTGTCCCTCTGAGTGAATTTGTCTCCTGGAACGCGTGGCTACAACTTTTGGTGCATTGACCAGAAAACTCCTCACTTTGAGGAGACAAGTCCCATTTGGGACTACTCCAAGGCCTTGCGACTCAAATCTTCTAGACGGGGGAAGGCACCTCGCCCTTCTGGAAGGATTCTGCTTCTCAACACCCAGACCTTTCAAGTTAGCAGTTAGTGGACGACAGCAGGGGAATTGAGTGCTCAGGTGAGGAGGAACTCACCCAGTAGGGTGGAAGAAGGGGCCTAATCACCCCCCTGGGAGGGACTAGAAGGGGCAAGGACCTGCAGGAGACTGGAATAGGCAGGTGGAGGCAATTGCTTGGTACACAGGTTGATGAGTGTTTTAGGGCTTAGGAAGGAAATTTGTGAATGTCATTTAGAAGGTGGTGTCCATGCCATCTTGGGGAAAATTATTACCAAGCAATCGCCAGGGGATTGTTAGGAGAAGAAACTTGGTCTTTGTATGCTTGTATTATTCCCTCCCCTAGGAAGTGTCCCATCTGCCGTGAAATTCTTGAGCCCCTCAGAATTGTCAGGCTAGAAGGAGGGGAGAAGGATACATAAGTGGGTATGAATTGGCTTTTCCAGAGACAGCCTGGGACGTGGGCTATTTAACCCATCTGTCTTTTCATCCACACCTGATCAAGCCCACCAAGGCAGAACATACTTTAAAAGCTAAGGGAGAAACAGTCTTGGATCACGTGGTGTTCTGGTTTGACCATGCCAACCGGCAGGTGAAGACACGCCAGTTCCCCTTCTCTCTCTGGGGTCTGGCAGGTAAGGCTCTTCTCACCCCAATTACAAAGGAGGTGGAGTGGCAATTTAAGTGTTTCATTGAGTGGAAATATCAGAAGAACATAGGGTACTGAGAACTTCATAGACAGACGAGAAGGAAAAGTAGAAGAAGGTCCGAGAAGGTAAGCAAGATGGGAGGAAATGAATCTAAGGCAAC
This sequence comes from Bison bison bison, assembly GCF_000754665.1. Taxonomy (NCBI): domain Eukaryota; kingdom Metazoa; phylum Chordata; class Mammalia; order Artiodactyla; family Bovidae; genus Bison; species Bison bison. Next base: position 480,866 of record NW_011494783.1, on the reverse strand, counting down.
TGTATTGGAGTGCATGATGAAAAATTTAAAGAAGGGATTTAGAGGAGACTATGGGGTGAAGACGACACCTAACCACCTCCACATACTCTGTGAGGTTGAATGGCCCCCTGTGGGAGTAGGATGGCCACCAGAGGACACTGTGAACTTAAAAATAGTGGAAGCAGTCTACACAGTAGTCACAGGAGAGCTGGGACACCCGGATCAATATCCATATATTGACTCATGGCTAGGGTTAGCTCAAGACCCTCCTCCTTGGAGGAGGTTTTGTATCCAGAAGGGAAAGGGAAAAATATTAATGGCACAAAAATTGACTGATGATAAAAAAGAAATTCTACAGAATTTGGATGGGGGTGACCTACCCCATACTGGGCAATGACATGCCCACTGCCCAGCGCACCACCAGGACCGGAGGCTGCCTTGCTGACCGATCCAGGGCCAGGTGAAGTTCCTGCAGCAGCCACTGCTCCTCCACCAGCTCTCCCAGAGATCGCAGAGCCACCATTTCAGCAGGCTCCTATCCCAGCAATGGAGACTTCTGGTCAACGCCCCCAGGATTCCACCTCAACCGGATCACCTAGATTGTATCCACCTCTCCTGGAGAGTACTGATGGGAAGGGGGAAGAAAACACAGGAATTAGACAGAGGCTGCACTCCACCAAGGAACAGGGGGAAAGAACACCACTACAGATGCCCCTCAGAGAGCTACAACAGCCTCCAGTTCAGGACGCATGGGGGCGCTACCATCAGCCCCCTGTAGCCTAGTATTACCAGCCATTTTCCTCTACAGATATATTAAACTGGCAGAGACATGCTCCACTGTACTCCAGGGAGCCACAAGCCATGATTAGGCTAATGGAGACTATTTTTCAAGCCCACCACCCTACATGGGATGACATAATCCAACTACTAGTCTCCCTTTTCAGCACTAAGGAAAGACACAGGATCCTAACAGAGGCCAGAAAATGGTTAAGAGAAATGGCACCTGAGGGTACTGCAAACCCGCAGCGGTGGGCAGAATGAGCCACCCGCGTTGAGAGGCCCAGCTGGGACTGTAACACAGAGGAAGGGAGGGGCCACCTGGAGAGATATCAGGCGGCCATTTTACAAGGTCTCAAGAGCGGGGGCCCAAAAACCTATGAATATGGTAAAACCCTCTGAAGTGATTCAAAGGGAAAGCGAATCACCCTCTGAGTTCTATAAAAGACTGTGCGAGACCTATAGACTTTATAGATCCAGAGCCTGCTGGGTCTCAGGTGGTGATAAATGCAGCCTTTGTGTCTCTAGCCTACCCTGAAAATGTCAGATCGGGGGACACCAAGGGACTCATGAATTTTTTTTTAAATTTTATTTCATTTTTAAACTTTACAATATTGTATTGGTTTTGCCAAATATCAAAATGAATCCACCACAGGTATACATGTATTCCCCATCCTGAACCCTCCTCTCTCCTCCCTCCCCATACCATCCCTCTGGGTCGTCCCAGTGCACCAGCCCCAAGCATCCAGTATCGTGGGTCGAACCTGGACTGGTGACTCGTTCCATATATGATATTATGTGTATTTCAATGCCATTCTCCCAAATCATCCCACCCTCTCCCCCTCCCACAGAGTCCAAAAGACTGTTCCATACATCAGTGTCTCTTTTGCTGTCTCGTATACAGGGGTATTGTTACCATTTTTCTAAATTCCATATATATGCGTTAGTATACTGTATTGGTGTTTTTCTTTTTGGCTTACTTCAATCTGTATAATAGGCTCCAATTTCATCAACCTCATTAGAACTGATTCAAATGTATTCTTTTTAATGGCTGAGTAATACTCCATTGTGTATATGTACCATTGCTTTCTTATCCATTCATCTGCTGATGGACATCTAGGTTGCTTCCATGTCCTGGCTATTATAAACAGTGCTGCGATGAACGTTGGGGTACACGTGTCTCTTTCAATTCTGGTTTCCTCAGTGTGTATGCCCAGCAGTGGGATTGCTGGATCATAAGGCAGTTCTATTTCCAGTTTTTTAAGGAATCTTCACCCTGTTCTCCATAGTGGCTGTACTAGTTTGCATTCCCACCAACAGTGTAAGAGGGTTCCCTTTTCTCCACACCCTCTCCAGCATTTATTGCTTGTAGACTTTTGGATCGCAGCCATTCTGACTGGCAACTCATGAATTTTTATACATCCCTGAATGCCCAGTACCTTAGTTTGGAAGAGACTTGCTGTCTAAATTGGGGGCACGAGTGACCTTTCCCCCCACGAAATACCCACTCTTCAAGTGGGCTCAACCACCTATTTACTCTTCCTCTCAGTAACCCCTCAAGATGAATGGAGATTGCACGATCTCCCAGAAGGGAAACTGAACAAGCTGACCAGTTGAGAGAGAGAGTTAACTCAACAATTCCCTGAGGTCTGGGCGGAAGACAACCACGCCCCCCCCCCGCCCCGCTCCCCACCCAGGCTTGCAAAACAAGCCCCACTGGTAATAGAACTCAAACCCTCAAACCCGGTACAATTATGTCAGCACCCGCCTTGGGCCTGCCAGACCTTGCTAAGCTGCTGACTCTTTACATGACTGAAAAGGACAAGGTGGCTATGGGAGTGTTGTCCCAGACTATGGGGACACAGGACAGACCTGTGGCTTATCTCTCGAATTGGCTGGACAATGTTGCCCCTGGATGGCCGGGATGCTTACGGACAGTTGCTATGGTTGCCTTACTGGTCCAGGAGACAACCAAGCTGACTTCAGGCCAAGATTTGATCGTAAAAGTCCCACACAAGGTCAACACTCTCCTGTGAGGGGACCCCCATAAATGGCTGTCGACATCCCGGATTACTCAATACCAGGGACTGTTATGTGAGAAGCCCCACGTTACTATTGAGCCTTGTCAGGCCCTGAATCCAGCCACTCTCCTTCCTGTGGGAGAAGGTAGGCCCTCACATGATTGCAAGGAAATCCTAGAAGAAGTTTATGCCAGCAGACCTGACTTGAGAGACCAGCCAATCCCGGACCCAGAGTGGGTCCTGTACACAAAGGCACCAGCCTGGCGAAACAAGGACGACGACTGTCGGGATACGCAGTAGTCATGGAAGAAGCCATCGTTGAGGCTCGCTCTCTGCCATCACACTGGTCTGCTCAACGGGCCGAAATATGTGTCTAATCCGGGCCCTCCAGCTCTCAAAAGGCAAGAAGACAAACATTTACACAGACTCCAGGTATGCTTTTGCTACTTTACATGTACACGGGGCTTTATATAAAGAGCAAGGTCCTCTGACAGCCAACAGAAAGGACACTAAAAACAAAGAAGAAATCTCAACTCCATTAGATGCTGTATGGGAACTTGAAAAGGTAGCAGTGATGCATTGTTGGGGTCACCAAAAGGAAGACACCTCACAAATGAGGGGAAACCGACTAGCAGATAAAGCCGCAAAACATGCGGCTGAGAAATCTGGGCCTGCTTGTGGGGTGGGGGGGAGGCATCTATCAGAACCTTTGTACTCTAAAAAAGGCCTGAGTTAACTTTAACTCTCCCACAGTATACCCTGGCCCAAGACCAGCTGGCTGAAGCAGAAAGGGCCACCAAAAATGAAAAAGGGCAATGCTGCCCTGGGACATGAACAAAAACCTCCAGGAATACAGATAAAAGGCACTCTAAGTGGACTTTAAACCCTGCTGACACTCATGGTATGTACCTTCTCAGGATGGGTGGAGGCCTTCCCCACCCCAACTGAAAAAGCAAATGAAGTGGCTCACTGTCTGCTTTGAGAAATAATCCCCAGATTGTGTTCCCAACCAGTATAGGATCAGACAACGCCCTGCCTTTGTACCCGACTTAATTCAACAGGTATGTAAAGCTCTAAATATCAAGTGGAAATTACATATGGCATATAGGCCCCAGAGTTCTGGGATGGTGGAATGAACCAACCAGACACTTCAAAGAAACACTTTCCAAGTGGATCATAGAGACTGACTGCTCCCCGGTGGACTTGCTTCCAAAGGCTCTGCCCAGACTCAAGATGACCCATGGTTCCATGGCTATTCTCCATACAAAATTGTGTCTGGGAGGCCCCCTCCCAATGTAAAACAGGTGTCAACAAATTTGCCTCAGGTAAGGGGAGATGAGATTTCACAGCAGATGAAACAACTGGGTAAGGTAATAAATCGGGTAACTAAGTTTGTACAAGAAAAGGTGCCATTCCCCTTTGGGGAACAGATTCACGAATTTGCGCCTGGGGATCAGGTGTGGGTCAAGGACTGGAAACATGACTCCTTGGCCCCACATTGGAAGGGTCCATGTACTGTTGTTCTAACCAGCCCTATAGCAGTTAAAGTTACAGGTGTCACTCCCTGGATCCACCAGATGAGGCTGAAGAAAGCATGCCACGCAGACTCAGAGGACACTGAGTGGACTACACAAAAGGAGCCCACTGATCCCCATGAAACCAAGATCATCTTAAAGAAGAAGAGATGAAGCTCTACAATCAACTGCTGCTACAAGGACTTGCTGGTATCATCTTGAGATTAACCATAGTTTCAGCACAAGGAGGGACCTGTGGTATAATTAAAGTTGAATGCTGTGTATATGTTCCTGATTTATCTGGCTATATATCAGCCACCCTAGATGACATGAAAGGTCAGGTAAAAGCTATGTCTGATGATAATCTTCCTTTTTGGACTTCTATTCTATCATGAGTAAAGGGTGATTGGTGAAAACTATATTAACCATTGTTATAGTTGTTCTGTTTATTCTGTTATGTGGACCTTGTATTCTCCAATGTGTTGTTAACTTTGTATCACAGAGGCTAAATTCATTTACCCAAATATATAGCAGGAAACCTAAAATGCAGTACATCCTGATGAGTGATGCTCACACTGGAAGTTGGGAGCATCAAGAGGGTGGGGAATGAGGGATGAAAGGAAAGGCTGAGCTGATTCCATCTTGGAAAAGAAGGAAACTCCATCTTGCACTTTCAGTGAGCTTTGGACCATGTGCCTGGTAGCCATGGGGATAACATACCTACGGCCAAACCGGCCTCCCAGGCTGATAAACACCAGATTCCATACCAAGAATTCCCATTGCCAAAAAGAATCTAAAAATCCCAAACGTAGTCAATCACCTTGGTAATCTTTATGGCACCCACTGGTGTAGGCTACAGTGTATAACCAGCTGACCCTTCTGATTATGAATCATGGCTGTAATCTGATTGTATCTCCCTTTAACACTTTCCAGCCTAGGTTCAAGGAATGTGGGGATGTGGGCTTGAGCAGTATACTTAAGGATTTCACAAAAGTTGGTCAGGGTCCTTGGCTAAGAGGAGACTATGCCTTGGGCCCGCCAGTGTAATAAACTGCACTCCACTATGTGTACTGTCCTTCTGAGTGAGTTTGTTTCCCAGAACACATGGCTACAACATTAGCACCAACTTTTTCATATGCTACCTCAACAATGACTCTGGATAAATTACTCAGCCTCTCTATTCCTTGGTCTTCTCATGTTTAAAAAATGAGATTTAAAAGTATAAAATAAAAATGTATTGTCTCTCCCCTAACTTGAGTGCTCCTTGGTTTTAAGAAGAAAACATGGGGATGCCTATTGGTCAGTTTGCTACAGAGATTTAAGGAGGACTTTCTCTGTGTCTTGTTCTGTTCTAGTTACTACCGACACAGCTATGAGGAAGACAAAGGGGATACTTATGGTGATAGTGATTTTGTATGTTAGAGACTGTAAACTGTAAATAAACCTATGAACAAATACAAAGGAGGAAAACTTCAGATACTTAAAAATGTCATGAAAAAAAGACACTTCAGAGATATGTGATAGAAACTCACCTAGTTCTGACAAGTGGGACTCTGAAATATGCTGGTCTGTGAGGAAGAAATTTGAAGTCTATGATGTTTGAGACCTGATGAATTAGAAGATCCAGTAAAATAGGAATCTCCGTCTTGTCTTCTCAGTCTTTTTAAGCTTTTTTGCTGATTAATAGATATTTTTAATTCCAGTCTAGTCAAATTTATCAATGTTTTCTCTGGTGGCTCATTTGTATATTGGTTTAAAACTCCTTCCCTTTCATACTTTTTTTTTTAACTTTAAAAGCTTTATAGTTTTGCCTTTGACACTTAGGACTTGAAAATGCTAGGAATGGTTTTTTAGCATGCTTGAGCATCTAATGGTTAGTCAATAGTACCAGAAGTATTTCCTGCAAAGCCCTTCCTTTCCCCAGTGATATTCTATGTCATATATGGACTCATATAGCAACTGTTTATAAAGTCATGAGTCAGCTTCCTTACTTTTTTTTTTTCCAGTTTGTTTATTGGAGAATCCCTGGATAAAGACTACACTGTTTTACTTATTTGCACTTTATAGTACATTTTGTTGTAAAATCCTCCCACCTTATACTTCATCCTTTTTAATGGTGCTTGGTCTAGCTGTTGCTCTTCATATTTTAGAATCAGCTTTTCAAGTTCAGCAGATACCCACACATTTCTGAGATATTGTAAGATATTTATTAGAATTACACTGAATATATTCATCAATTTGGAGACACTAAATATTTACAACATTATGTCTCTCAATTCAAGAGCCTGATATATCTCATATCATATATATGTATATTTAGTTACCATAGGGCCTCAATAATTTTTCTAATTGTCTCTTTATAGTTTTTTACATCTTTTGTTAGATTTATTTCTAAGCATTTTAAATTTGTTACTTATGGTGACATTTTATAAAATTTCATTTTAACTATGGATTACATTAATAAGTTAATTTATTATTCTGATTGTTTTATTTATATTTTGGAGGTAAATCTTTAGTTTGAAAAGAGTTTTACCATTAACTGATGTTAAATTTTGTCAAACAATTTCTTCATTGTATATTTTGTTAATGTGACCATTTTTTTTCATTGAAAGTTAAACAATTATTTACTTTTCAGGATAAAAACTTTATCATAATTTACTTTTTATGGACTTGTTTTACTAATATTTTAAGATATTTGCATTTGTATCCATGAATAGGATTAGACTGTGTTTTCTATTTCATAATGTTTAACTCAGGGCTACTATCAAGAGCTTAAACAGTAAAGATACTTATTTTCTCATTTTATAAGAATTCCAAAAATAAAGAGTACAGGGTTTGTTAAAGGACTCAAAAAGACATTCAAGGTTCAGAGTCACAAGGACAGGCTCACACACCATACTTCAAACCATCTCTCACAAGGATCTCTTCTTCTCCAGAAATCTCCTCAGGGCACCCTTCACCTCTGCATTCCTCAAACTGTAGATTAAGGGATTCAGCATAGGGTTGAAAAGACTGTAAAACAATGACAGAATCTTCCTTTGTTCTTGAGAATGGCTGGACTTGGGCGCCAAGTACATGACGATGGCAGTGCCAAAGAGCCCGACCACGCAGAGGTGGGAGGAGCAGGTGGAGAAGGCCTTCCTGCGGCCCTCAGCTGACTGGATCCTCAGGATGGTGGCCAGGATCCGCGCATAGGAGCCCAGAACCAGGCAGAGAGGTCCGACTAAGACAAACACGGAGCCTACAAAGAGGACGATTTGGTTGAGCCTGGTGTCGGCACAGGCCAATTTGAATACTGATATGATTTGACAGAAAAAGTGGTTTATTTTTTGTGCTCCACAAAAGGGTAGCCTCAGAATGAGAGAAATATGGACCAGAGCCAAGAGGAAGCTGAAAATCCAGCATGTGGCAGCCAGGACTGTGCACACTCTCCAGCTCATGATGACCGAGTAGTACAGGGGGTGGCAGATGGCCACGTACCGATCGTAGGACATCACCACCAGACTCAGACACTCTGTGACTGCAAATGCTAAATACAGAAAAGTCTGAAGTATGCATGGAGCAAAAGAGATGGTTTTCTTCTGCATTATAAGATTCGCCAGCATCTTAGGGACAGTGCTTGAGGCATAGGCCATGTCAACAATGGCCAGGTGTGACAGGAAGAAGTACATGGGGGTGTGCAGTCTGGAGTCCAGGCAGATGAGCCCCAGGATGACCCCGTTCCCCAGCAGCGTGAGGCTGTAGAATAACAAGAAGAGGCCAAAGAGGAAAACTTCAAGTTCTGGGTCAACTTGGAATCCCAGCAGGATGACTTCTGAGATCCATGTCTGATTGCTTCCCATGCTCTTTTGACAGATAAATAAAATGCTGCACTTGGGACAGAAATTTTAGAGCTAAGGGTCAGAGAAGGAAAAAAGTTGATACACTCATACAAAGTGAGAATTTATGCCAGAGGCCACAAATCAGTAATTCCTGTATCCAATCAGCCCAAAGTCCTGTGGTATTGATTAGATAATTTGCCTTTTATTGATATTTTAACAATTTTAGTTATTGATCAATTTTTAAAATTAGTAGATTTTGCATAAAAATTGGGATCTCTGTCTTCTTTTCAAAAAATAAAATATTTGTCATTTCTTAAAATTCATTAGCTGAAGCTAATGAGAAGATAGTGGCAGATTGTTTTATTTACCACTGTTTTCACTAATCTCTATTTTCTCACAGAAAATGAAGTTTAATGATGCTGAACAATTTTATCAGTATACTTAAACTATTGATTTATATTAAGGAAAAAGTAAATATTCATCCCCAAGATGAGTTCTTAGGTTCTCCTGTACTTCAAACACATAGAAATAAAATATAAAATGAACTCACCCCCCACCCACAAATACACAACCAGAGTTTAAAGCAAGACAATTCTTCAAACAGAAATTAATCAGAAACATGATATGGTCCAAGTATGAAATCAGAGAATCATACCTGGAACTCACCTGGTATGTGGTCAGGACAGATTTTTGGATATGGGGTACTAATATGGTTGATTGAAACTACAGGCTTGGGTTGGGCCCATAAAATGAGATCAAAACAAAACAAAACAAAAAACACTGCCGTTGGGCTGCTAGATAGAGTGATTCTAAGGAAGTCAATATGCTCGCTGGCTGTGTCAATAGATCGCTAGTGCCTGAGACACTATTATATAGGACCTGATTCTATGTAAAGGGCCCATGAAGTCATCTGAAGAGCAAAAAAAACTTAAAACCACAAGGGAGGAAGAAAAAAAGGTGGAAAGACCAAATCAAAATAAAAATACTGGCAAAAACAAAAAGACTTTCACTCAAAATATGTGCCTAAAAAGCATACAAAAAAATTTCATGCTAAAGAGGAAAACAAGGTAAATAATTGAAATTTGATTTGTTCAAGATGAAACTAAATTTATAGAAGAATCTTCATAAAACTCTAATATAATAAAGGATGGTTAAGATGTTTCAATATATTAATAAAGGGTATGCTATTTATTCAAGTGTTTAAGAAGTTAAGAAAAATAAATAAGGAAAGCAGGAAAACACAATCAGTGTGTAAAAATAGATCAACTATGAACCTCTGAAATAAGAAATATAGCCATACAATTTTTAAAAATCAGTAAATAAAATGATTTCCAGTCCTAATGTTAAGGAGGAAAATAGAGTCTTGGGAGGTCACATTAAGAATCCACTCAGACTTGAATACAGAAAGAGGGGTAATATTTTGAAAATGGAGTTTAGAGACATGAATAATAGATAAGAGGCTGCGCTTAGAAAAGATAAAGTTTCCAGAGCAAAAAAGAATGAAGAAAATGGTGAAGAAATAGTATTTGAAGAGATTTCACATAAACATTCCAGTATTAAAAATAGACCTAAGTCCTTAAGATGCAAATATTTATCACACTTAATGATTGCAATACATAAACATAATATACACTCAATTTTTCATAACTGAAGATGATATAATCTTTAGAAAAAAATGTACTCAGAGAACAGAGTAGGATAAATAAAAAATAAATTCTCAAAAAACTGTAAATTCTTAACAATCATCTCTTTGACTATTGTCTTTTCTTCATTCTCTACATTTCACTGTGTATTGACCTTGTGGAGTTCCTATTCAATCAATGTTGTAGTCTATCAACCTATCTTAAGGCTCTTAATTATCCTCTTAGATTTCTTTTTACTCTTTTCATCATGTTTTAGACATTTTATAACTATCATTCAATTGCACATTTATTCTGTGAAAGATGCCAGGTTACCATCTATCCCCTCTACCTATTTTTTCAAAGCATTTATAATTTGAAAAAGTTATATTGATTAGTTTTGAACCTATAGATTATAAAATGATTATTTTGGCATTTTAAAAGGGGACATTAAATTTTTGAAAATGAGTAAACAGAGAAAGGGACATTAGATAGTTAATATAAATGTTCTTGATAAGAATTGAATCTTGAATCACTTGAAATTTGTTACAGTAGTTGATTAAATTTAGATACTATCAATTAATGGAAATCATTTTAAAAAGGTATGACATAAAATCTATGGATCCCCAAATTACAAGACAAATGAAAAGAAAGTAAAAGCATTATGAATCCACAGCAGCAGAAGGAAGAAAAGGAGAAATAAAGGAACAAATAATTTTATAACAAACAGAAAACACAGTTTAAGCTGATATTAATAAATCTATGTATGTAAATTAAACAGTATGCATAAATGGAAGACATTAAAAGACAGGTAGGGTGAAGTCACTAGTCGTGTCTGACTCTTTATGACCTCATGGACTGTAGCCCGCCAGGCTCCTCCATCCATGGGATTTTACAGGCAAGAATACTGGAGTGGGGTGCCATTTCCTTCTCCATTAAAAGATATAGTTAATCATAATAAAAGGAAAAAAGAAAATCAAGTTACAAAATCCTTTCAAGAGTCATACCTAAACCACCTACACGTAAATACAAACATACAAACTCTCTGTCACTGTCCTTGTCTCCATCTCTGTCTTTCTCACACACGGACCAAGGTTACAGATGAAATAATGGAAAAGCATGTTTGAGCCAAACAGAATCTGGTAGTTGCAATCCTGAGATAACTTCAAAGCATTTAAGACACACAGGAACTACTACAGAATAACAACGAAAAGGTAATCCTCCAAAATGATAAAATTCAGAATGTATTCCCTACAAAGACAGCAAACAGCAAAGATAGGAAGAAACATCTTTAATCTGAGAAAAATATCTCCAAAACTTACAGAAAAATTATATTTAATGGTAAAATGATAAAAACTTTTCTTATGAGTTAGAAAATAAACCTAATATGCTTCACTGAAAATGCGTCTATTTAACATTGACTCAACTAGTCAGTAACAGGCAAAAAGAATAATAAAGAGCACATTAAAATAGAAAATACAAAATACCAATTGTGTATGAAGAAAAAACTATAGATGAACTGTTGAAATTAAGTGTAATTATAAAAATTCTGGATTAAAAGTCAATGCAAAAAATGAAAATATATAGATGTTTAAAAATTGGAAAATTTGTAAAGACTCTAAACTTTTCCAAATTCATCTATACTTTCAATGAAATCCAAATCAGAATTCTAGGAAATTTTCTTTATTTGTGGAAATTAATAATCTTATTCTAAATTTTGTATACAAAAATGTCAAAGATCAAGGATAGCCAAAAATATCTGAGACTAAAAAATGAAATAAAAGGAATTTATTGATTAAAATGAAGTACTATAGATTATTATTTATAATAAAAGTACTATAAAAGTACTACAATTATTAGTCAATGTGGTATTGGGGCAAGGGTGAAGAAATAAACCAATGAAACAGCGTGGTTAACTCAGAAATACATACACATAAACACACACACATACACGCTTGATCTAAGACAAAGGTGGAACTGGTACTTTCAATAAACAGTGCTGGGTAGGATGGGTATCCATGAGGAAGAAAACTAAGACATGAACCTTACCATATATAACATAGAGAATAAATTCCAGGTAGATTTTAGAACTAAACATAAAAGATACAAGCAAATCTTCCAGAATACAAATTAGAGGATCTTGGAGTTGCAATATTTCTTAAACAGAATCCAAAAGAAGAAGATTGTCTCATATCAATAGTATACATTCTGACTGGATTTCCTTTTCTTTTTGGATTTCTAAATTTAAGAACGACACATTTTCACTTAGGTTCATATTTTTAGCAACCATTTCTTAGAAAGTGATTAAGAAAAAGACAGAAAGAAGATGTTTAAATTTTAAAAGTTTTTATAAAGCGAACGTTTTTACTGAACATGATGCCAGATACAGAACAGAGGTGAACTGGAGAAACAGCTTTCATAGTAGAACGTTTTACCAAATTTCCAGCAGCAAATACTTTCCTCTAAACATAAGTGACATTGGAGCCACATGATCCCACTCTAGGATCTGATTAAGGGTTTCCCTGGGATCAGAACCACCACCCCTGGAGAACAAGGCTGGAACCCTATGACCTGGGAGGGCCTAGTCAGAGGAATGAGGAACCTATGGTGAGACAGTGGGGGTATCAGATGTGACCCTGAGACCCCAGCACAGAGCAGGAAAGGGGTCTTCACAAAAGTGCCATTTTTGTCTTCCTAAGCCTGATGATTTCTGCCAACCTTCTGTCCTCTTCTGTAAACCATTGACCAGTATATAAATAATGATTTGTGCGACCATGGGCTGGCACTACTTCTGATCTTTTCCTCAACTTGGGCTTAAATGTAGAGGAAAACTCACAGAGATGGGAATGGCTGGAGCTGAGGCACCTGCTCCCTGGAATGAGTGCAGTGGATGGGGAGTCCCAGGCACCTTTTCTGTCCTGATGAAAGGACAGGACTCAGGGTGCTCAGGAGCTTCGAGGTGGGAGGGTTTTAGAGTCTGATCACCTAAAACCAGCCCATTCCCCAGAGACATTCCTGTCGAGCCCAGGGAACAAATTACTAAGCGTCTTCTCACCATTCTGTGTCTTCCCTACAGAGTAGAGCAAAACCTACCCCTCCCCTCTTTGCTTTCCAGGTTTGCCATCCGTGAGTGTGTGTGTGTGTGTGTGTGTGTGTGTATGTGTAACTACTTAAGCAGAGAAATAAGAACTCAGGAAGAATGGCTGGGGTAATCCACTCAGAGGGATCTTGGTATGAAAATTTAACAAGTCTAAGTCATATATTATGGATCATGTCACATAGAACAATCTCTAAGTAATTAGACTTATTATGTACTTGATCTTCAAGTCATGCCTGCCTCCATATCCCCTTTTGGAATGATTTAAATGTCATGATATGGTACATGTGGACCCCATGGAGCTTGTTAAGACAGCACCTCAAAGGACCAAATCCTCCCTGGAGAGTGTACAATCTTCGTCTGCTGAACAGTGTTATTATGAAATGAACTACCAAAATCTTCCATTACAAATAATTGTTTTTACTCAGAAACTTATAAAGATTGAACTCCATTCTCTTATAATTAAGGCAAGTTTTGTGACTTTAAGAATACTGGACTTACTCTCTTGAGATAGAAAGTCATCAGGCACTACTGTTTCGGGCCAGCATGCAGTAGGCCAACATCTGTTCTGGACCACCGCGTTTTGGGAAGAGACCTGGATTGAGATATTAATTTATGGGTTAGCAGCGTATGTAATGGGCTTCCCTTGTGGCTCAGACAGTAAAGAAATCACCTGCAATGCATAAGACCTAGGTTTGATCCCTGGCTTGGGAAGATCCCCTGGGGGAAGGCACAGCAACCCACTTCAATATTCTTGCCTGGAGAATCATGGACAGAGGAGCCTGGCAGGCTACATATAGTCCATAGGGTTGCAAAGAATTGGACACAACTGAGCAACAAAGCACAACAGCACAAGCGTATATGATTTATTGTAATCACTGAGACTGATGAGGTCCATAGAAAGTAGATAGAAAATAGATATGAAGAATCAACCCTGAAAAATGCCAGTTTTTTTGGAAATGGGAAATGATGAGGAACAACCAGGAAAGTAGAAGGGCCACCAGGAGAGCAAAATATCAGTGCTCAGGTGGGCAGTTCATCTCTCCACACAAGCCTTCACTTTTTATACTTGTACAGACTCCTAAGGTCAGGTAGAGGGTGAGAGTTCAGAACCTTCTCACTTTTCCTTGTAGAGACCTGAGTGCTGGACATGCAGACATCCCTACGCATGTGCATGGTCCTCTAGAGCCCCAGGAAGATGCTGGAGCCTTTCAGAGCCACCTGTATCCATCTCATTGCTCAGCTTTTCCTCTTAAGTTTTTGGTCAGACAGTCTGGCACCATATCTTCATGTGTAATGCCTGTTATCATACCTCCGACAGCTGTGATGCTTAATAAATGTCTCTCACTTTTTTCCATAAACACTCTATTCTATAAATACACAATGAGAGGGGTGAGCCAGGTCAAACACAATCTTGCAAGTAGGTATTATAAGTAATCTAGAGATGATTTAAAGCCGACAGTAGGATGTCCCTAGGTTCTCCGCTAACATTCATTTGAGTCTTTTGTAACTCTGAGCTAATGGCCTAGTCTTCTAGGATTTCCAAAACCTAACCACCACATAAATAATAGAAATTTATTTTCTCACAGTCCTAGGGGTTTGTAGGCAAAGAGTAAGGTGTTGACAGGTTTGGTTTCTTCTGAAGCCACTCTTCCTGGTTTCTAGATGACTGTCTTCTCCCTATATCTTCACGAAGTCTTCCCTCTATTCATGTCTATATTCTATCTCCTTATAAGGACATTGGTCACTTCGAATTAGGGCCACTATAAATACCTCACATTAATATAATTACCTCCATAAATCTTATCTCTGAAAAGTCACATTTATATGTACTCTGGGGCCCTGGTTTCTATATATTAACTTTGAGGGGACACAACTCAGTATAAAGTGGCTAATTACTCACTTTTCAGACAATGAAATGTTGCCATGTGGTGTGCATGATTAACAGCCATAAGTCAACTTGCTGAATATTGGCTTTCAGGTATATGACCTGACATTTAAGAATAATCATCTCTTTTGGAATATGGCTCAGGATTGCATTGCCCCAGTTTTTACTTTCCTACTAATAAAGACCTCATTATAAAAATAAAAACATTAACTGGAGCAGATCGGCATTTGCATAAACTATGTATAAATACCCTTGCCAAACCCTCTCCAAGGGATTTCAGGCTGCCTTAATCATTAATGAATTTAACAAAAATTTGTTACATGCTGAAGATTAATTCTTCAAAAAATTATTTGATAATATTTAATGATTATTTGAGGAAGTTATCAACATAATTGTTGGTGAACTTAGGCTTCAAATGAGTCAATAGTATAACCTGTGATCCTTGAGAAAAAGGACATGCCAGCTGAGCTCACTTTCCCAGAGGCCTAGTTCTGAGAGGCATTTTCAAAACGATGACCATAAAAATGGAATCTGAGCAGAAAGCTACAGTCTTGTTGGATGGAAGTATTCAAAAATGGAGATACGGAATATAAGAGGGCTAGGAATTGAGTTGTGGGGGTATTTGGAAAAGGAAAGAGCTGTAGATAAGGAGCCCCCAAAATTTGTGCAAGAGTTTTTGTGAGGTATTTCTTAACCCTAAAGCACATGAATGCTAAAACTCAACAGGGAACAGTTGTTGAGGGACTGAGAGGTGAGAAGAGCTGAGCATAGCTGAACAGATATTTCAGATGTTGCAAAATGTCTAGAAGAAGTTGGAGTTATAATCTAGCGAACCTGAAGAGATCTTCATAAAGATTTTGATCTAGGTGCAAAAATGACATCCAGAGAGTAAGAGTAACAATAAAATAGACCCATATTAACAAACCTAAAACCAAGGCCCAAGAGAAACAAGGTGATCTCCAAAAACGTAATTGTTTGCTCAGGGGAAAAGCACAAAAAAATAAATAATCTTTATAGAAGTATAAGGGCTTCCCTGGTGGCTCAGACGGTAAAGTGTCTGCCTGCAATGTGGGAGACCTAGGTTCCATCCCTGGGTCGGGAAGATCCCCTGGAGAAGGAAATGGCAACACACTCCAGTACTCTTGCCTGGAAAATTCCATGGATGGAGGAGCCTGGTGGGCTACAGTCCATGGGGCCGCAAAGAGTCGGACATGACTGAGCAACTTCACTTTCACTTTCATAGAAGTATAATGTAATTGATAACTTCTACAATGTGTCATTTAACCATTGAAAATCAGAAAGAAATGATCAATGCTCAAGAGATACATTCGTCGACAGAAAAGGTCCCAGACATAATACAGATAGTGAAGTTACAAATAAAGTTACCAAATAACTGCAATTTATATTGAAGAAATGGGAAACAAAGATAGAAAAAATGAAAAATGTAATATTTCACTGAAGTATTAGAGTCTACAAAAAGAATCAAATATCTATTCTGAAACAGCAGTATGTATTATCTTAAATTAAGAAAACATTGGATAGATTTAACAGATGACTGCCCCCAACAGCAAGCAGGACCAATGAACTTATATGAAGATTAATAAGAAACTAATAAGCAATAGCATTAAAAGTAATGAAAAATGGAGCTGAGTCTGAAAGACATATGGGAATATGGTAAAAATTCTAATATATACTAATGAAAAAAAAAGATAAAATAGGAATAAAACAAATTTTGAAGATATTATTTCTGAGAATTGTTGATTCTACATTTTCTATTCCAATTTCTCCACTTAAGTGTTATTTCATCGTATTTTCACCATTTCCATTTTCCAGTTTCTTTTATTTACCCATCAGATTTTTGTATTCCCCAATTTTTCCAGCCCATAATTTTTCTTGTCTCTAAATGATCAGATTGTTTATAAACCTTAATTTAACTGTTTCATATTATAGATTTTCTATTTTTAAAACTATACTTTCCAAAACTTTCTATTTCTTCATTATATAGTTAATATATGCTCATCATACTTGGACTTAAAAATTCAGATTAAGGAAATATTTTCTTTATGTGAATTTACTCTCAAAAAATGCATAGTATATGAATGGCATTAGTGATCTTTTTCATTTAAAATGAATTTAATGAAAATATTACAAGTCAATACATATATGATAAAGGTTGCTTTTTAAGAATATATTCTTTTGAATGCATGTTCCATACATGTTTTATCTATCTCCTAATAGTAGAAACCTTGGATGTTTCCAACCTTTTAGCTACTATAAGTACCGCTACAATGAGGCATCTTTGCTCACATAATTATGTCCTCAGATAAATTCTTTAAATTGGAATTATTGGGTTGAAACTAACAGCATTCATCTCTTTGTATCAAATTTCCCTGAAGAAAGATATAGGGCTTTAGGCTCCTATGAACACACAATAGTATAACCTATTTTCTTAAGGCCTTGCCATAAAGAGAGAATAAAATTGAAGAAGTCATCAATATTAATTACAGATAATTGTATCTCTTTTTAACTTCAACATTTATTTATTATTTATATTTTTATATGAATGATGATAATTTGGGAAATTAATTTTAAAGTGTTCTGAAAATGCTTAAAGAACAGCTTAAATTTTGTGTTTTATTCAAGTTTTTGTTTTTCTACTTCAAACTCTTGAAACATTTCAAAAACTTAGCTGTTAAACAGCTTTAACTTAGTTGCTTAAAAGCTTTATTTATTTAGAATAGAGACAGTTAAAAATTGAAAGCTTGATAATGAATACCGAAATTTAACTGAAAGGCAGTTTGCTTTCTAAGAAAGTTTTCTTACCTTCCTTCTCTTTTCCTTCTTTCTTTTTCTTACCATTGTGAATACATTATCATGTAGTTTTACTGAATTTCTTTGCTGCTAGATAATTGTGATGCTGTGTTTGCACTACTGATTCAGAAAAATGAACACAAATTCCTCCAAAAAGCTCCAAATTGATAAATTCATCAGTATAGTTTTTATTAACTCATTGTAACTTAATATTTAAACACACAAGTACATTCTATACACACTATAATGGACAAGCCTCAGTCACATTCTCAATCATTCCATATTCTTATTTTGACAGCTAGAATAAAGGTTTTGCGTCCATACCAATATAGCAATCATAAAAGTAGTCCAAAAAAATCCATACCAATATAAAAGTCAGAAAACATAGTGGACTCTGTCTAAATTCATTGTGCTTCATGGATAAATCAAGACTTAGTTCCCTGGGACTTAACCCTTATGTCAGATATCTCTCTCAATTCCTCACACTCTCTCACTTCCTCACATCTCTCAGTCTGAGCTCTCTGGAATCTTCATCCACTTATCCCATCTCAGCCATCCATGTGACTAACTCTAGTCTAACCTGGTTGCCTTCGCTGTGTAAAAGACAATAACACCTCACCTCATGTAACTTTGCATTCCTCTTGCTTCCTGGGCCAAGGTTTTCCTTTACCCCTGGAGAAAGTCACACTGGACTCCTTGGTGGCCATGATGTGCATATAACCTATAAGGTAGGATAATTAATACCCCATGGAGTGAGACACTCATTTATCAGTGAGATAAGCAATTAAGTTATTCACTTATCTGTTCTTGGATGGACTGTTCCAAAAGACGTATTTCATAAGGCTTCTCATAAGACAATCCCATGAAGTAGGACACTTAATTGTTTCTAAAACCAAGAAGTAATGCCAGCATCAGTAAAGCACCCTTGAACTTCCTCTCCCAACTCTTGTCTCACTCCTCTTTTTCCTTATTTATTATTAAATGTTGGTGCTTGCCTGGTGGCTCAGATGGTAAGGAATCTGTCTGCAATGCGGAGACGTGGATTTGGTCCCTGGGTCGGGAAGATCTCATGGAGAAGGGGATGGCTATCCACTGCAGTATTCTTGCCTGGAGAATTCCATGGACAGAGGAGCCTGGTGGGCTATAGCCCATGGGGTCACAAAGTGGGAAATGACTGAGCGACTAACACTTTCTTACATACATAAGCTTTTATTTTGGGGGAACCCAGGATAATGGAGCCACTGAAGTTGCAAAAATCTAGTGACAGAGAGAATCCAGCCTAAGATGTAGGGGTATTCTCTGTTTTCAGAGAGGCAGAAACTCTGTTCTTCTGGTCCCACTGAAATAGAAGGGAAAGGAAGACAAGTAAGAAAACATTGTTGGTCAGATGCATATATATACTGGGTTTCCTGTTCTGGCTTAAAATCACAGACAGGGGGCTGTTGGATACAGTGAGAATAAATCTCAAAATATATGAATATTTCCCTAACATTTCCCATTAGTATCTCTGGCTGGAGAACAATGTGCAAAACAATTGCATGAAAACATCACATAAGATTGAGCAAGGAGAGATAAGCACTCAAGAACTGTTGTGTCTGGATCCAGGAGCAGTGAGACAGCTCTCCTGGACCCTTGCTGCCTCTGGCAGGGACTTAAATAATTCTACCTGCCTCCTGAGAAATCTGTATGCAGGTCAAGAAGCAAGTTAGAACTAGACATGGAACAACGGACTGGTTCCAAATTGGGAAAGGAGTACGTGAAGACTGCATTTTGTCACCCTGCTTATTTAACTTATATGCAGAGTACATCATGTAAAATGCTGGACTGCATAAAGCACAAACTGGATTGAGATTGCTGAAAGAAATATCAGTAACCTCAGATATGCAGATGACACCAACCTTAGGGCAGAAAGCGAAGAGGAATTGAAGTGTCTCTTGATGAAAGTGAAAGAGGAGAGTAAAAACGCTGGCTTAAAACTCAACATTCAAAAAAACGAAGACCATGGCATCTAGTCCCATCACTTCATGGTGAATAGATGGGGAAACAATGGAAACAGTGGCAGACTATAGTGGCTCCAAAATCACTGCAGCCATGAAATTAAAAGACACTTGCTCCCTGGAAGAAAAGCTATGACCAACCTAGACAGCGTATTAAAAAGCAGAAACAGGTCTGCTTTGCCGACAAAGGTCCATCTAGTCAAAGCTATGGTTTTTCCAGTAGTCATGTCTGGATGTGAGAGTTGGACCATAAAGAAAGCTGAGTGTCTAAGAATTAATGCTTTTGAATTATGGTGCTGGAGAAGACTCTGAAGAGTCCCTTGGACAGCAAGGAGATCAAACCAATCAGTCCAAAGGAAATCAATCCTGAATATTGATTGGAAGGACTGATGCTGAAACTGAAGCTCCCGTATTTTGGCCACCTGATGTGAAGAGCTGACTCAATGGAAAAGACCCTGATGCTGGGAAAGATTGAAGGCACAAGGAGAAGGAAGTGACAGAGCATGAGACGGTTGGATGGCATCATCAATTCAATGGACATGAGTTTGAGCAAACTCCAGGAGATAGTGAAGGACAGGGAAGCCTGGTGTGCTGCAGTTCATGCGGTTGCAGAGAGTTGGACACGACCGAGCAACTGAACAACGTTTTCCCTTCTTACCTCTCAGGTCCGTCACTACCGCTCTAACCTATGTGCATTCCTCCAGGCCATCATCTAGCCAGCATTTCTTGCCTGGACTAATAGTAGCTTTTAAATTCTTTCTTTGATACCGGTTTGGATACTTCAAATCCTTGCTCCACACAGCCCTAGAAGCAGCCTAAATTAAGGTCTGTCCACTTGATATTTTCATACTTACAACCCTTTAACGGCTTCACATTTCACACAGGACATATATCTGGATCAGTAGCTTGAAATATGAGTGTTTCCATGCTGCTTTCTCTCCAACCTTGCTTCTCATCAATGCTTGCTTTGTGTTTTTCTGTCAAAAAACCCTGAGCTTTGTAGTTTCCCCCACCCCATACATGTCGCTTACTCCCTTTGGGCTTTTGCTCCTTCCACTGATTAGGCGGAATACATATTTCTGCCACGCCACCTCATACTTCTGGTTAACTCTCACTCATCCTTTAAGATGATCTTCTCCTGGAAGTCTTTCTTAGCCACTCTCACTCTAAGTGAGTTATACTTTCCTGAGCTATATTAGCACTACCCTCTGCAGAGCTGCTTCCCTGGTGGCTCAGAGTTTAAAGCGTCTGCCTGCAAGGCGGGAGACCTGGGTTCGATCCCTGGGTTGGGAAGATCCCCTGGAGAAGGAAATGGCGACCCACTCTAGTATTCTTGCCTGGAGAATCCCATGGACAGAGAAGCCTGGTGGGCTACAGTCCACGGGATCGCAAAGGGTCAGACACATGGCAAGGTTAATTTCATTTATTCATCTGTTGTTATCCCCACTAGACAGTGAATAAAGTCATAGTAAAAAATGTATTCTTTTCATGTTTTCATTTCCAGACTTAACAGCACAAAATGTGTGTGTGAGTGTACACACATGTGAATGAATTTTAACAATATTGACTTGTATTTATTCATGTATTTTTAACTGTTCATTATCTCTTTAGAGAATTAAGATTGCCAAGTAAAGACATTATGAGTCATTGACTTCATAAATTATTTTGCATCAGGTAAAAGGCTACATTTTATAATATTCCTGGTTCTTTCTAGTATAGTGGGAAATCTAATTTGCTACTGTCTTATTTATAGGTTATAGGTCTTCTTCTTTAAAGGTATACTAAGTTTATGTTGTAGATGATAGTAATACCATTTGTTGAGCTCTTACTATGAGTCATGGATTCTGGCAAGCATTTTGCATATAGGTATTTTCTCTTCACAACAAACCTGTGAACTTAGTATCAGTGAACTTTTTACATATATTAAAACTAAATTTCAAAGAATTTAGGTAAGTTGCACACACAGCAACTGAAAGACCTTAATAGAAACCAAGCTCTAGCTGAACTCAAAATATGCATGTTTTTAACCCTTTTTTTTGGCAATGGATAAAATGCCTTCATAACAGATATCCTTTAAAAGGATCTGTTTTATAAGAGAAATTCATATGTTTTCATCTTCAAAACACTTTTTCACAAAAGATCTTATTTTAAAATTTGAATAATTCCTTTATATACAGTTTAAATATTTAGAAGGTTTAATTATGTAATTTGAGGAAGAGGTAAAAAACAAAAAAAGCCTCTCTATATATCATTTTCCATTACTTCTTAACTATTTTCTATCACTTCATAATTGTTAGAATTTCATGCTTGATTCAGTTCAGCTCAGTCTCTCAGTCGTGTCCGACTATTTGCAACCCCGTGAATTGCAGCACTCCAGGCCTCCCTGTCCATCACCAACTCCTGGAGCTTACTCAAACTCATGTCCATTGAGTCAGTGATTCCATCCAGCCATCTCCTCCTCTGTCATCCCCTTCTCCTCCTGCCCCCAATCCTTCCCAGCATCAGGGTCTTTTCCAATGAGTCAACTCTTCGCATGAGGTCGCCAAAGTATTGGAGTTTCAGCTTTAGCATCAGTCCTTCCAATGAACACCCAGGCCTGATCTCCTTTAGAATGGACTGGTTGGATCTCTTTGCAGTCCAAGGGACTCTCAAGAGTCTTCTCTAACACCACAGTT
>NW_011494783.1:440433-458567 GCF_000754665.1 Bison bison bison | reverse complement strand
CAGTTCAAAAGCATCAATTCTTTGGTGCTCAGCTTTCTTTACAGTCCAACTCTCACATCCATACATGACCACTGGAAAAACCATAGCCTTGACTAGATGGACCTTTGTTGGCAAAGTAATGTCTGCTTTTTATTATGGTGTCTAGGTTGGTCATAACTTTCCTTCCAAGGAGTAAGCGTCTTTTAATTTCATGGCTGGATCACCATCTTTAGTGATTTTGGAGCCCAGAAAATTAAAGTCTCACACTGTTTCCACTGTTTCCCCATTTCCCTTGAAGTGATGGGACCAGATGCCATGATCCTCATTTTCTGAATGTTGAGCTTTAAGCCAACTTTTTCACTCTCCACTTTCACTTTCATCAAGAGGCTCTTTAGTTCCTCTTAACTTTCTGCCATATATAACTTACTCAAATATCAATTTAAAATCAAATGATTTCTGATAAGTTGTAGCTCTAGTATCTCTTGTCAAACAATCTTCACAATTACAGTGTGTTCTCATTTGCTAGGGTGTTTTCTCAAATTTTGATCATTTCCTGTAAGAGACAAGGTCATTTGGTCATTTCCCATGACCAAGCCAATGAGGAAAAAAGAGAGTTCTTTCAAGGACTTTGTTACTTCCATTCTCCTCTCTTCTCTCACCTCCACAATCCATGGATTGACACCCACACTCCACAAGTAGAGAAAAAACTGACTGAGAAAGCTCTGGTATGTCTATATATTTATTAGCATGACATCATTTGCTGTTTTCCTGTTGCTGTTAATTGCATCACAGTTATATTCTTAATTCTCTTTCCCTTGAAGCCATGGCTCATGCTCTACTTCATTTAAGCTGGTTATGCCTTAGGAAACATCACTATCATGGAAATGTAAAGAAATATTTCAAGTGTAAACCAATTTTTGAAAGAGACAATAGTTGCTGAATTTAAAATATTTAACTACTATGTTATTAATCTCCCAACTCCTTTACCTTAAATATTCTACAAATACCTTGCTTTATTCCATAACATTTTGTCTATAAGTTCTGATAACAGAAGAAAAAATATACACACTTATTTCTTCTTATTCAGAATATTTCACATAACCACATTAAGAGTGTACACACTATGCAGCTATTTGGAAGCTATTTGCATTTTCTTGTGCAGCACTAGCTTTACTACCAGAGCCACAAATGTGGACCGGGCTTTCTTGGAAGACAGCCTTAGGAAACTTTGCATAAGATGAAGAAAATGCCTGCCCAGGAGAGATCCTTTGGGCTCTGTTATCAGTACAGTTCAGCCACTCAGTCATGTCCGGCTCTTTGCGACCCCATGAACTGCAGCACACCAGGCCTCCCTGTCCATCACCAACTCCTGGAGTCCACCGAAACCCATGTCCATTGAGTCGATGATGCCATCCAACCATCTCATCCTCTGTCGTCCCCTTCTCCTCCTGCCCTCAATCTTTCCCAGCATCAGGGTCTTTTCAAATGAGTCAGCTCTTCGCATCACGTGGCCACAGTATGGCACAGCCATTATCATATATGTTGGGCCCCAATATGGGGACTTTTTGATATCTGTGTAGTTTTATGTCTGTGTAGAGCATGTTTTGATATCTGTGTAGTTATTGGACGAGATGACCTCTTAGGTCCCTTTAAACTGAGTCACTTTATTATTCAAGTTTTTTGTCAACTTCTCTCTTTATCAAGCATTCTCTTCAGAGCAGCTTTGACTTCTTTATTCCTCAGACTATAGATTAGGGGGTTGAGCATGGGATTGAAAAGGCTATGAAACAGCAAAAGGTATTTTTTCCCATCCTTAGAGTCCCCATATCGGGGCCCAACATACGTGATAATGGCTGTGCCATAAAAGAGCCCAAACACACAGAGGTGGGATGAGCAAGTGGAGAAGGCTTTCTGGCGCCCTTCTCCTGACCGGATCTTTAGGATGGCACATAGAATATGAATATAAGACACCACAATTGAGGAGAATGGTCCCACCAGCACAGACACCGCCCCAGCCAAAACCATGTTCTCATTAATGTGGGTGTCTGCACAGGCTAGCTTGAGAATAGCTATGATTTCACAGAAAAAGTGATTAATTTGATAGGGCCCACAGAAGGGTAATGGTAGGAGTAATACCAAGTGGACTAGGGCTAGAAGGACTCCGAAAACCCAAGAAGTCACTGCCAGGGTGATGCAGACTCTCCAGCTCATGATGACTGAATATCGGAGCGGGTAGCAGATGGCCACATACCGATCATAGGACATCACCACCAGGAGCAGACACTCAGTGTGAGCAAAACTCAGAAAGAGAAAGGTCTGCGTGATGCAGCCAGCAAAGGAGATGGGCTTGGCTGGACTCAGGAGGTTGACCAGCATCTGGGGCACCGTGCTGCAGGCGTAGGCCATGTCAACGATGGCCAGGTGTGACAAGAAGAAGTACATGGGGGTGTGCAGTCTGCAGTCCAGTGAGATGAGCCCCAGGATGACCCCGTTCCCCAGCAGGGTGAGGACATAGAACAGGGAGAAGAGCCCAAAGAGGAGCATCTGCATGCTTGTGTTAAGGGGAAATCCCAGTAGGATGAATTCTGTGACAGAGGTCTGATTTCCCTCCATTTCCCTATGAAAGAGACAATGAATCTTGCCAAATCGGAATGTCCAAGGGAAGAGTTTTAACATGCTGAATCTTTGTCAGTCGCTGTTTATTCCTTAGTAAAACATCTTCAATGATATTATTGTCCTGTTAGTCATTTAATAAATGAAAACTATGCATGCCACATGAGACAGAAGGAAACATTTTCACTGTGGTATGCTAAATGCTAGTATTCGGAAGTCCTAGTATCCAATAAATCTTTATTCCCAAACCAATTTTATCACAGCTCAAAATATATTAATACTGAAATTGCCTTCATAGCAGTGGAGTTTTTCTCAGTCTGGGCTGATTATATCAGAGGTTTGCTCGCGTGTACTCCTGAGCTGCTGTGTACATATATACATGTGTGTAAATTTGCACTACTGTCTTTACATCTCTATATGAAGAAACAAAGAAAAATGAGGAACATGTCAGTGATTCATCTATCAGGATGTCTCACAAATTTGTGCCTTTCATAAGTGACTTACTTGTGGGCTTGTGATCTTTACTGATAGCATAACACAGTTAATTCAAGAGCATGGCAAGCAGTTTGTTACAACTTCAATTAGATTTAAAGTAGAGACCTTTGTCTTTTGATTTTTGTACCCACAATGGGTATTCTGATCACACTGTCTCATGATCATTACATTACCCCTGTCACCCCTCTTATATTCTATATGGATATTTATACTCTATATCTTTAAGTATGTTTACACACATACACATATATACACAGACATATCCACCACATTCATATGTTTATACATGTGTGTGTGTTTATGTATATACACATACATATATCTATATTTATCTATACTTGAGTTTTCCCAATATTTTCACCATATCGTACAGTAAAACATCTGCTGGGAACATATATGCATGAAGAATATATATATACACACACACATATATTTTTTGAATCCCCACTATGTGCACTGTTTTCTATATTATTCCACTCTATTTCATTAGTAAAAATGCTGGCTGAATGATTTTGTAATGGGTCATAACCTGGAATTTAAAAAATATTGATTTATATCCAAGATTAGAGCTAAAGCCCTAACTGTAGAGTCATTGTCACAGAATCTTTTATATATTTTACATCTTCTCAACTCTAATGTAAAAGTTATTATTTATCATGAATCTTTAGTTTGTTGTGGCTTATCAAATTTTTAAAAATCATTCCACAATAGAGTAGGTTTGAACCATTGTAACTTTCTTTTTTTTTTTACTTTATTTTATTTTTAAACTTTACAATATTGCATTGGTTTTGCCAAATATTGAAATGTATCCGCCACAGGTATGCATGTGTTCCCCATCCTGAACCCTCCTCCCTCCCCATACCATCCCTCTTGGTCGTCCCAGTGCACCAGCCCCAAGCATCCAGTATCGTGCATCGAACCTGGACTGGCATTGTAACTTTCAAACCACTGTCTGTTTTCTTGCCTGTCTGACTCTATAGCCTTCATCAGTCCAGAATACATCTGAATTTCACTAAAATATCAATCTAAAAAAATTCCTAATTCAGTTCTTCTCTATAAGTCCCCATTAAATTTTTCTGATAAGTTAATATTTGGAAGGCTTCCTAAACAAAAGTTGATAAACTTTCACCCTACTTCAAAGGGAGAATCAAATTCATAGTAGAAATTACTGGGAGGGTATGATTTCTTATTAAGAAATAACTTTATAACAATTAGAATCACCTCCTTGAAAACTGGTTGATGTATTAGGACTGAACTTTATGTTAGTGAATGTTTTAAATCAAAGATTGATTAATCATCTATTCAAGATGGATTCCTTGTGTTATGCTAAGGTCTTTTCCAACTATAGATTCATCGGCCTTCAATGTATAGAAAAGTGTTAACCATTTTCACTTCAACTTCCTTGCAATACTTGGGGCCACTTAATTAGCAATGCTATTTGTAAAATGTCACATCCTAAAGCACACAAGAAACTAAAGTAGAAAAATCACTGAGTGGCACCTCCCCTTCCTGCTAATCTGCAAGTAGCTAAAACACAAAACATAAAATCTACAGATATTTACTGAACACATTCTATGTTTTGCTACATGTTTCAGCTAAGTATATACAAGATAGTCCCTGTCTGCTGATGTATACAACCTGCTTGGAATGGTAAGACTGTTAAAAGAACTCACAAAGATGAAATTTCTCGTATTTAATGACCCAACAAAAGAAAGTTCATGTTAAAAATAAAACCTTCAGGACACGTCTCTGTAACAAACTCATTTTGTAGTCAATTTGGCCCATTATTTCATGAAGACACTACTTAACTTCATGAGGTAATAGAAAGGTTAGTAAGGAAATCTCTCAAATAGCTATTTATCTTATAGTTTAAGTAAGAAATTCAATACTAAATGCATCAAAGTAATAACCTATATTAGTTGTTTCTAAAAGAGATGATGACTTTTAAATTTTCCTATTAGCTATCCATAAATAGAAGAAATTTGCTATTAGAAGATAATAACAACTGCATTTAACACTGTGATTTTCATTAAAATCTATCTGAAATTATATAACAAAAAAAGGCTAGACGATATAACAAACTTACTTCAAATTCACAGCTAAATATGAGAAGACAAGATGAGCGTGAGCTGGGTGAAGTGACAGCACACCCATAAAATATAATAAATGGCATCTGTAAATCAGTGTTGAAATTCTTTTCTTCCAAGGATTATCTGAGAAAAGAAATTGTCTCCATAGAGGCAACAAGATACCTCTCAAAAGAGATGATTCTCTCCCAGCTCAACTACCTTTAAAACACTTCTGAGAGTTTGATGTAGGGGAGGGATAAAGATGCACTGCACACCACCACCTGTTTCTTCCAGGGAAAGGGGGCTCTCGAGAGCTTATACTTGTTTCTAATTTCAAGAACTCTGACATTTCCCGCTTCTTTAACCCACCAAATACATTAAGTAGTATTTAGGGCACATGAGACCCATATATTATTCGCATCGTCTCTAGTACTGTTTGAGTTTTATATTACACCTGACCTGAACAGGTATCCCATATATTTTTTCCATCGTCACCACAAGGAATGCAATTCATACAGTGAGACCGGTAGCAGGATCTACAGAAGCTATAGAGAATATGTCGAGGAGTCAGGAAAGAGGATAAGGTATCCCAGTGGGACTTGTTAAATCCTGTTCTTTAGCTTCCAGAGATTCTGAGCCCAGGGGGTTGTGGGAAGAAGCACCAAAGTTCCCCTAGGTCTGTAACTACTATTATTTTCTCTTCTTCCTGAAATGGAAATTAACTGACCTCACGTCACTATGGGCTACCCAGGGGGCACAGTGGTAAAGAATTCACCTGCAATGGAGACCTGGGTTCGATCCCTGGGTAGGAAAGATACTCTGGAGTCGGAAATAGCAACCCACTCCAGTATTCATGCCTAGAAAATCCCATGGACAGAAGAGACTGGCAAGCTACAGTCCATGGGGTGGCAAAGAGTCAGACACGACTTAGCAACTGAACAACAACACCATTCCTATATTCAAATAATAAAGTAGGTAGAATATAATTTCCTAAATTAGAGTTGTTTTAGTGTACACAGCAACAAATTAAGAAAACAATAGGGCAATTATCTTTTACCGTGAGAGTGATGACCTGCAATAGATCTGAAATAGGATTTTCCTCATCAAATCTGTTTGGTTAAAGGCTTATTGGTGACAAGAGTCTAAATTATACCCTCACATATTGGAAAGAAATTGCTCCCTATATTGATATTATCATTTTAAAATTTTTTATTTGGGGTCATATTACATTTTATTACTAATATTGTATATATAGAACTTTCCCCTCTTTTGTCATCAATCTATTTTGGTGACATTTGTAAAAACTAGGTTTTTATTTTAATTATCTTTATAATTCCTTACTTTATAAGTAAAGTCTGCTCTTAAATAAACTATACTCTCTCTTTATTTCAATTCTTGGTCATTGTATATTCCTGAGCTGATTATTAAGTGTGGTTTTTAAAAATAATTTGCACTTTATAATACCATTTTAGTTATACATCTTGCTTGTTATCCAGAAAATTTATCATTAACATTGTCAATAAAACATAAATTATGCAGAAGTATATTTTTGGTTTCCAAATATTTGTATTATCTCTGTTAATTTTAAATGTATTGTGGTAAAATAATGAGTTCTAGTGATGTTGATTCTTTGAAAATCTAAAGGGTTTTTTTAATACATTTGATTTTTGCAATGTTTATACTGATTTTAATGTGATATATATTCTCATTAGAGTCATGGTTCTACAGTCTTGTACCTGGGGAGCCTTAAAAATTACTGACAGTTAGGACTCATCATCAGAAACTGATTTATTTAGTCTGTGGGTGCCCACAGGTTTTCCAGAGCTTCTACGTGATTCAAAGTTCAGCCAAGGGCAAGAACTCCTTCCATGCTTTTTATTCTCTTCCCTTTTTCTTTTCATCAGTTTTTGCCTTCTTTTATATTCTTCATAAATCCTCATTTCAACACCCGGTTTCCACCAACTATATTTTCTGTAGGTTCATAGATTTTGTTTACTGACAGATTTTGTTGCATATCTAACAGGTTAATGAGAACAACATATTTTATTTTAGGATTATAAATTTCACTTTATTTGGGCTCATTTTCCTTGAAGGTTTTTGATGACATTAACTGGGTGGTTATCCATTCAAGGCAAGAGCTGAATGCTGTCATTATCATTGCTCTCGTGGTCAACGAAATTCATCCTCTAATGAAAGGCAAAATCCTCCACCATGAATTAATGCCTCCCAAAGAAAAATAGAATTCCTCAAAACTGTACTTAGTCTGCCTTCTTGATAAGGTTCATCCCATTGGACCTCCTCACTACTATGAAAGTGAAATGTTAGTTGCTCAGTCATGTCTGACTTTTTGCAGCCCCATGGACTATAGCCCACCAGGCTCCTCCATCTATGGGATTTCCCAAGCAAGAATTCTGGAGTGGGTTTCCATTCCCTTCTCCAGGGGATCTTCCTGACCCAGAGATAAAACCCAGGTTTCCTGCATTGCAGGTGTATTCTTCACTGTATGAACCACCAGGGAAGCCCCCTCACTACCTTACTCTGTGATAAAGTTAATTTGTGTATCAAGACCCACAGAATGTAGGCTACCCCAGTAGCCTGATACACACCACAAAATAAACCTAATTCAGCCTGTACTTATGGGAAGCACCTGTCAAGGAGACCTAACATACATTAATCGCAGTCCTACAACTCAGCTTTAGCTGGCTTACCTTACCCTAGGAAATAGGACCTGCCAGCGTTATAAAGAAATCCCCAGCCTCCTGGCCAATCAAGTCCTGTTCCTGTATGACCTCTTCCAACACTTTATAAAATTTGCTCTTGTCCAAAATCCTTTGGGAACAGTGCTCCACTGGTTATGAGGCACTGCATTCCTCCAATCCATGGGTTGTTTTCCCTTAAATAAAGGACATAAAAATCATTATTCAATTGTTCAAGTTTCATTTGACACACAATTCTACATTTCCCTCATCATTTTGAAAAATCTCTTCTGCCATCTGTTTTGCTGAGGAGAAGTCTGCTATTACTTTAATTGTTATTCTTTTGTAGCTATTATTTCCTCTGAAACTTTTGTAAGTTTTCTCCTTCTCCTTAATGTTCTGAGCTTTAATTATGCATAATATGTCTAGACATGGATTTATTTTTCTTCACCATTGTTTGATACTCAGAGTACTCTCTTGATTTGAGAATTCACACATTCATCAATCAGAAAAAAAAAATCTCAAGAGTGATATATTCAACTAGTGTTCTGCCTCATTTTGTCCTTCCTTCTGGAATTCCTATAAGATAAATGAATATTGCATTTCAGTCTAGCTTGTATATGATTTTTATTCAATTTTCTTAAAAAATAATATGTTGCATTTTTAGTAAATTGTTCACTAATATCCTCTATTTTGGGCTTCCCTGGTGACTCAGATGGTAAGGAATCTGCCTGCAATGCAGGGGACCCAGGTTTAGTCCCTGGGTTGAGAAGATCTCCTGGAGAAGGGAATGGTTACCAACTACAGTATTCTTGCCTGGAGAATTCCATGGACAG
The DNA here is from genome assembly GCF_000754665.1 of Bison bison bison. NCBI lineage: Eukaryota > Metazoa > Chordata > Mammalia > Artiodactyla > Bovidae > Bison > Bison bison. The sequence goes on along the minus strand of NW_011494783.1, from coordinate 449,879 downwards.
AGGAACCTGGTGAGCTACAGTCCACAGGGTTACAAAGAGTCGGACATGACTGAGTATCTAATACTTTCACTTCACATCCTGTATTTCACAAACTCTTTCTTCTAATGTGCTCAGTCTAGAATTCATCCTGTTTGTTGATTTTATTCTGTTCTATTTCAGGGAAGATAGTTTTAAGATTTTTAAATGATTCTTTTTGAAATCTACTTGTTATTTTCTAATCTTTTTAATTCCCTGGTCATTTAAAACAGTTGTCAGGGCTTTAAAAAGTCTGTTTATGCATTTGAAACATATAAATATAAGGTGTTTGTCAAATTGCTCATTCCTTATGTCACAAAATGAATATCATCAGAAGTGAGTTTGTATTACAGTTGATGTTTTTGGCTGTTTTTCTCAGCACTGATTTCCTCAAGTCATGAAAATAGATTCAAAGCTTATTCTTCAGACCAGTTTCTTCCTTTCTTTCTTCCTCCCTTCCTTTCTTTTTTCCTTCCTCTCTTCTTCCCTCCTTCCTTTTCTTCCTCCCTTCCTTCCCCTCTCTCTCTCATATAGAAGATTACAGACTGTCTTAGCTTAATTTATGAGCCATCATATCCAGACTTAGATCCTATATTAACGGTTTAGGATTATTTCCCTAGGTGATATTCAGTATTTCAGAGATCCAGTACATACAGAGTGGATGGCTGGATTCCTTGTCAGGCTGCAGTGTTAAGCCTGGAGGTTCTGACATTCTTATCCTGCAATTCTCCTAAGGCTATATTGTGAAGCTGTTTGGGGAAAAAAAAATTTTTTGAGCTCCATTAACAAACAGAGGGATTCCCTCCTGCCCTCCTCATACCTTATTTTCAAGGAAGAAGCCTGACCCAAGTTCCTCATTATCACACGGAGTGCTTCATTATCTTTTGTTTCTAAGAGAAAAGATGTTGCCTCTCCTGACAGCTTTCAGGCTCAGCCAGCAAACCCACGGTGTTAGCATCATTTACAGGTCATTTATATGCTTTCTTTATGGTCCACACAGATGTTTATCTTGCCTTGCAGGCTGATTTTGTCTTTTTAATTTTCTTTTTTCATACTTTATCTGTTGCTGCTCTGTGTTTGAAGCAAAAGTCTTTGAGCTACTATGATTGGAGATTGAGTTAGTATTTTAAAATATGAAGCCACCTACATTCAGAAATAAAGTATGGTGGCAGTGTAAAAATTAAAGTAAGAGAACCACCAGTATGGAGCTTATACAACCATTCTTTCCCACTTCAATATTTTCTTTTGATGAATTGGCTCAATAATTGAAAGAATGGGGTAGTTTGGACTTTGACATGGACAAATTCTATTACCATTTAAAAATCTCTAGTGGTTGTTTAAAATCAATTTGAGCTTTCCCACAGTGAAAAATAAAATTTAAAAGCTTATTGTGAAATAACAAAATTTTTTAAGACTGAAGAGGCATTGGAGAAAATATATTCCAAATATCCATTCAATCCAGGTATATTCATTCACCCTCTGCTTGTATATTTATAGGAAGACTGCACACCAATTAATAAGATATAATTGCTGGGTAACTTGCAATGCTAGAAAACATTTTCTCACATGGATTTTTATTCCATCTCCTTGTATACCTACTTATTGATTCTAGTTTTTCCCTCTGTGCTTAGTTGCTCAGCTGTGTCCACCTCTTTGTGACCCCATGGACTGTAGACCACCAGGCACCTCTGTCCATGGGGATTCTCAAGGCAAGAATTCTAGAATTGGTTTCCATGCCCTCCTCCAGGGAATTTTCCCAGTTAGGGATCAAACTGGGGTTTTCTGCATTGCAGGTGGATTCTTTACCAGCTGAGCTACCAGGGAAGCAATAAACTACCACTTTTACCTCTTAAAGGATATTCTGTGGGGCATTTGAAAAATAGCTCTTTATTTCTTTTTTCCAGCCTAAATACTAATAGTATCTTTTAAAGTTTTATCTGTTCATTTGTTTATTCGCTCATCTATTTATTCTTCTTCTAATCTCACAACAATTTTTGGCAGGCAATCTTAAGGACAGAGAAAGCTATACAATGAGCAAACCTCTAAAAGTGCTGAAATTTCAACCAATGTGCAAGTTACAACAACACTGAATTTATATTTCCACATGTAGAACTTGAAACTCCCTAGTAGAGCTATTCTAGACATACAGCTGGTGAGAAGTCTTAGTTGTGGGTAGGGAAGTGAATGTAACAAAGCCACAGACTACAGAGAGATGATTTTTGTATGAGTTTCCTATCCTAGATGCTATCTCATGAATCCTTCTGCAAATGCCACTACATACAGAGTGTACAGTTCATGTAGACTTCTTCTTACAGTTTCAACTTCTCCCAGCAGTTAAAAAGCAAAGACATCACTTTGCCGGCAACGATCCATATACTCAAGGCTATGGTCTTTCCAATAGTCATATACGGATGTGACAGCTGGACCATAAAGAAAGCAGAGAACCGAAGAATTAATGTTTTGGAATTGTGGTGCTGGAGAAGACTCTTGAGAGTCCCTTGGAGAGCAAGGTGATCAAACCAGTAAATCTTTAAGGAAATCAACTCTGAATACCCTTCCTCTGTCCTTAACATTGGAAGGACTGATGCTGTAGCTGAAGCTCCAATACTTTGGTCACCTGATGCAAAGAGCTAACTCATCTGAAAAGACCCTGATGCAGGGAAAGATTGAAGGTCAGAGAAGAAGGATACCATAGAGGATGAGATGTTTGGATGGCATTATCAACTCAATGGACATGAACTTGGGCAAACTCTGAGAGATGGTGAGGGACAGGGAAGCCTGATATACTGCAGTCTATGGGGTCATGAAGTGCCGGACATGACTTGGCAACTGAACAACAACAATGAAAACCATTTTAGATCCAGGCTCCTATGCACTGTTCTTCAACCTCATTTGAATGAGACTTTCTCCAAAACAATGTAGATTTTAAATCATGGGTTTTATCAGCATATAATCTTACTGTGTGATCACTTAGATTTCCATTCTACTCTTTTTATAATATATTTCTTTGCCACACTGCTGTCATGCAGATGCCAAGCCTAAGACAGGTTCAGGTAAAATTGGTGATGTTTCAGGAAGAAAACTAAAAAGCAGTGTGGGTTTGAAATCAGTACAATGATATTAAACTCCCAACTCTATCCTATTACTGGCTGTGAGGTGAGGTGTGAGAAAGCTACTAAATCACTCCAAACTTTAGAAAATAATACCTTCCTTACATGTCTGTGTCTCTATTTCTACTTTGCAAATAAGTTCATCTGTGCCATTTTTCTAGAGAACAAATATATGGACACTGAGAGGGGAATGAGAAGGGGATGAACTGGGAGACTGAGGTTGACATATGTACACTGATGATACTGTGTATAAAATAGATAACTAATGAGAACCTACTGTAACCACACAGAGAACCATACTCAGTGCTCTGTGGTGACCTAAATGGGAAGGAAATCCAAAAAAGAGGGGATATATATATATACACACATGTATATCTGATTCACTTTTCTGCAAGCAGAAACTAAGACAACACTGTAAAGCAAATATTCTTCAATAAATTTTAAAAATCTACTTTACAGTATTAGGGTGAAAGGTGAGTAGAATAACATTGGGAAACATCCAGAAGAATCCTAAGCATCAAGTAAATGTATCCTTTTTGCCTCTTGCCCTCAGCCTTTTCAAAACTATGGCAAGTGTTAAAATAAAATATATATAATGGATCACAACAAAATATAATTTGTTTATTAAAATCTCATAACACAAATATTAAAACAATTCATAGTAATCTCTCATCTATTTAAGCGTTTTATGCAATTTATTAACGAAATAGTTTTGTTGCATTTTTTTTTTTTAGTCAGAGCCACTCCTCAGACTTGATACAGGATATTTCTTTATAATTCATCTACCCCAGTTACCTTCATACAAGATTGGTCAATTCTTTCTCAAGTATTTTTGAACTGACACAAGAGTGAATAAAATCCCTTGATTTTTCTAATGAGTCCTTACAGAAAAATTCTGAGTTCAAACCAATGGTTTATGTTTTGTATGAGGCAAATTATCCTATATTTTCCTCTTCCTCTTCTTTTAATATAAGGTATACATATTTGGGGGCTTCCCAGGTGGCACCAGTGGTAAAGAGCCCACCTGCCAATGCAGGAGACTTAAGAGACGTGGGTTTGATATCTCGGTTGGGAAGATCCCCTGGAGGAGAGCATGGCAACCCACTCCAGTATTCTTGCATGGAGAATCTCATGGACAAAGGAGCCTGGTGGGCTACAGTCCATGGGGTTGCAAAGAGTAGGACATGACTGAGCACTCACATACACGTTTCAGAGAACATAATTTTTCTAATTATACTTAAAAAGTCATTTTTATGAAAATATTAACCTGCTTTTTCCTACCTTTAAAATAGGATACATAATAATTACATAGTGCTTTAAAAGTTACATTTAAAGCTAATATTTATCTCTTTATTCACATTATTCTTTTTGGGTGGGGAGGGACCTGGAATAAATGTGGATTTCTGGGGGCTGGCAATTTCCTGATACTGCTGGGGTAAGAAGACTAAGATAATGGCCAGAGACAAAATGATTTGCCCAAATTAATTAGTGAACAGAACAGTCAATAAGAAGAGTCAGTAAGTGAGCTTTCTGGGAACCAAGCGGAAAACAGTGCGTTAGGAGAAAAGGTGGAAGGGAAAAGTTTCCTCTTTGATTCTTTAATTTCATAGGAGAAGAAAGATGTACAATGGAAATGACTCAAGAAAGAATTAGGGTGAAAACAAAGATCTACAGAAAGATAATCATACCATCATCATATATCACACACTCAAATGTCATGTGATGCTACAAGAAAAGAGAAGAGAAGAAGTTTCAAAAGACAGCATTCCTTCTGTGTTGAACAAATCACCATTGCCTTACTGTGTTGGCCATTTAGTTCCTGAACTTGTGTTAAAAGGAAATAAATCTTCCCTTATCATTCTGATCACTTGGGTCCAGAATATGCGACTTATATCACGTGGAGCAGGCACTCTTTGGAGTTGTGTTGAAGTTCCTGCAAGGCTTTATCAAGAAATGTGGGCCTACAACATTATGTCAAGCTATTAGCCCCTCCTGATACCTCCTTTATAATATTTTCTAAACCCCATAATATTTCTTCATAAGGGTCAGTTGTCACCTACTCCCAGTTTCGTAACCTGAACTCTGAAAAAGGTAACTCTCCCTATAAAGGTAACTCTCATATAAATATGAGAGCCTGTTATTCTAAACACAAACTCTTTCTAATTAAATGGTGCAAACTTAAATGAAATAAACAAAGATCTTCATATTTTTTTGTCTCCCATATCAAAAAAATTCTCAAAATTAAGCTTTTGTTTTCACACAAATAAATTCATTAGGCTCAGATTCAGGTGATTTTTCAGAACACATGGGATCCTCCTTAGATTTTAAGTTCCAGACCAAGTAGTTGGCTCTTTCTATAGTTCTTACTGCATTTCCCAAAAGGATCCATGCTTAACCAAGGTCAGTGTTTATTCTGTCTTGTTAGAGGTAGCAGCATTTATTATGACATTACTAGCATATGCATATATTTATAAGGGAGAAGGAAACTGTCACGGAATTTAAGAAGAGATTTGAGACAACAAAACCTCAAAAGAAAAGAAACTAGACCTCAGTGTTGGGAACTGGCCCTGAGAATTGATGGCTCTCTGCCATGCATTCACCTCCTCATGATTCTTCTCTCATGGCCTGTATTCTCCGTGACCTTCTGCTCATGTTTGTGGTCTGCACAGAACTCCATGTTTAGGAGTTAGGAACAGCATCTGATCAATATAAATTCTTAATGCCAGAGATTTAAGACACGAGATTTTAAGGCATGTACAGTGCCATTCTCCCAAATCTCGCAGAGAACAAACCTCCCACCCTCAGGACTCTCCCTGGCATCCCTCACATTAGCCTGTCCTTCCACAACACTCTCCTAAAGGCACCTTTGACCTCTTTGTTCCTCAGGCTGTAGATCAGCGGGTTCAGCATGGGGTTGAAAAGACTGTAAAAGAGGGAAAGGATCTTCTGCTGCTCCTCAGGGTGGCGGGACTTGGGGGACATGTACATAACGATGGCACTGCCAAAGAAGAGCCCGACCACACAGAGGTGGGAGGAGCAGGTGGAGAAGGCCTTCCTGCGGCCCTCAGCGGACTGGATCCTCAGGATGGCGGCCAGGATGCGCGCATAGGAGCCCAGCACCAGGCAGAGGGGCCCGACTAAGACAAACACAGAAGCAGCCAAAATGACAACTTGGTTGAGCTTAGTGTCAGCACAGGCCAGCTTGAGGACAGACAGGATTTCACAGAAGAAGTGGTTGATTTCATGAGGCCCACAGAAGGGCAGCCTTAGGATGAGACCCACATGGACCAGGGCCAGGAGGGAGCCACATGTCCAGGAAGCAACAGCTTGAACAGTGCACACTCTCCAGCTCATGATGACAGAGTAACGAAGAGGGTGGCAGATGGCCACGTACCGATCATGGGACATCACCACCAAGATGAGACACTCAGTGTGTGCAAAAGCCATGTACAAAAAGGTCTGCATTATGCATGGGACAAAGGAGATAGTATTTTTCTTGTTCAGAAGGTTCACCAGCATCTTCGGGACATTGTTTGATGCATATGAAATATCGACGATGGCCAGGTGTGAGAGGAAGAAGTACATGGGGGTGTGCAGTCTGGGGTCCAGTGAGATAAGCCCCAGGATGACCCCGTTCCCCAGCAGGGTGAGGACATAGAACAGAGAGAAGAGCCCAAAGAGGAGCATCTGCATGCTTGGGCTGAGCGGAAATCCCAGGAGAATGAATTCTGTGACCCATGTCTGATTTTCTGTCATGCCCTGGTGACAGTGCCTGTGCTGATCACAGCTGCTGCAGTGCCTGTGGGCTGAGAAACAAAGGCGGGTCTGGATTAGCCATTAACAGAAAGAGGGAAGTTGTGGTGTGCACTGTGTTCTGACTCAGCTAACAATCATTTTCAGATTCATCATGTCAAGTCTTTTAATCCACAGTAAAGCAGAAAGGCTCCCATAAATAGGATCAGTGAACACAGGGTGTCATGCATTATTTCCATTTCTACAGAATTTTATGTAATTCTGATTGCAAAGTTTATACTCATACAGTCAAGATGGCAGCCACAGAATAAATTGTTCTCCATAATGACTAATCGTTTTACTTTTTAAGAAAGGCACATAGTTACACTCTCATTTTGCTTTCTTATTTCTTCAGTTCTCAAATTTTGCTCATACTTTATCATTTGATTTGCTCTTATTTTAAAGCTTGTGCAGAGTACATTGCACACAGCAGTTGCTCAATAAATGATCATGAAGTAAATACACCAATAAAACAGGGGATGAGATGTACAAATGCAACTTCAAGGAGGTATATTACCTTCTGTGTCCACTAGGTTTAAAGCTTTAGCAAATGAAATTGACACCAAGTTTTTTCTTCCTGATACTATGCAGGAAAATCTAGCTTTTTCCATGCTGGGCGCGAGCAGAGTGCCATCACTGATCTGGTCAGCATTCACAGAAGTTGTTTATGATCTCTGATCAGGGCAAGGATCTCTATTATATTCCTACTCCTGTCCTATACCACCTTCTTGCAGGGCTGCTTCCCTGGTTCTAGAGAGATGTTATTTCTGGGCCCTTTGCATTTGTACAGTGCATTTGTTGAATGGATGGATGGTAAAGGATGGATAAAAGGCATTACTTTAGGAATAACATCCAGAGCATATTCTGGAATTTAATCAAGTCTTTTGACTCTCCTTTAATTTTTTGGCTACCACTCCACCAACCTTATGGCCACCCATGGTTAACAAGGTGAGAAGTGTGACAGAAAGGGAGAACCTGAAATGTTCCATAGAAGTATACACCTATTACCTGACAGTTCATGATATACGTGATCATTCTCAATGAGCAGCTTATGACCCAGCTTTGCAAATCCCAAGGCTGTTTTAAGCCCAGAAATCTGCCTGCCCATAAGCTGGCCCGAATTTCCCATTCAGTGTGCCGATTTCTGGAGTCCTTCCCTTCTCCAGATCCCAGCTTCTCTAAATGATCACACTTGGCCAAAAGCCCTTTACTCACTGTGGCACTGGTCTTAACCCAGAGATAGGTTTATATGTACAGGAAACAGCACAGGGGCCAGGAGAGATTTTGAAGATCCAAGCTGAGGCTCTGGCTCCCCTCAGCTGCCTCTGAATGAGGGGGTCTGCAGCTGCAGTAACTATCCCTGCTTTTTTCACACAGGCGGATGCAGGGACTGGATCCCTGCTCACTAGGAGCACCAGCAGTAGAGGCTTTATGCTCATCTCTGCCCAAATCCTCCCAGATTGTCCCCTGAGTGTCCCTGAGGGGGAGGGGACTAGGACATACAAAACACAGATGCCATCTCTAGCAGGGGAACAAAAATTACTTAACTCTTTGTCTCCATTCCTCTGGACTCTGGGGATGGATGTTCAGGAAAAAAGAAGCTGGCAGGTGATAACTTAATACCCAGATGAATTCATGCACATCAAAGTCATGAAGTAGTAAGAACAAACAAACTCCCGGGGTCATGTTGTAAATTACACTCCCCAGGTACTTCGATGGTGGTGTGTTCCTGGATCTCAGGCTTACCCCAGATGGATTTAGTGGAGCTGGGAGGAAGCAGAACATCATTCTTAAAGAGAAATTGACTTGAAATTGGCAGTAATTTCTTTCCCCTTTCCTCCTAAGACAACTCTAAGTCAGTGTTAATAGATAAGAACACTTCTACCAACCTTCCTGCACTGTGCTGAGAAAGATGCTGAGTCTTCTACAGGTTGTACCTGAAATGTGATATAGGGTGTTAGGAGAAAGGAAGGAAAGAAAGCAGAGTAGAGCTAGTGTTGAAGAGACATCAGGTAGAGGCATCTCGTAGAAGGGCAACAAACGTCTAATTCATATCCTTCAGTTCAGTTCAGTCGCTCAGTCGTGTCTGACTCTTTGCGACCCCATGAATCACAGCATGCTAGGCCTCCCTGTCCATCACCAACTCCCGGAGTTCACTCAGACTCATGTCCATTGAGTCGGTGATGCCATCCAGCCATCTCATCCTCTGTCGTCCCCTTCTCCTCCTGCCCCCAATCCCTCCCAGCATCAGAGTCTTTTCCAATGAGTCAATTCTTCGCATGAGGTGGCCAAAGTATTGGAGTTTCAGCTTTAGCATCAGTCCTTCCAATGAACACCCAGGACTGATCTACTTTAGAATAGACTAGTTGGATCTCCTGGCAGTCCAAGGGACTCTTAAGAGCTTCTCCAACACCACAGTTCAAAAGCATCAATTCTTCGGCGCTCAGCCTTCTTCACAGTCCAACTCTCACATGCATACATGACCACTGGAAAAACCATAGCCTTGACTAGACAGACCTTTGTTGGCAA